>NW_027492698.1:0-503472 GCF_021521415.1 Bidens hawaiensis | reverse complement strand
CGCGTACTTGGCAACTTCGGCCTCTGCAACCTGCTGCTTCTCCCTAGCAGCTTGGAGCTCATGCCCGCGCTTAGTAAAGGCGGTGTTGGCACTTGCTCGGTTTTCGCTGAGCTCCGCCTGGAGTTTCTCAGCTCGTGCGCGAGCATCAGAAAGGTTCCAGGCGGCCACCTTAGCCTCTCGCTGGGCTTCCACAAGAGCATCGCGTACTTTAATATAATCACGATGAACCTCTTGGGAGGCAGCAAAGAAAGCTGACCCAGCGAAAATGTGATCATTAAGCAAGTCAGCGCGGGTGCGCTCCTCCTGATACCTCCTTTCAGTAGGAGGCACGGCATGAGCCCAGAAGTCCTCGTATACGCCCATGGATTGGAAGGAACTGTCTTCATTAATATTCCATCTCGGGCGGTAAACGTGGTCACCTCCCTGCAAAACACAAGAAATGTTCTAAGTCATAAACATACTTATATGGAGGTACGCCCAGCGGAGCAACAAATTAAAACATACCTGCGGGGATGAAGCAGAAAAGTCAGCGCCAGCCCCACCAGAAGTATGCGCTGCGAAGACTTGTGGCATCGCAGGGCTGGCGCGGCCTCCCAAGGAGCCCTCAGCTTGAGCCCCCTCATCCTCCCCATCTTCTTCAATAGGCCTCTTCTCCTGCGACCTGGGGGGCTCCAAACCAGCCTCGCGAGAGGGCTGCGCGTAGGAGGAGGCGAGGGAGGTCTCGACGCCGCCAGTTCGGCGCGCAATACGGCTTCCTGCTCCCTTGTAACCCCAATAAGGGGAGAATCAGCACTAGCAGGAGCAGGACCAGAACCAGCGGCGCCGCCAACGGCGCCAGGAGTGTCACCGGCAACTTGTACGCCAGCTACAACTCCTATGAACAAATCAACAAGGAAAATTGGTTTATGACTGGATCCAAAAGAAAAAATTCAGAAGACAAATGTGCAAAACATACCTTGGCGCAATTCTGTTCGCGCGGCGAACATCGCCATAAAGTTCATTCTACCCTTCTCAGAGGGTAGAACGGGGGACTTCGAAGCAGACCCCGACGCAGCCTCAGCACCTTGTGGCGCCTGCGGCTGATCTGCAACCGTCGCCGGTCCTGCAAACATTCAAAGGAGCAAAGGTTTAATAATAATTCAATCAGATGAAGATAAGCAAAGTATACCTGTCGCAGGCGCGGCACTGCTTCTCTCTTCAGCCGCGCGAACTGAGGAGGTGACGCTACCATACCTCAAGTGGACAGGAGGTCTGCCCACTTTCACAGGCAGGGAAGCTAAAGAACCCATGGTGGTAAACACCTGGGTTTCCTTAGGTCCCTTCTTTTGAGCATGGGGATGAGCGACAGGGGTGTCATCTTTCTTTTGTCTTTTACTGCCCCCTGCGCCTGATTTCCCCTTAGCTTTGCGCTTTAGTAGGGGCGCCTCCTCTTCCTCATCCTCCTCCGCGAGCTCCAGCTCGTAGTTCTCCAGCGCATCTACAATACATGCAACACAAGTGTTAGCAAAATTTGGTTTTCTCAAGGAATAAACATAAGTGTGAAGGCTTACCAGGCGCGTCGCCATCAAAGTCAAATTCCAGATCCACTGGGATGAACATGTCATCGAAGCGATCTGGGAAACCAACCTCCCCAGCGCCAAGCGCGACGGAGCCACCCTCCACTTGATCATCATAAGCGGCGTGGATATAATCCTTGGTGACTGCGCAAAAACAAGTCAACTGATATCAGAAAAAGAATTATGTTCGCGCAGAAAAAGAAATAAAGCAATGAAATAAACTTACACAACCCGTCGACTTGGATAACGGCTCAAGCAAGCTGTCGGCCCATAGCTTACTCATGCCGACCCCCACCAGCGCCTCCTCGCAAATTTTCTTCGCGGGGGATGGTTCATTGGTCAGTTTCTTAACCCAGGCGCCAGTTGGGTTCTTGAGGACACCCACATCCGCAGGCGCAGAAGAGATGGAGCGCATCGTCATGCGGATGGGGATTACACCAGCCCTGATGTAGAAGAACCTCTCAGACCAGTCATGAAGGCTCTTGAATGAAACAGTGGAGCACTTAACCTTCTGACTGCGAGGAATAAAGGAGATCCAAGAATCTTGGATCTTGGGCTTGTAAAAAATTGAAAGCGCCGAGGGGTGGGCTCCTCGCGCTGTGATTTGCACATGAACTCGAAATGAGTCATGCGCACAAGTCCAAACGGATGGACTTGGGATATATGAATCCCGAAAAAACGTAACACCGCGCCTACAAACCTTGTCATCGGAAGACGAAGGTTGCAGTGGGTGAAAAAATGGGTGTACAGTGAAATATAGCCGGGAGGCGGGTACGCCGCCGTCTGCCCGGCCACAGGCGACATGCAGCCAAACAGGGTGGGAAAACCCTGAGAGGCGATGAGGCTGTCGAGATCGACCTGCCTCAATTTGCAGGGGATTTCATTCCACCTTTTGGTGGCCTTGGTCCTCCCTACTTCCTCCGATGTGGTCTCAACAACCCTCTTCCCCTTCCCCTTTTGCTTCAATGTCGACATTACCACAGATTTCACACGGCGTCTTCGAGAGGCAATAGAGGTGATTGAGGGGCTAGACGAGTCTGAACTATCAGACATACAACTGCAGCAGCAGATAATCGAAGTTTCGAAACGATGAAAACACTCAATTCAGAATATGAAAGACAGAAATTCGAAAATTAGCAACAATGAAGATGAAGATAAAAATTTTTTTCCTAAGGGCCTGCTTTTATAGGCCCAGGAGAGAGAAAAGTGGTAACTGATCGGATTTCACGCGCCCCCACTCGCAGGTGCAAGCCAACGAGAGCGCGGCACGTGTCCCTAACACTGTTGAGGGGACATAAAAATGTAACCGACCTGCCACGGAACAGAGACGCGCCCCCACTCGCAGGTGCAAACCAATGCGAGCGCGACACGTGTTCCAGACAGCTGTGCGAGGGGACATGAAAGGCAACTGTAGCACCTCGAGCACACGAAACGTCTGACACGTTTACGGCGCACGTCACCACCAACCAACCACGTGTTTGGATCCTTCGTTTCAACCAAATGGATAGAACTTCGCGCAACGATGAAAACAACCAAGAAAACGACAAAACCCCTTTAAAAGACCAAATCAGTAAGTCTAATATCTATCTTACCGCGCTCGCGCGAGATAAGACACACATTAGACTGGGGGGGGCTTGAAAAGGTATGTACCCGCCTCAACACCGAGCAAGGCGGGTCAACCCACAAGATAAACACATTATGAAGGCACAAAGCCAAAACCTATGCGCATGGCGCATACAAAACATGCTCAGGCATCATATGCCCAGGCACACATATGCTCGCGCATCACATATGCGCGCGGCGCATATCACATGCTCGTGCATATCACATCTGCCCAGGCACACATATGCTTGCGCATCACATATGCGCGCGGCGCACCAGCGCGCGGCGCATATCACATGCTCGTGCATATCACATCTGCGCATGAAATATCTGCGCGTGAGAATAAAGAGAAGACCTCGCGCATCCTCAGGACGGGCGCATATCACA
Organism: Bidens hawaiensis; assembly: GCF_021521415.1. Lineage (NCBI taxonomy): Eukaryota > Viridiplantae > Streptophyta > Magnoliopsida > Asterales > Asteraceae > Bidens > Bidens hawaiensis. Next base: position 499,927 of record NW_027492698.1, on the reverse strand, counting down.
CATGCACATAATCGACCTCGTCCTTATCCAAATCAGGATTAGGGCAACCTTGATTGTGCACGTCAGACAACCTTCCAGAAGGCATCTTTTTAAGGAATAAGAATATGCTGATGTTGACAGCTGCCAAATGAAAGGTCGACAACTCAGCATGACACATGTGCTACCACGTGATTACAACCAACGAGAAAGCGCCAGGTGTCCCAGAGGACACGTGGCGCAGTGCGATTGGAGGAGGCCAACGAGGTTGAGCCTAATCAGTGGAAACCCTAGCACTATAAATACAGCATCAACTCCACTTTGATGGACACATTCATACTCAATCATTGACAGTTACAGACACATTGATTCACATTGAAGCATATTCAAGTACATTCACTGACAGGCAGCCCTAGTCAGTTACTTTCTCATACACAGAGAGAATCAGAATAATCAGACAGAGTAATATACAGTATTCAGCTATTAAGCAATACTCTCCCAATTCCCTCACTCTCACATTATTATCTTCTCCTACACATACTTATTCTCACGCCGGAGGGTTACCCCAAAGAGGACCCCTCTGTCCCTTTCTGAGGGGTAAGTAACGGCGCTGTTCATTTTGTAGGTGGAAGAACACTGATCCAGAAGAACCATCGGTGAAATAGTATAATCACACCCGAGGAAAGTAGATCTGCTACCAGTGAGTAGATCCACGTTTCTTCACCCGTCTTTATCCCTCTTTTGTGCAAGTTTGAATGTGTGATTGCCTAAACCTACAATAATTGTTGATGATTTTAGTGTTATCTAGCTATTTTGTTTGATTAGGATTTACTAAGACTCCCCGGTTGAGATTAAACTCAAAACACCTTTGTTAAACATTAGTAATCTTTTCAGGTTCATTTAATGTAGACATCTAACTTAATATTAAAACAATTCATATTTTATAATGTTGTCTTCTGTTACAAACTCACAAATCGAATAAATCCAAGATTTAGGTTTAATGATTGGTGGTGATGTTTAAAAAAACATTTGTAATATATTAAAACCCCACATGGACGAACACTTACAGATTCATACGATCTTTAAACATTTATAAAATGATTTAAAAAATTATTAAAATTGCAACTAAATTGATAAATGAACTCCTAAATTATATATATTATAAAAACGATGAACTATGATGGGTTCTAATCTCACTAAAGACAAATAAGTGGAAAAACTTTAGTTTAGTTGTACGGAAATATATAATTAATAATATCATAACGCAAAATTTACAATTACTAGTTAATTATAATAGATGATGTTTATGATAGGAGTTATTCAATACTGTTTGTTAATACATTTTTGTTCTTTGATATCGATTCATCACTTGATCGTTGCATTCTTTTACCTTCAGTTACCACTTAATGAGATCCACCAAAACATTATAAACATGCTTGGTCATTTTCATGCTACACATGTAACGTATGATTTTTCTAAGAGGAAGCACATTCCATAGAAAGCCTTCCTAAACTTTATTCCTTATTCTATGTCAGGATTTGAGATTTGTTTATTCTAGTAATTTTGATTAGTGGATGCGCGCTTGATCATTGGCATCACATCCAACATCTTTCGCACATGAAATCCTTCTACATCTCCCTTTATTTTTCTTCTTCGTCTTCTCCATCGACCCTCCTCGTATGGCTCAAGAACACATGATTTTATTCGTTGGCGTACAAATATAAAACTTCGGTCGACAAGCTTAAAAAATATAATACGTGATATCGACGGTTGTGATTAGTTTATTTTATAAAAAGCGTACACTTTTCTTAAATCACGAGATGCACGTGTTAATTTATTTTGTCATGACAAAAATATGCATAATATTCCTTATTTAATGAATTCATTTTAATTCTCTTTTAGAAAACGTGAAAGAATAAACCATAAAAAAACGCGTAAGAATACATACAATACGTACATAAAAGTTTGATGTTGGTCTTAGTTCTTACTACGAACGTAGGAGAATAGGAGATAAAATGTTTGTTTTGAAGTCACGCCGTATTTTTATTAACATATGGAATCGTCAACAAGTCAACACTGTCTAGTTGTAAATTATATTTATTTATGTTATTTCGGATAAACTACTTCGTAATTACCGGATGTATTTATATGAACAACCCAGGTGTGAATATTTTAATAGTAGACAAAATGGTAAAACAGATCTTTTATGTTTTCATGGTTTTTCAATAGTCGTCCTCTGGAAAACTTAATGGCTGAAATCATATTCTGTGTTTCCAAAATGTTTCACGTTACGTCCTTTTCCACTAACCCAGTTAAATTTTTTCGTTAACTCTGATCACATGATTTGCACGTGAGGGTAAATGCGTAATTTCATGGTCCAGCTTAGGGTAGTTTTGTAAATTAAAGTGTTTATTTAAAAATTTGTAAATTAATGCGTAATTTCTTACTATATTTTTATAAAATAATTAAAAAAAAAACACCACTTGAGTTGTTTTACAAAATATTGTAGAAATAAATATGACGAGTAAGGTAGTTTTTAACCTTTTATTTTATTTCGTGATGTTGTCATAGAAATCGGTTTCAATAATATGAAAACCAGCTCAGGGAATAATTTCTATATTTTTGTTTCCATTTTACGCAATAACTATAGTCTATAGAGGTGTACAAACCAGTATAAAACTCAAAACCAGTTTGGGTTGAAACTGGTTCGGTTTGGACAACAAAAGTCAAAACCGGTTAATAATCGGTTTTGGTTCGGGGTGAAACCGGTTTCTTACCATGTTACGATCGGTTTCGGTTCGGGTTTTGGCCGATGTCAGTTCAGTTAACCGGTTTCGGTGGATAAAATTACAAACCGGTTCCGAACCTACGGTTTCAATTGGTTCCAAACCGGTTTCTACATAATCGGTTTCAAACCGGTTCAGTTTCATGTTGATTTAGCAAAAAGGTTAATTTGCCCACCTCTAAATAACTAATTTTCATTATTTACATGCTTCTAAATGTTGCATTGATTTGTTAGTTTTAAACTGAAATATGCTTTTATAGACTAGCAATCAGGGCCGGCATGTGCAACCTGAAGTCTATAAACTTACTCTCTAATTAATGGAGAAAATGCTTACTAATGCTTTAGGTTCAATTTTTAGGATGACATTCTCGTAGATGGCCTTGTCTAGTCAACAACTTAAATATGTAACGGGGAAATAAAGGAAATAAAGGTGGTAATGAGCCGACGTTCTTTACAAGGAATTAGGTTTTCGAGTTCAAACTTCTGTTCTTCACAATTCACAACCAGGTAGGTCACAACAAGTCAATTAGGTTTTCGATTTTGGGCTGCCGGCTGCAATTATGTGAAAGATGGAGTAATGGAATTCAAACGGTTTTTTAGTTATGATCATTCTTTTTTATTTATTTTTTATTAGTTTGGGCCCAATACCACAAATGAATCATGGTAACACAAAAATTGGGCCCGATATATAATAAGGGGATTAAGATTTAATCCTATACTATAAAGGAATATATATATATATATATAATACATATATATATATAATATATATATATATATATAAAATTTTATGCCCCCAAAATTAGGTGCCCCGGCCGGTTGTCTGGGTTGCACCACCCAAGAGCCGGCGTTGACAAGGATGTGCATAGGGGTGTAAAGCGTAAACGATCGTAAGCTACTTAAGATTAGTTTGTTAAAAACTCGAAATGAGTTGAGTAGGGTGACGGATCCAGGCCCACTCTCCCGGGAGACTCATAATTATTAAAAAATAAAATTTTTATTTTATATATAACTTTGTTTTAACAAAAAGCCTATTAAATGACTCTTTAATTGAATAGAAAGTGTTCTACTATGGAAATAAATTAAAGGTTAGGGTTGAATTCTCAAAATTAGAGTTTTTTTATTTATAAAAAAACTTTCATTTGTGTTTTATATAAGTCATTATAGTAATATGTTTATTACATTATTATTTGTTTGTTTTGGCATTTTGAAAGGCAACCTGTATAGTAAAATTGTCAAATTATCTATTACATAATTGAGAACAAAATTTTAATGTCCGTATTTTTACTCGTCTCATGTCCCAAAATTTCAAGGGGATTCTGAAGGACGGTTCTGGATTTGAGATTAAACAGACTTGAGCATAGTTTGGATCTCATTTAATACCATATAGTTTTTATTTTGTATGATATATGTATGTACATATTAACATATATAAAATTATGAAAAATAACTAAATAACATTGTCTTGTTATATATAAATTAACTAGTTTTTATACCCCGTCTTACGGGAGTTCTTTTATCTTATTTGTTTATAATATTTATTTATTTTTTGAATTTTTATTTTTTTTATTGTATAAAAGTTAATAATATACATATGGCTTGATGATAAATTGTTTCATAAACAAACGAGATATTATAACCCAGTTTAAAAGCTATATGAGTTTGATGAGACCCAAGACCTGTTTATTTTTTTACTATAAAGTTGGTTTTTAATTATAAATAATATATCTTTTTTAAATAAATCAGATATCAATTTTGGGTATATCCCTACTTTATATGATTTTTAAATCAAATATTTGGTGAGAGTAGTTTTTAATTTAATGAGATGTTATAACCCGTTTAATAAATATTTGGGTTTAATAAGACCCATACCCGTGAATTTGGGTCAAATGCATGAGAAGCCTCCATTTAAAAATCAAGCAAATCTAGTGACTCATAAAAGGGGGGAGCGACCACATCGCAACACATAAAATTTTTGGGTTTTCGTTTATATAGATTATAGATAGTTATATTATGCATAAATAACTTTTGTTTTGTATTTTATAACTTTTTTTTTAACAGCTTGTATTTTATGAAGTTAATAATTATTTTGGTAACTGGTAAGGTACCAAAGGCTGATTAAGTTAGTCAAACACGTTATGGCTGCCTGGCTGGAAGTATTGTGGACTTTCTTCAATCATTCAAATATTATTTCCATTATTCCATATGTTGGCGCGTATTATCACTTAGGCTGAGGGGTGTGGGGCTTCAGCGGGGGGCGCGAGCGGAGGGGCGCGAGCACCACACCACCGGGGCGCGAGAGGGGCGCGAGCGCGGAATTCAAAGCAGGCGCAAGGTGGGTCGCGGGAGAAAGGTGGCGTAAAGGAGCATTGGGGTGCGTGACATAGCCGTTGGAGTGTACACAAATGAGCCGTTGGGCTCTTTAATTTAATAAAAAAAAATTAAAGTTTTTTTCGGTTACACAAACTAGATTCAGGTTATAGTTACGACGATTTATGGTCGTCACCAGACCAATCGATGTTTTTTTCGGGGTCGCAAGAAACATCCGGCTTTCAACAATCCAACATACAACCGTCTCCTAACTTTGTTGTTCCGGAGACACAAGAATCACACGGTGATGCTACGGGAGCAAGAAGACGCGTCCACCGAAAAAACAACTTGCAACGTTGGGAGTACAGAGCGAAACGCCGATATGATTTCGGGTCGGTGGTCCGAAATCAGAAAATTTGTCGGCTTGTTTACTAATCTTTTCAACAGGAACGCCGGTCGTATGAGACCAAGTGGCAGTGATGATTTGGCGGTTTACAATTTCACTGTCGAAGAGTGGAGGCAGGAGTGTCTGCGGAGGTATGGGACGGTGAAGACGTGGGACGATGTAAAGTTGTGGGAGAGGTTGAAAAGGTGTTCCAAGTGGGTTGAGCTGGTGGCGCCGGACCATGATGCGGAAGTAGGGCCGAAACGGACTAAAACTAGTTCGTCTGGAGCGTATAGCACTTCTGCCGCGTCGGATTGCCGCGTTGGATTCGACCTAAACATTGCGGGGGAGGAAACGTCTTCACCGCCGAGGAGGCGGCCATTGGGACGGGACGCCAAGGGGAAAAAACCGGCTGAGGGGGGAGCCGTAAACATCGTCGATCTTGTTGAATCCCTCAATAAATGTGTGTTTTTTTTAATAATTTATGAGTTTTTTTAATAATACGTTTTTTGAATATATTTATAAAAAAATAAAAAAAAAAATCCGCTGGAGCCCCTGCTGGAGTCCCTCCACACCAGGGCCAGGGGCTCCAGCGGGGGCTCCATCACTCATCTTATCCAGTTTCTCTCTCTGCCACACGTCACAATATTATTGGCTGGAGCCCCCACTCGCGCCCCCGTTAGAGCCCCCCACACCCCTCAGCCTTAGAAGTTTACATACAACTTCTTCATGGTGATTGAAAATGTTCCATTCCTATCAAATAAACTCGTTTTTTTCAGTCCCACTTTATTTTACAATTTTATATTATTTAGCAATAATAATGTTTACGATGTTTATATTGTTCAAAATATATGTTTTACGTGTTAATCTTTCGACCATTTGCATATAAAATATTACCTAAATCTAAAGCAGTTAGTTCAAGGTTAAAACTAATCATTTATAAATGTAATTATCATATTAAGTGAATGGGTCGTAAACGAGAGGGTAAAATGTAAAGTTAAAACGATACGGATAAATATCATGTAAAACTTGGTGCAATATCAACTTAAAGGACCCAATGACTAATACGAAAAGTGTAAGGGTGGTACGGAAGATCTCAATGGACGGTTTGAATTACTTGGTGTCATAGTTATATTTTATTTATTATTAAATAAAGTAGAAGTCTAGTTTGATTATGTTTCTTAGATTGAGTAAGATTAGAATTGTGGATGTTATATAAACTCATTAAAAAGTTTATTTTTAGAAAGGGAGTTGAAAGTATTTTGTTATTGTTTCTTGTTAATAAAAAGAGTCGCATAAACGTTTTATGCAAAATCGTGTTTGGTGTTCTTGATTCACTTGTCTAAGGTTTAACATATCAAAGAAGTTCTATGCGAACACGAGGTTATTTGTAAATATGAGACCGTGCTCGGAGATAGTCGGGTATAAATCATGTATATATATGTGTTATTTGTTAGTTTATTTTAGTTTATTGTACGAGCGATGATGCTTCATACATACTTATGTGTTTCAAGACATTAACATTAAAGATGCTAATTTGGGACTGTACGAGCATGGAATGAAGTCTCGGGAAGATTGAAGCACGATTCGAAGTTCAAATATTAAAAGAAAATAAAAATCTGTCAAACGTGTTCTTAGCGTGTTCTTAGCGACACCCAAAGGATATAAGTAAAATCCTTAGCGATGCGTGATCGCCGTAGCGACATGTGAAGTAGCGAAGGAACCGGAATATGGAAAATTAAATTAGTTACTACACAACTTGTTTTTTGAATTCATTTACAAAGATAGATAAAGGTATGTAAGAGACATTATGAGTATCTTTTAACATGTTTAACTCATTCCATAGGTTCATACTTCAACAACGCTATTTAGTTTTGCCGATTTGATATGAAGATAGAACACAGCCAAAATCAAACGTTTTTATGTTAAACAGAATGAATTGTCATTTTTACACCATGAGATAAAAGTTTTGGAAAGAACAGTTAATCATGTGCATAATAGGGTAGATTATGGGTATCATTTGTGACCCATTAGGTTGAATAAGTTATAATAAAATGTATATAATTGGTAAGAAAGGTCAATCTAAAAAAAGAAAATGATTGAAACGGATCAAAACGGGTTGAAATTTCTCGAGTTTTTTTATTTTTTGTGAAACGAGTAAAACAGAGAAAACTTTTTAGTATGTTTATTTTTTTAGTTTTTTATTTATATTTCGAGTTATAGTTTTTTAATTATTTTTTTTATTTTTTTATTGATAGATTTCTGAATTCTCAACTCATTTTGACGCATTTCAAATACTCTTCTTTAAAAAATTCAAAAAAATATTAAAAATCATAACTCGAAGTATAAATCAAAAACTAAAAAAGTAAAATTACTAAAAAGTTTCCTCCATTTTTCTCGTTCCATAAAAAAAACACTCGAGAAATGTCAACCCGTTTTGACCCGTTTCAATCATTTTCTTTTTTTAGTTTTGACCGTTCTAATTTTTCTCGTTCCATAAAAAAAACACTCGAGAAATGTCAACCCGTTTTGACCCGTTTCAATCATTTCCTTTTTTTAGTTTTGACTTATTCTAACCCATTATATACATTTTATTATAACTCATTCAACCCAATGGGTCACACTTGCCACCCCTAAGCTAGATTAATTGACTCGAGAGTTTGCGCAACGAGATAGACAAGATTACAATCACATATTTGACATGATCCGGATTCCGGATAATTTGAAATAATATCAGAAATTTAAATCTATGTATCATATAACATCGTAACTTAGTAACTTAACATATCTATAATATATATAAACAAAAAACCTAAAAATCCTACTTGTCGCGATATGGTCGCTTCCCATTTTTTTGAAGTCACCAGAATTGCTTGAGTTTTAAATGGAGGCTTCTCATGCATTTGACCCGAATTCATGGGTATGGTCTTACCAACCCGGATATTTCTTAAACGAATTATAACATCTCATTAAATTAAAATTATTCTCACCAAATTATTAATGTAAAAATTCTATAAAATAGGATATACTAAAAATTAATATCTTATTTATTTTAAAAAAGATATATATATATATATATATATATATTATTTAAATTAAAAAACCAATTTTATAGTAAAAAAATAAACGGGTCTTGGGTCTCATCAAACCATAAGTATATTATTAACTATCATAAATATTATTTATGATTAAAAAAACCAATTTTATAGTAAAAAAAATAAACGGGTCTCGGGTCTCATCAAAACTATATAGATTTTAAACCGGGTTATAACATCTCATTTTTTTGTGAAACAATTTATCATCAAACCATAAGTATATTATTAACTTTCATACAATAAAAAAAATGTAAATTTAAAAAATAAATAAATATTAGAACAAAAAATATAAAACAACCCTCGTAATACGGGGGGATAAAAACTAGTATCATCATAAATATCTGTTAGAAATAACATATATCTTTATAAATATATTTTTATTAAAATCTCAAAACTCCACAAAACTATAGAAGCGTGACAATAGGGTCACAACTTTAAAGTTGACTTCATGTAACCAAATTTATATAAACGACCAAAAATGCCTCTACTAATAAAATATGTTGCAGTAAAGTACAATAGAAATTTGGTGGTCCATATCTTGTAACCAAATATGAAGATATATGGTTAGGGGTTGGGGGTGAGTTGTTGTCAAAGTGTGCTCTTAAGGGGGTGTTAGTTTTTAACGGTTGTTTGTAATGTATGGCTAGCTCACTTGATAGATGTATGTATCTTTTAAAAAGAGGGTTACATACTTACATGGTCAAACCTGCATAAATGTGTGTATTTAATGGTGCGGACTATGAGTAAAAAATTTGACGTTAAAAAAGAGTTTTTAACCGTTATGAAATTTTTATATTATTATTCTCGTTTATTAAATACAGTTATAAAGTTAATTACTTTTTAATGATTTTTTTAATCTGATTTTTTAAAAAATAATTAGTTTATGATAGACTGCTAGACACACTGAGAAAAAAACAATAATATTAATAAAAATCAAGTATTAACTGATTTTAGTTATTCAAAAAGTAAACATTTAGTTTTAATGAAAAACAATAACAAAATCTGATTATTAAGTTCTTGTATTTGATAAATAAAGTTGAAACTCATCTATCGTTTAAAGGCACACTGGATTATAATATTTGTCCGTTGATAATAATGCATACTATAACTTGATCAATGCAATTTATAACTTTTATTTTAAACGTTTAAAGCAGTCACAATAACATAACTATCATATATTTACATTTAATTTTTACTCAACCGCATTTGTAAGTTTTCTTATTTCATTCATAATCATCATTTTAAGCAAAATCAAATAAAAATTAAGCTTGAAGTGGGGCAATTGATGTAACTTTATATTTAGAGCTCTTAATCTTTTTTATCGTGTGCATTCTTGGCTTCTAGCTATTTAATTTTTCTATAATAATATTTACCTTAAAAAAAGTAGGATATTTAGAAATTGAAAAGTCAGCGTGGGCCTGGTTAAGACAACATAGTCTGACCAGTCCAGAGTGGGACAATGTGACTTTCCAAATTTGAAAGTGCGGTGACCTAGCACGCATGAAAGTTGCCGTTCAAAAAGTAGTAATAATAATTAATATTTGGTTTAACTAAAATTGAATTTTCTACAAATTGCAATTTTTATTTTATAAAATCTAACTTTGATTATAATTTTAACAAATAAATTTATTTATTAGGTTGGACAAAACAAGTAAACAATCATGACTTATTTGGGCTTGTTTACTTTATTAAATGGTTCGAGCTCATATGGACGTGGAAAGGCCAGAAACACTAGACATGACTCTTCAGATTGTGTATATAGGCTAGTTTGTTGTCAGGCCTTTTCAAGTGATCCATCCAAACTTCAAATTGTTGCACATTCTGGCCCAAAAATAGTGAAATGGATTCATGAGAGCCTTATCTAGGGCCGTCCAAACCGCTCGTGGCTCAAACTCGCTCGCCGTTTATAATTTTATACACCTAATAATAAATTTACTATCAAATCCGTTAAATTGTTAAATAGTGAACCTATAATTCTCATAACTTTTTATTCATTAAATTTATTCTAATTAGAAAAAAAACATAATATTTACGTAAAAATCATCTTTAATTACACGTAAATTCATAATTTTATATTTATTCAAATAAACAATCATATGTATTTACATTTACCAGACGAATTTATTCAAATAAACAATCATATGTGTTTACGTAAATTCATAATTTTATATTTATTCAAATAAACAATCGTGTGATACACATGTCAATAACCGGTATGGTTCACTGAGGGAGGGTAATGGTCCTACATGGCTGCTGATGTGGCTCCCCTCACACGAGGGGTCTCATTTGAAACACACACCCCTTACCTCATGCATGACCTGAGCCTACTAACGGCACTCAGTGTCGGCACGAACTTTTGTCTTTCTTTTTTGACCATTCTAACGGTCATTTTTTTAAATAAAATATTATTTAATATTTATATTATGAATACATATATTAACCAATTTCAAAGCCATTTTAACCTATTTCAACCAATTTCAACCAATTTCAACCTATTTGAACCATTCTAAACTCTTATACAAATTACTATACAACCAAAATGGATCCCAACTTTAACCCGAAGGTAACGCAAGGTGCAGTTTTAGTCTTTGACGAATGGAGCAAGTATAACGCATATCTCCAACAACAAGACATTTCAACTCAAACCCTTCATACCGATGACGATGTTCAAGAGGTGGTGCCGGAAACTCAACCTGAAACCGAACCCGCGAAAAAAAACAGTCGAAAAAGCGGGGCCCTAAAGACCCGAAACCTTTGAACCTCCGGTTCGAGAAAATGTTATCATGTGGAACACTACCGAATAAGTCGCTTTGGCAAGAGCTTGGGTTAGCGAAAGCGAGAATGCGTCAGAAGATATTGTTTAAAATTTTATAAATTTTTTAACGATCTCAATTTTTTAATTTTGTTTACGTTTTACATTTTATTTATATGTCATTAGGTAGTGCTCAAACGCGACCGAGTTTTTGGAAGGTCGTCACGCTCAAATATTATGAAATTTTACAACTCCCGACGTATCCAACACATGGTTCCATAAACGAAAAAATTGAGGGAGATGAATAAAAAAGTGGGATGGTTTAACAATCTTCACATCAACGCCAAGGATAATCCAAAGAGTGGTAGTAATGACGTCGATATTTACAAGTTGACAAACGATTTATATGTTGACAAACATAATCATGTTTTTCCCTACCCACAAGTTTGGGAAATTGTTCTACGGTGTGCGAAGTGACATTCGGTGTCGATCGAGGTTGAGTTGGTGAAGCGTGCAAAAATGTCCGAAAGTGGAGACTTTAGTGCGGGTGGTTCGGATGCCCGATGTAACCAAGATCTTAATATGGATTTTAGCGATGTCGATCTGGCTTAACCGGAACATCCGATTGGGGGGGAATTCAAAGGTAAAGGGAAAGGGAATCAGATCGTCTTCAACCGATGACTCGAAGTTGAATTTTATAAAGGATGGGTTGACATGGTTTAAAGAGTTGCAAATTGAGAACGGGAAAAACTTCGTTTAATGGGGGCCGAGCAGAAAGACGAGGCTGAGCGGAAAGATTTCGATCTCTTAACGCGAGATTTAGCCATCTTCAAGGACAAGAGCTCGACTTAGCGTTGGTTGAAATTTAAATTGGCAAAAATATAACTTAACTTTTCTAGTTTTTTAGTTATTTATGTTTACTTTTTATTAGTTTTTTTTTCTTCTAGTTTTTTAGTTTATGGTTTGTATTTTTTTAATCAATGTAATCGTTTTCACTTTTATAATTTATGCAATTTTAATTTATTTTATTATACATTATAATTTCAAATATATACTTTAAATATAAAACTAGTATTAAATAAAAAAATATAGGAAATAGAGAATGATGAAGAATGACCAGAGAATGATGTTGAATAATAATGAGAATAAAGCGGACGTGACGAATAAGAAGAATAATGTTAAGAATGAATATCCCTTAGCAGTTAGCAGTATAAGCCTATAAGGTGTGAAGTTATTACACTTGAAGACGCAGTACCCATTTTCCGCCATTCTTGTTGGCGTTCCTATCTTTTCATGGAGTTACGTCATTGTACCTATTCGACGTATTCAATTCAATGTTGTCTTATTGTTGGGCATCTATTGATTTAGTCATAAACTACCAAGTGAAAGGTATTATATATGTTAATATTTTAAACTCTATTAAGGTTGATAGAGTTAGTGGTTGCTGCCTTGCTGGAACTAATCACACATTTAATTAATTAGTTGCTTAATTGTTACTTGTTAGCTAGGGTTTGTTAAATTAAACGTTTATGAAGTAGGCTTCTAGAATGAAAATTAAAAAGTGAAATATTATATGTATGAGTATGATGTGTAGAAGTACTGTATAATTGCACTGTCACGTGTTTCACGTGTGTACATACATATATAAATTTGTGAAGGTACATACATGAATGAATTTTAGAAAATCTTTTTCAAATATATAGCTATAATATACTCGATCAGATATGTTGCACGATACAAATTGTCGGGTCATCAAAATCACTCATATATATAATATAAGTAGCAGATGTGACTTATGAGAATGTTGTTCACAACAAAGGTTAGATATTAAAAGGAAAGACACATTAAAATGGTTTGGATATTTGTAAAGAATGTGAATAACGATGCCGATTAGAGCTGTGAAAACCCACTCTTTCACCCTAAACTCCATATGCAACCCAATTCCCATTTGATCTTCTGAATTATATGGGAAAATAGATCCATACATGTTCTCATGAAACCGCAAAATCTATAGTTTTATGTTTTATACTATGACGACTTCCAAATAATAGTTTGAATATGATGAATATAAAAGAGAACAATTGTTTAACACGATTATAAAATAAAGTGTTTCTTATATACTCTCGATAGTGATCTCCATGAACACTTCATTGTTTACTAATTCACATTTAGAAATGGTGTTCATGTTTATAGGATATATGACCTTTATTAATAATACACTACACATAAGAATTATCATGACACATTTTGGTACAATTTAGTTTTCTTAATTTAGAGTGTGTATGTACTAATATACAAACACTATCTAGACACGCAACTAGTATATATGGAGATTTTCTCATCAACAATTTGATTGAGTTGCCAATTGCCATTGATTTAGACTTTTGGTATATTTTCTCTAAATCTAAAGCATATTCGTATAAATATCGTAATTTCGTGACAGTGGCGTTTTGTTTTGGAATTACGAATTCCTATAAACATCAATGAATTATCATGTCCAAACACATGCATCCGCATGAGATAGTTTATAGAGACGCTAAAACAATATAGACGCGATATAGTTCATGTTGTACTTTAAACTATGTAAAATGTATATTGTACTGTACTTTTAAATATGTAAAATGTATATTGCACCATTTAGTAACAGATATATAATTCCTTCTTCTGTCATTCATTTTATTTCATCAATGATTTCTTAAGTTTTAAAAATTTTCAGAGTAAATTACAATTTGGTCCTTACTGGTTGCATTCTTAAATCGTTTCAGTCCAAAATTGAATGTTTTAGCTCATGAGCAGGGCCGGCTCAACGTCCTCGGATGCCTAAAACTAACTAAAATGTTGAGACCTTTTTCTTTTCCTTTCTTTATGCGTATAGCGCTAAATAGTATACAATAACTATAGAATATGGATGATATGCACTGATAATGGACTAGAAGGGTGCCCGCACGATGCAACGGGGAATACGGACATTGGTAATTACATTATATATTTATGGGTGTTCGTCGTTTCGTTTGTAACTTTGAAACCATTTATTGGTATATGTAGATTCATAGTTCTTATTTTAAACTTATTTTAATATCGAAGTACAAACGAAACGGAACCTAACCATTGTTAATGGATTTTGTTGGGTAATTTTCAACAGTTTAGTTTCAGATTTGGCAACCAAAAGGCGTTAATAATGGTTTGGCTCATGGTTTAATATAAGACCATTAAACCAGACGACAAACAGCTATATGTAAAAAAAAATTAAACTGAAAAGAAACTATGACAATATCATACTCAAATTAAAGAGAATTAAATGCTCGTTTTTATGATGCAATTTTTAAAAAATAATATTAACGTATGAAAAAGTTATAACCGTTTAAAAATCATTGGGGTATTTGGGTTAAAAATGAAATTATGAAGAATAAATATTTAAAAGATAAAAGACCAAAGTTATAATCATTTTTAAATTTGTAAAATATGATTAAAGTTAAAGGAACATTTTTGTAACTATTTTGAAGAATAATCAAACACACGTGAGATTTAAGGTTAGAATGACCATTTTGTCCTCATTGTTGTACCATGTGCTTGAATGTTTACCCACGAGACGGACCTGATCATGAGGTTTTATTTCTATTACCATTTTGTTTTCTTTTCCTAACTCATTTATATTTTCCAGTTAAATATGACTGTGTCACTCACAGGTTTTATTTCTATTACCATTTTGTTTTCTTTTCCTAACTCATTTATATTTTCCAGTTAAATATGACTATGTGTCACTCACAAGAGGGTTATTTTAATGCTAGATTACAAATATTTTTATTTAATTAAAAGAAAAAAACACATTATAAATGACCAGGCTGGACCAAATTTTTTTTTGGAACGGTCAACTAAGTAACGCCGTGTACCCCGTACGTGGCCTCTATTGGCTAAAGGTAGCCTGAGTCGGCCACTAGTCCGGACGGACGGAGCCCTTAGCGGTCCACCTGTTGAGGGATTCACCGGATAAAACCTGACCCCACGCCCGCCAAACGGCACGACAACGAGGAGTCGGTAAAACCGGGTGAGATCATGACTCGAACCCTGGCACGCCAGGGTCATCCTCATATCTCCCATAGTCCCATATAAGTTGGTGGTAGTGAGGTTTGATCCCTCCACCTCTCACTTATAAAGTGAGTGCTCTACCATTGAGCCACAACCAACCAAGCTGGACCAAAATGATTGTAGAATTTGTAAACCACGAAACTTTTTTTTTTTTTGAATAAAATGGTTAAAGAAAGCAGATTAACCAAAACCATAATCTACTATATTATTTATACTGAAGTAAATTACCATCTCTCATGTTTGGTCCAAAGGTAGTTTGGTCTTTACTAAAGAAGTAAACATAAAATTTGTAAGGGTTTGTAAACTGGACTTTAATTGATACGAAGATAAAACTAATGAATTAAAAAAATCAAATTTAAACTAATGGACTAAAAAGGTTATCTCGGTGAAACGTTTGGACTAAACTGGTATTAAATCTGTATTATAAGTAGCTTTATGCATAATGGGTTCCGTTCGGTTATTTGTTATGCCACACATCAAAACCAAAACCAAACCATAGTTTTCCGTTAATCAATAATGACTTACCCTAAACATAAATTAATTGTTCAATTCAAGTATTTTGATTATTTGCTCACCATTAGCAATGAACTCATGTGTTCACGTTCTATAAAACCCTATAACTTGTAAATATTTATCTGATTGAAATATAGTTACAAGTAGATTGCCACATAATCCTCAAGCAAGTTTACCATGTTTTTGACATACCATTTTATCTAAGGATTACGTCTTTGCTTGTGTGGATTATGAAACTTCCCTTTCCTAATTTGTACGAATCTTTTTATGCATATATTATCACTCAATAGTACGTCTTATCTCTTTATTTTTGTCCAACTATTTGTTACTTGCTTGTGCTCGAGGCGTAAACTGAGAGCCCGGAAAATTTCATGTGCCACCTAACCAATTTCACAAACCGAATGCTCTACCTGAATGTACTAGGGGAGAAAGCCAATCAAGTTGATCTCCATCATCCTCCAATTCAATTCGTTTTCACCAAACCGATTTCACAAGCCAGATCCTCCCCCAAGACCAGCGCCCAAGGCCAGTGTTTTTGAGTAAACCGATCAAACCAATTACCTATGCTGAAGACGCCACGGGCACCCTTGAGCTATGCTGATATTTTTAAACTGTGAAATGTAATTAGTATACATCTTTATACACTTTTATGTGTTCACATTCATCAAGTGGAATTGATCCATCTAACACGTGTCTCTAGAATAACCTTCACTATTTTAGTATTTTCATCTAAGTAGTTAGATGTGAAACACCCTCAACAATTCAATAAAATTTATATTTAGTAGGAACCAATTATTAACTATACGAATAAACAACATTTCTTTAATATCAAAACAATAATAAAAATTTCTAAAGAACCATGTGTTTCAACTCTGTAAGCATACGAGGTACATAACAATCTAACATACAATTATCACTGCACATCGTACATGTCATCACGATCCTACCAAGTACCAAGATTCGATTCATTCTTATCCAAAACATAAATAAAAAAAAACAAAAAAACCAAAGAATCTTCGCCACTAGAAATGAAAAAATTATAATAAACCTTTGCCTGAAGTGTCTATAAATACGCGGCGAACAATACGGTTAAAACAAACATAACATAACAATAGTAATAATAATATCCATTATTATTATTATTATTATTTTGAACGTACGTCCACATTTCATTTTCACCCATTCCGGTCGGTCATCTTCCGCATCAACATCTTGTAATCTCTGCATTGCTAGTTGTACGTTCAGCCGTTTGTACGATAGCCATGTGTGGAATACTTGCTTTGTTGGGTTGCTCCGACGATTCTCAGGCCAAGCGGGTTCGCGTCCTCGAGCTTTCTCGCAGGCATGCATTAATATTATTCAAAACAATAATATTCATATTAATCGTAATAATATAACAATATTAATAGTACATTGTATATATTTTATGGGTTGAAGCACCGTGGGTCGGACTGGAGTGGGTTATATCAGCACGGGGATAATTATTTATCGCATCAACGTTTGGCAATCATCGATCCTGCTTCCGGTGATCAACCCTTGTTTAACGAAGATGAAACCATTGTTGTAACGGTGGGTGCATTTGTGCATATGAATAATCTGATCATGAAATGAATAAATTGTTATCTTAATTTGTCACGTGTGATTTGGCTAGTCTTATGAGTCATTTGGTCCATAATGAAATTTTTGGACATATAGTCGCTCACGTTTAATAATTTTGTTAGAGGTTCATAGGTCATTTTTTGTTGGGATTTTGTAGGTTATTGGCGAGATATATAACCATGAGGAGCTCCGGAAGAATTTGACCGGTCATAAGTTTAAAACTGGCAGCGATTGTGATGTCATTGCGCATTTAGTAAGTAAATTTTAAGGAATTGTTTAATGTGGTATAGGGTTCTACGAGTCGTTTTTGGGCTCAAACTATAACATTGGTTTTTGAGTTTTTGAAGACGAGTTCAGTTTTTTCAGTTTTTGGTTTGTGTACAATTAATTTCGTTTCTAGCATCTTGACCGGAATATTTTAAGCTGAAAAAAAGTATTGAATCAGGGTCAACTTTTTCTGGATGGCGGGCCACCAAGATGTTTACCCAAGTAGGGTTTAAATCTGGGTCTCCGCATGGAGAACCTAAGACCTCAATAGGAATTGGGGTCTAAATATTTTTGTTAATTCATGTTTACTTGATTATTTAATATTCGGGTTACAATATTCGTGAAGTTTCTAGAAGTTCCTTAACTTACTAGATAAAAAAATGTAAATCTTAAGTTCGATTCGGCATTTTGATTTTAAATTTTAATTACATGCAAAACCGGTTTACACAAAAACATAAAACCACACATCAATTTTTATTTGGGTTTGGTTATTCCATTTTTTTTTGTACACCATATTTATTTTAAATTTTAATGCAACTAAGCTTAATATATTTGTAGTATGAAGAACACGGAGAGAATTTTGTGGACATGTTATTAGATACACGCA
Source organism: Bidens hawaiensis (assembly GCF_021521415.1). NCBI lineage: Eukaryota > Viridiplantae > Streptophyta > Magnoliopsida > Asterales > Asteraceae > Bidens > Bidens hawaiensis. The sequence goes on along the minus strand of NW_027492698.1, from coordinate 481,552 downwards.
ATAATACTTACATGGCTGCTCGGGATGCAATCGGGATCACATCCTTGTACATTGGTTGGGGACTCGACGGTTCGGTTTGGATTTCATCGGAATTAAAAGGTTTAAACGATGCTTGTGAGCATTTTGAGGTGTTTCCACCGGGACATTTGTATTCCAGCAAAACCGGCGGGTTTAGGCGATGGTACAACCCTCTGTGGTTCTCGGAGACCATCCCGTCTACACCTTATGATCCTCTTGTTCTAAGGCGGGCGTTTGAAAATGTGAGATTTGTTTTGTTGTGTTTATTTGATTAATGTTGTTTAAGGTCAAGTGTTGAATTGTGTTTATGGGATGTGTAGGCGGTGATTAAAAGGTTAATGACGGATGTGCCCTTTGGTGTCTTGTTGTTGGGCGGGCTAGATTCGTCGTTGGTTGCGTCTGTTACGGCCCGTCACATGGCCGAAACGAAAGCTGCTAAGCAATGGGGAGCCCAGCTTCATTCTTTTTGTGTCGGGCTTGAGGTATTATAAATTATGGTTAAGATCGTTAGTGTCGAGCTAAGTAGGGTTTAGCAGGCGTAATTTACATATTTGTTAGTCGTGATTATTGGTGTGCATGAGTCGGTTTTGGGCACAAATGTAGCTAAAAACTATAGTTTTTAAATTTTAGAAAATCGTACGCTTTTGATTTTCTGGTTTTACATTTGGGTCTGAAATTTTTGGGCATGGTAATAGCGGGACCAAAATAATGGATTCGGGCTTGAAAAAGGTTGGCGCAAAATAGTGAACTTGGGCCAAAAATGTGGTTGGCCCAAGATCATGTTTGGACATAAAATAAGGTTGGAATTTGGGCCTATAAACTTCCAATCTAAATAATTTTTCCTTTAACCACCTATTATTGAATGAACCAAAATAATAAGTTTAAGCCACAAGTATAATAACAAAAGTTCGGTTTGGTTCGGTCTTGAAGTTCGATTCGGATGTGGAGCGAGGCATAATCGTAAAGAAACCATAGTTTTTATTTTCTAGGAAAAAAAACCGAACCGTCAGTTGTCTGTCTGGAGCGCTTACTCGGTTCGGTTTTTCAGTTCGTTTGACCAATGTGTTGGTCTGGAACTGGAACGAAAATAAACATAACAAAATTTTGTAACAAAATAAGCATTAGTCGAAAGTGACCAACTTTGTCGTATAATTAAACAGGGCTTGCCCGATCTTAAGGCCGCAAGAGAGGTATCCGATTATCTAGGAACTGTTCATCATGAATTTCACTTCACCGTTCAGGTACTTTCCGAAAGTTTTATGTCTGGGTTGGGCCGGGCTAGGCCGGGCCGGTCCACGGGCCAGATATGGCCCGGCCCATTCATTGCGGGTTGCATTTTTGTAATCTATAAGTTACTTATCTTGGTATTATGTAGGATGGTATTGATGCAATCGAAGATGTGATTTACCATATTGAGACATACGATGTGACCACAATCCGGGCCAGCACGCCTATGTTCTTAATGTCCCGTAAGATCAAATCTCTCGGTGTGAAAATGGTCATCTCGGGTGAAGATGCGGACGAGATATTTGGCGAGTACTTGTACTTCCACAAGGCACCCAATAAGGAAGAGTTCCATCAAGAAACGTGTCGCAGGATCAAAGCCCTTCATCAGTATGATTGCTTGAGAGCCAATAAGTCCACATCCGCGTGGGGTTTGGAAGCCCGAGTCCCGTTTTTGGATAAAGAATTCATCAATGTAGCAATGAGCATTGAAGAAACGTGGATCGACTTACTGGTAGACGATCAACTTTCCTCGGGTATGAGTGTACTATATGACCGATGGTTTTCCGGAGTATGAATTCTTCCACCTACAAAACGAGCAGCACCGTGAACTTACCCCTCAGAAAGGGACAGAGGGGTCCTCTTTGGGGTAACCCTCCGGTGTGAGAATAAGATATTGTAGGAGAAGATAATAATAATCTGAAAGTGAGTAAGGACTTAGAATATATTTTCTTGCTTACCTCCCCTTGTGGAGGTGGTGTGGTATTTATAGTGTTAGGGTTTCCAATGATTGGGCTCAGACCCAATTAGGGCCTTTTTGGCCTCCTCCTATTACTTCGCGCCACGTGTCCTTAGGACACCTGGTGCTTTTTCATTGATTATTCTCTGACCAAGATATTTCACCTGACCCATGTGCAATCACGTGGTAGCACATGGGTTTTGCTGAGTTGCCCACCTTTCATTGGCAGCTGTCAACATCAGCATATTCTTTATTCCTTAAAGGATACCTTCTGGAAGGTTGTCTGATGAGCACAATCATGGTTGTCCTTATCCTGATTTGGATAAGGACGTGGTTGATTATGTGCATGTGTGATATGCGCCTATCCTGGGGATGCGCGAGGTCTTCTCTTTATTCTCACGCGCAGATGTTTCATGCGCAGATGTGATATGCGCAAGCATATGTAATATGCGTGAGCATATGTGATATGCGCCACGCGCAGATTTCCGTGCTTAAAGTAACCGCTCTTTGATTCACCATTGTATGTCTGATAACCCAGACACCACAATTTCCCCCAGCAAACGCCGTGTAAAATCGTTAGTTATGTCCACTTTGAAGAAGACCGGCAAGGGTAAACGGGCTGCCGAGGCCTCGTCGGAGGAGGTGGGGAAGAACAAAACAGTGAAGAAATGGGATGAGATTCCCTGCAAATTGAAACAATATGATTTCGACAATCTCATCGCTTCTCAGGGTTTTCTCCCTGAGTATAGCTGTCTGCTCCCGGCGGCCGGGCAAACGGCGGCAGCTCCGCCCACCGGCTATATCTCTTTATACTCTCACTTTTTCACTCACTGTAACATTCGTCTTCCGATGACAAGGTTTATGGGTGCGCTCCTTCAGTTTTATGGGATTCACATATCCCAAGTCCATCCTTGTGGACTAGTGTGCATGACTCATTTTGAGTTCATGTGCAAAGCTCAGCGCGAGGAGCCCACCCCTCGGCGCTTTCAATATTTTTACAAGCCAAAAATCCAAGATTCTTGGTTCTCATTCATACCGCGCAGTCAGAAGGTTAAGTGCTGCACTGTTTCCTTCAAAAGCCTTCATGACTGGTCTGAAAATTTTTTTTATATTAAGGCTGGTGTGGTTCCCATCCGCATGACCATGCGCGCGATCACTTCTGCGCCCGCGGATGAGAATGTTCTTAAGAACCCAATGGGCACATGGGTTAACAAGTTAACTGCTGAACCATCCCCCGCCAAGAATATTTGCGAGGAGGCGCTGGTGGGGGTTGGTATGAGCAAGAGGTGGAGCGACAGCGCGACTGAGCTTGTCATCCAAGTTGATGGCTTAGGTGAGTTATTAGCTCATTGCATTATTTCTGCGCGAATATAATTCGTTTTGCTGATATCATTTGTCTTGTATTATGCAGTAAGCAAGGAATACGTCCACGCCGCCTATGACGAGCATATGGAGGGTGGCTCTGTCGCGCTGGGCGCTGGGGAAGTTGCTTTCCCCGATCACTTCGATGATATGTTCATCCCTGTTGATTTAGAATTTTGCTTTGACAGCGATGCGCCTGGTAAGCCTTTGTACTTATGCTTAGGCCTTTAGAATACCAAATTTGGTTAACATTTCTGTTGCACGTATTGTAGATGCGCTCGAGAATTATGAGTTGGAGCTTGCGGAAGAGGAGGTGGAGGAAGAAGCTGAGGCGCCACAACTCAAGCGCAAAGCTAAAAGCAAAACTGGCGCAGGGGCCAGTAAAATACAGAAGAAAAATGATGCCCCTGTTGCCCAGGATCCTCCTACCCAAGCGAAGGGACTTGAGAAAACCAAGGGATTTACCTCCAAGTTTTCCTCGTCTTCTTTGCCTCGAGGTGTGGGCAATCCTCCTGTCCACACGAGGTATGGTGCTGCCACCTCATCTCTTCGCGCGGCGGACAAGGGAAGCGGCGCTGCGCCTGCTGTTTCATCTTCTCCAACAGGTATACTTTGTTTATATTTTGTGGTTTTATGAGCGTGATTCCGATAGAGTTATTAATGAAGCTTTGTTCACTCAAATGTTTGTAGAGCCGGCGACTTTGGTGGCTCAACCTCAGGCGCAGCAAGGTACCGAGGCTGCGCCGAAGGTTGCTTTGAAGTCCCCTGTTTTACCCTCGAAAAGGGGGAAAATAGAATTCATGGCGATGCTCAATTCGCGGACGGCGGTGCGCTAAGGTATTTATTGCGCTTTGATTTTCTGATTTTTTCCTTTAGATCAAGTCATGAATCATTTCTCCTTGTTGGTTTTTTCATAGGAATTATAGCTGGCACACAAGCTGCTGGTGGCACTACTGGCGCCGGCGCCGTTAGTTCTGCTCCTGCTCCAACAAGCACTGAATCTCCTCTTATTGGGATTACTAAGGAGCAGGAGACTATTTTACGAGCTGATCTAACGGCGTCAAGACCTCCCTCACCTCCTCCTGCGCGTAGCCCTCCTCGCGAGACTGTTTTTGATTTTTCCAAGTCGCAGGAGAAAAGACCTGTTACAGAGGATGATGAGGAGGTCAATTTTGAAGATTCCGATGGCGGCCGCGCAAGCCCTGTAGCGCCACGAGATTTCGTGGCGCAGCCTTCTTCTCGTGGGGCTGGCGCTGACTTTTCTGCCGGCTCTCCGCAGGTATAAGTTTGTTTTGCTCCGCTGTGCGGACTTCCAAATTAGTGTAGATAGCTAAAACGTTTCTTTTGCGTTGCTTTGTGTTTGCAGGAAGCCGATCACATATACCGCCCGAGCTGGAATATTACTAAAGATAGCTCATTTCAATCCATGGGCGTGTGTGAAGACTTTTGGGCTCACTCTGTGCCTCCGGCTGAAAGGAGGTTTCAGGAGGACCGCGCTCGCGTGGACTTGCTCAACGACCACCTTTTTGCTGGGTCTGCGTTCTTTGCTGCCTCCCAAGAGCTTCACAATGATTATATAAAAGTGCGTGATGCCCTTGCGGAGGCCAAGCAAGAGGCTAAGATTTCTGCTTGGAATCTTTCTGACGCTCGAGAGAGAGCTGAGAAACTCCAAGCAGAACTTAGCGAGAACCGAGCAAGTGCCAACACTGCCTTTGTGAAGCGCAGGCATGAGCTGCAGGCTGTGCGGGAGAAGCTGCAGGCGGCAGAAGCGGATGCGGCCAGGTACGCGCGTCGAGCGCGTGACTTGGAGTTGGAGGCAGAGGCGCGTGATCAAACTCTTGTGCATGCTAACACTGACAAATCTTTATTAGAGAGTGAGGTTGCGCGCCTGAAGAAAGAGCTCGAAGCTGCGCGAGCAGAAAAGGATGAAGCCTTGGCGGCAGCAGCGTCTGGCCGAGAAGAGCTCGATGCTGCGCGAGTGGAAAAGAATGAAGCCTTGGCGGCAGCAGCGTCTGGCCGAGAAGAGCTCGATGCTGCGCGAGTGGAAAAGAATGAAGCCTTGGCGGCAGCAGCGTCTGACAGAGAAGAGCTAAAACAAACCAAGGAAACTGTTGAGTTGTTAAACTCTCAGATTCCTGCTCTTGAGACGTCTGTTTCTTCCCTCGCGCAGGATCGTCAATGGCTAGTTTCACAGGGTGTGACTCGTTGCGCTTACGCGATGAAATACTCAGACGAGTTTCAGACCCTTGTGATGGATTGCAATGCTGCGTCGCGCTTGGTGGGTCGAGCTGAAGGGTTTAAGGATGGCTATGAATATGGCATGCTGAGGAAGAATCCATCCGACTACCCTTATCAGCTCGACGTTGTCTGCGCTGACATGGCCGAGGTGGGGGAGAAGTATTTGAATACTCCCATTCCCATCCTTGAGCAGGTATTTTAACCTTAATGAGTTTATCTTGACTTATTTTCCTAATCTTTTGTACTCATACTTTTCCTTGTGACTTGCAGATAGCCGCGCTTGCTGACCAGCCCGATCTTGGCGCGCTAAAGAAATTACTTGACGAATGTGAAGGGACTGGTGGCAGCGATGATGGCGCGGGCAATGCTGCCTCTGCTAGCGGCTCTGGCGTGGCCAAAAGACCTACTCCTGACACTATCGTGATAGAAGACGACTCCATTCAATACGAACAACTTGATTATGGTAAGTTTGGAGATGACGAGGAGCGGGCTGCGCCAGATGCTGAGGGAGGAGGTAATGATGAGGGTGATGAAGAGGCTGATGTTGATATAGAGACTTGAGAAGCCCTTCATGTTTTTTTTTGTTTGTAGTTTTTATCTCATCATTTTGTAAATTTGTAAACTTCTATGTTTTGGAATGAAATTTTGTTTTTCCCTTATTCGCATCTTGCGCATTCCCAATTCATCTCTTTATATTGCATGTGTTTGCTTGTTGAATATAAGATATGCTTGCACATTGAAACTTGAACAAGGTTGTAAGAAAATTATTTTACTTAATTCTTGTCATATTTCAAGTTATTTTGCAATATTCTGAATATGCTGACACGTGCCTTGGCATTTCATTATTCCTCTTTTGCGCGACGTTATCGCGCATTTATTATAGGGAATTATGAATGAGTTTTTTAGCCTTTACGTGTCAGTATGTGTTACTCTGATGTCCATTACAATCCCATGCGCGACCTCGACCTGAGACCTTAACAACTATGTTTTGGCATGTGCTTTGCCTTAGCTGTGCTTAGGTATTTTTATGGTTTAGCTGCGCAACATGTAGGATGGATGTTGTGAGTAATTTGAGCTAAGGCTCGTATTATTGGGCTAAGGCCCTGAGCTAAGGCTCATATTATTGGGCTAAGGCCCTGACGTTTTAGAGTTAAAGCTCGTTAACGCGTTTGAGCTTGAAGCTCGCGCATGTATGTTTTACTTCGTTTTATTTTTAGTTTGATGTCAATACAATGTTGTCATATTGCTCAAAATTAATAAAGGGAAGTGTGAAACATGTATGCAAAAGGTAATAGAACACACATTAAGAGAAAATAGCGCGCATCATTATTTATAATGGCTTAAAGGGCCTTTATTACAAACTTGATAACTTTTACATGAAACATTTTCTAAGCTGTGCTGCGTTCCATGTGCGCGGGATCTTCTTTCCATTCAAATCTTTTAAAGCGTATGTGCCTTTTCCCAATTATTTCGAGACTTGATAAGGTCCCTCCCAGTTGGGAGACATCTTTCCCGGGGGTATTGCGCGACTAGCTTCATTGTTTCGAAGGACAAAATCATTCTTCTTGAAGTGGCATTCTTTCACGCGCTGATTGTAATATTTTTCTAGTTTTTTCTTGTATTTGGCTTCACTGATGATAGCCGCCTCTCTGCGCCCTTCAAGTAAGTAGAGATCCAACCTCCTTTCGCGCTCGTTATCCGTCTTACTCATCATGAGCACTCTATAGGATGGGCATCCAATCTCTGCTGGAATCATAGCCTCCGTTCCATAGGTTAGGCTGAACGGGGATTCGCCATTGCTGGTTTTGCTTAATGTCCTGTGCGCCCACAGGACATTAGGTAGCTCCTCGACCCATGCATGGGATTCTCCCTCCAACCTTTTCTTCAGCCCATTCAGCAAGCTTTGGTTCGCGCGCTCCACTTGGCCATTCCCTTGAGGGTGGTATACTGAAGTGAAGACCTGGCTGATGCGCAATTCTTTGAGCCAACTGGATATCTTCTTGTCAGTGAATTGTTTGCCATTGTCGCTCACAATTTCCATGGGCAGGCCAAAAAGGCATATGATGTGGCTCCAAATAAATTGCTTCATTGCCTCGGCTGTGATTTTTGCCAGTGGCTTGGCTTCAACCCATTTTGTGAAATAGTCTACTGCCACTACCAAAAACTTTACTCGCCCTTGCGCTTGTGGTAAGGGACTCACAATATCAATTGCCCATTTGTGGAAAGGCCATGCGGAGGTCACCGGAATCAAGTTGTTCTTTGGCCGCATGGTGTTTGGCGCATAGCTCTGACACGCTTTGCATTTTTGGATCTCTTTTAACGCGTCCAAGTACATGCCTGGCCAATAGTAACCTGCGTTCATTGCCTTGGCAACCACCATGCGCGGGCCAGCATGTATTCCACATATTCCTTCGTGTATCTCTCTATTCACATAGCTTGCTTCCTCGGCATCCAGGCATTTCATGAGCGGTCCAAGATAAGAGCGTCGATATAACGTACCATCAAGCAGTTCGTAGTTCTGCGACTTGTGTCTTATCTTCCTCGCCTGTGCGCGATCGTCCGGTACCTTTCCCTCCTTCAAGAATTCCATTAATGGAGTTATCCATGATGAAGGTGTTGTATGAATTACAAGGACAGACTTCGCTCCCACCGACGGGTTGCTCATTACTTCCACCCTGACATCTTTGCCAAAGTGATCGAAGCTGGTTGATGCCATCTTGCTCAGCGCGTCGGCAGACTTGTTTTCACTGCGCGGAATATGTATGATTCTGAAGAAGTCAAATTGCTCGATGAGTTTCTTCGCCTGCTCTAAATACAGAGGCATAGTGTTCTCCTTGGCATCATAAAGGCCATTGACCTGTGCTGCTACCAAGTATGAATCGACATGAGCCTCTAGCTTTTTAACTCCGAACTTGTGCGCGATGCGCAGATCAGCCAGCAGGGCTTCATACCCAGCTTCGTTGTTGGTGCTCTTGAAATCCAACCTGATTGCGTAAGTATACTCATGATTTTCTAGATCCACCAGTTTGAGGCCTGCGCCGGACCCTTCGTTGTTTGAAGCTCCATCAGTGAATAATCTCCAAACATTTTCTTCATTATTGGCTTGCGGAGGGTCTACTTCGCGCTGAGCCTCTTCGACTTTTCCTTCAGGGACTTCTGCAATGAAATCAGCTAAAACTTGTCCCTTGATTGCTGGACGAGGTTTGTAGGTGATCGTGTGCTCCCCTAACTCCAGCGCCCATTTTGTCAGCCTTCCTGAGAGCGCGGGACGTCGCAAGACTTGCTGGATGTTGTAATCAGTCAGGACTTCAATGGGGTGACCATTGAAATATCTATGAAGCTTGCGCGACGCATGTGTTAGTGATAAAACTAACTTTTCTATGATGGTGTAGCGCGTCTCAGGATCTGTCAGCACCCGACTTACATAATGATTGGTGTTTGGATTCCCTTGCGATCCACCAACAACACTGCGCCAATGGCGCGCTCTCCTGCTGACAGGTACAACGTTAGAGTTTCGCCAGGTAGTGGAGCTGTGAGCGCGGGCAGGTTTATCAGACATTCTTTCATCTCACTGAAAGCTTGCTCGGCCTCAGGCGTCCACTTGAATTGGCTTTTCATTAAGCAATTTCTCAATGTGTTAACGAATGGGGTGGATTTGCTTGCATGGTTCGCTAGGAACCTGTTAATTGATACCAATCTACCATTCAACTTTTGAACTTCCTTCATGGTGGATGGTGAGGGCATGTCAAGGATAGCCTCCACCTTCTCTGGGTTCACCTTGAAACCATCCTTGGTGACCATTACACCGAGAAATTTCCCTTCTTCTATGCCGAATGTGCATTTGCTCGGGTTGAGCTTCACGTTTACTTCCTTTAGGCGCCAAAGGGTTTCTTCGATGTCTTTGAGCATTTGTTTTTCCTCCCTGCTTTTAATCACCAAATCATCCACGTAGACTTCTAAGTTTCTTCCAATTTGCTCGTTGAAAACCGCATCCATGAGTCTTTGGTAAGTGGCTCCTGCATTCTTCAAACCAAATGGCATTTTTGTGTAACAGAAAACACCCTTGTCAGTTCTGAAGGCAGTCTTGTCCTCATCTTGTGGTGCCATTTGAATTTGGTGATAGCCCTTATAGGCATCCAGGAAACATTTGAGCTTAAATGGCGCCACAGAGTCCACCTTCGCGTCAATGTTCGGGAGGGGGTAACAATCTTTTGGACACGCTTTGTTGAGGTCCTTGAAATCAATGCACATTCTCCATGACCCATTGCTCTTCTTTACCATCACAGGATTGGCTACCCATATTTGGTATCGTATTGGGCGGATGATATTTGCGCGCAGTAGATCTTCTACTTGCTCATTCATGGCCTTTGCCTTCTCATCCCCCATGACTCTTTTCTTTAGAGCAATTGGCTCTACAGACTTGAATGTGTTGAGAGAATGCTGCGCCAGGTCTCGCGGAACCCCAGTTATATCAGAATGTTGCCACGCGAAGACCGATATATACGTTGTGAGCAATCTTTTCATTCTCACCCTTGTGTCATCTGATATCGTAGCTCCAATTGTGATTGTTTGTTCTGGGAATTTTGGGTTGAGAATCCATTCCTCTGGGGCGTTGTTTGCCATTGGAAGCTTCATTCTCCCTTCACGCGGTATACTTGTTACTGCGCACAAATGATCTCGGTATACAAATGTTACTCCTGTTGGTGTTGGGAACCCCAATGCGCCGTGCGCTGGTGACGGTATGGCATTGAATTGGGCGATCGTTCCTCTACCCAAGATCATATTATGGCATGAAGTGGTGGGCAAGACCAAGAAGTTGACAATTTCAGCTCGCTTGTGTTTCTCATCCCCCATAGTTAGTTCGAATTGTATCTGACCTAGGGGGTGAATAATTTCGTTTGAGACACCCGAGATTGGTGCATTCACAATTTCGAGCCTTGCTTGGTCTGCTGGATCCAACTTCCTGAAACATTGCTCATACATGATGTCTGATTCACTGCCGGTGTCCACCAGGACTTTTGACACCTCATAATGAGCGATGTGTGCAGTGATGACTAGAGGACTGCTGATAGACGGGCCTCCTCTGATTCTTGGGAAGATTACTTGTTGCTCGCGCCAATCCCCTTGGACTTGCGCGCTTCTCTTCCTCGAACTTTGCCCTTGCCTTCCTCCCTCAGCTACACAGATTCTTTTGAATTTTTTACTGGCTGAGGCTCCATCTGGTTGTTCATTTTCTGGTCTTGGGTTTTTCACCAGGTGAGCCAACTTGCCTGATTTCACATCTCTTTCAATCGCATCCTTCAAATGGTGGCATGCATCGGTGTTGTGCCCTGTGGACTTGTGAAACTCACAATACTTGCCACTGTTTGGTGGTCCCTTATGGAGTAATGGCTTGGGGCTTTTAAACTGGACATTCTCTGTGCTTAACACTTGTGAAGGCGTTTTGGTGAGGGGAGTCCATATTCTTGGTAGAGGTCTGTTAGGCTCTCTACCGCCTTCCCTCTTGTCACCTTCTCCGCGATTACGAATGTCTTTTTGGGGCTGGGGTGAACTTTGTTGCGCCTGCTTTTCTGCGGGAGAATAACTGGTTTGTTGCAACCTGGACCATACGGAGTTTTGTTTGCCCCTCCTTTCATTGTTGTGTGGTGCTTCTGTTTGATGCCCTCTATCTCTTGCTCTGTCCTGGGCAATTTGTTTTTCATTTCGCGCGAAGACTCGCGATGCTTCCATAAGCTTAGCCCAAGTGGTTGGCATGCCATCTCTGCTCACGAGAGCTCTGCGGAGTTGATCACTGCGCGCACCTTGTATAAAGGCCACGCGCAAGAGTTGTTCAGTGATACCTCCAATTGCAAGAGATTCCTGATTGAAACGAGTTATGTAGTCTTCAATGGTTTCATCATTCCTGCGCACGCAGTGCATGATGTCATCGGGGTCGCGCGTGTGTCTGCGCTGCTGTACAAAGTGAGCCTGGAACTTCTCCAATAGCTCTTCGAACCCATCGATTTGTCCAGTCGGCAAGCTTTCAAACCAGACACGCGCTGCGCCCGTGAGGCAGCGAGCAAACATGTGACACCATGTTGGCATCGTCCAGCTTTCTAGGTTTCCAGTGTTGTAAAAACCTTGTAAGAAATCATCTGGGTCTGTTGTACCATCGTACTTGCCTAGACCACTTGGCATCTTGGTTTTGTGTTGAATGGGAGCCTTCGCGATGCGCTCAGTGAATTTTGAATGCTTCACCAAGATGGCTGGCCTATATAGTGTGGTTACGTCCACTTGCCCTCTCGCTTGTGGGTTGTAGGGTGTGTATAGATCTAGATCGGCTTTGGTTCCAGGCGCTATGTTCATGTGCGCGCGGAGCTGTGACCCTCCTGCATGAGTATCTCGCGTCTTCCTCATGCTGTGCACTTCTTCCTCATCACTAAAATCAGCATGTTCGGTGTGAACAGAGTGACCATCTTCCGGCGCGCGCGCCCTTTTTGTTGTTCCCTGAATTGTTTGTTTATCAAATGCGAGCCTTTGTGTTAAGTCGGCTAACTTTTTGTGTTTGACCAGCTCATTGTATTTGTCCATTAAACGCCGTTGTTCGTTTATGAGCCATTCTTTAGGGTCATTGGTTTCAACTTCCGGACCCATTGGTCCTTTTTGTTTTGCACCAGTCAGGTTTTGGAACGTGAGATCGTCTGGAGGAGTTTCAGTCTGGCTATGAGGTGTTGTGATGAAGGGATGGTTACTGGTGGTGCGCGCAGTATCACGCGGTGCCCTCAGAAACTGCTGTCCCTCATTAACATCCTCAAGCTCATTATCCTCCAGAACTTGATCGCTGTTTCGAACACCGGAAACCATGGTGAAGATTTTCAGAGAGAACTGATGAGATAGTGGTTTTGTTGCCGTTGTAACAGGTGATGGCGCCAATGAAGAAACGTGGATCGACTTACTGGTAGACGATCAACTTTCCTCGGGTATGAGTGTACTCTATCACCGATGGTTTTCCGGAGTATGAATTCTTCCACCTACAAAACGAGCAGCACCGTGAACTTACCCCTCAGAAAGAGATAGAGGGGTCCTCTTTGGGGTAACCCTCCGGTGTGAGAATAAGATATTGTAGGAGAAGATAATAATAATCTGAAAGTGAGTAAGGACTTAGAATATATTTTCTTGCTTACCTCCCCTTGTGGAGGTGGTGTGGTATTTATAGTGTTAGGGTTTCCAATGATTGGGCTCAGACCCAATTAGGGCCTTTTTGGCCTCCTCCTATTACTTCGCGCCACGTGTCCTTAGGACACTTGGTGCTTTTTCATTGATTATTCTCTGACCAAGGTATTTCACCTGACCCATGTGCAATCACGTGGTAGCACATGGGTTTTGCTGAGTTGTCCACCTTTCATTGGCAGCTGTCAACATCAGCATATTCTTTATTCCTTAAAGGATACCTTCTGGAAGGTTGTCTGATGAGCACAATCATGGTTGTCCTTATCCTGATTTGGATAAGGACGTGGTTGATTATGTGCATGTGTGATATGCGCCTATCATGGGGATGCGCGAGGTCTTCTCTTTATTCTCACGCGCAGATATTTCATGCGCAGATGTGATATGCGCAGGCATATGTAATATGCGTGAGCATATGTGATATGCGCCACGCGCAGATGCGCCCCGCGCAGATGTGATATGTGTGAGCATATATGATGCGTGAGCATATGTGATATGCGCCATGCGCAGATGTGATATGCGTGAGCATATATGATGCGTGAGCATATGTGATATGCGTAAGCATATGTGATATGCGCCATGCGCATAGGTTTTGGCTTTGTGTCTTCATGACATCCTGATTTCAAGCCTCTTGTCTATATCTTGTGGGTTGACCCGCCCCGCTCGATGTTTAGGCGGGTGCATACCTCTTCAAGCATCGACCCGGAAGCAAAAATGGTAAGATACTTAGGCCCGCTACGGTTATGTCATGGGCTTGAAATACCAAGGTTAATGTGGTTATATACAGATCAATATGGATAAAAAACGGATCGAGAAATGGGTTCTTAAACGGGCTTTTGATGATGAAAAACAGCCCTATTTGCCAAAGGTACTGAAAATAGTCAAAGTCAATTGTTTTGTTGATTAATTCGGTTATTTGCTCACCCCTAGTTTAACGGGCTTGTATACACGCCCTGCAGCATATCTTGTACCGACAGAAACAACAGTTTAGTGATGGAGTCGGGTATAGCTGGATCGATGGACTCAAGTCTAATGCTGAAAAACATGTATGTATATGGGCCGGGGCCGGGCCCAGGCCCAACCCAACCCGTTTGATCATTTTTTTTCAGTTCACGAACTCAACGTATCGATGTGTGTAGGTAACGAGCAAGATGATGCTTCATGCTGAGCGTATATTCCCTCACAACACGCCTGTCACAAAAGAAGCTTATTATTACCGAATGATATTCGAGCGGTTTTTCCCTCAGGCAAGTTCCATGCATTAATGACTTGTACATTATGCAATGAATCAAGTAACTCGGTTTTTTGAAAATCAACTTTTTTTCTTTTATGTTGTTGCAGAATTCGGCTAAGTTGACTGTCCCGGGTGGAGCGAGTGTGGCTTGTAGTACTGCGAAAGCAATCGAGTGGGATGCATCTTGGTCAAAAAATCTTGACCCGTCTGGAAGGGCTGCACTTGGGGTCCATAATTCTGCATATAAGAAGGGCCCGGGTGCGGTTGGTTCAGTGAACTTGGTGCCGAGCGTCAATGATAATGTGCCACTGATGATGGGTGTTACGGGCTCTGAGCTCGTGATTCATAGTTAGGGGTTTGTTGTTGAATAAATTAAGTCGAGTTGCAACGTGTTTTTATGATGTGTTGGTTGTTAGCTCGTTTGCTGGTTTTAATTTGTGAGTAATGGTAACTATTTGTAAATCTTTGTTTCATGAAGAATGTTGTCATTCCATTATCTGTTATGTGCATCAATAATAGGAAAATATGTATCCAAATAAATAAATTGTGAACAACTATCATAATTTTGGTCTAGAGACGTACAAGAACTGGGCTCTACAGCTCCTCTAAGGCCCAACTCTGTCTAGTGAAAACAATAAACTATCTAGGCCCATTGGTCCTACTAGCCTAGCTTGAGTTTGAAGCCCAATAACACATAAACAAATATTATTATAGTAATTAATAATTTTACACTATTTATCTAGCTAAATGTTAGATAATAAAGCTCTGTAGTCAAGTAGTATCAAGGTATGACAACAAGGTGTACATTGGCGTGTTACTGTTAGTGTGTGAGTTAGCCATTCTTAAAACACATTAAATCGGAAATAATAAAATCAATTTTAAAGTTATTTGGACTTTTTAACACGAGTGTTTACTTGATTATCACTATAAATATATCTTTGCATTCGTCACCGACTTGGTAGAAACTAAAAATATATTGGAGAATGACGGCAACGTTAATTTTATTTTTTTTATACGTCACCGACTAAAATCATAACTGGATACTTGAAGCCAAATAAATGCATTTTAACTAGGAAAGAAGATATGGTGACATGGTGTTTGAAGAACATGCAGAAAATGAGTTCTACAAAAACAAGGATGAGACCAAAGTAGCCCATTAAAAGTCCCCATTGACCCTGAATCTTGAAAGACCAACCTTAAGGCCCAATGTCTTAACATCATGCTGGACTTGGGCCCTAAAGTCCGGATACGTAAACGGCTTGTAGTTTGGAGTGCTGATCACACAGTCATCACTCGGGAACACGAAGTAGCCGATCGAAAACCGCTCTTTTTCCCTATTCACCAACACCCTATGCTTCACACTCTTGTACTTGTCATTACTTATAGCCTGAAACCAATTTAAAAAGAAGGTAACTAAGAGGGTTATTTTGTATTTAACCTTAAGAGTAGGGGTGTACTTATAATTACTTATAACCTGAAACCAATTTAATAAAGAAGGTAACTAAGAGGGTTATTTCGTATTTAACCTAAAGAGTAGGGGTGCAAATGACCCGAACTGAACCGAGCCCAAGCTCGACTAAGCTCGCACTCGGCTCATTTAACTAACACAGAGCTCGAGCTTGGCTCGTTTCGAGCATCATTTTCAAAGCTCGAGCTCAGCTCATGAATAGATATTCAAGCTCTATATGGGCTTGAGCTCGAGCTCGGCTCATTTACTATTTATCAATTATTTTTTATATAATTAAAATTATTTTTTATATATTTTTTTCTGTTATAATTTTATGTATAAAATTATATATATTATTTAGTTATTTTTATTTTTTCATAACATAATATATATTAGTTAATAACTATTAAATATATATTTTAAAAAATTGTATAAATGGTAGGCTTGTTTAGGCTCATGAGCCGGCTCGAGCTCGATAAGTTAAGCTCGGCATCAGGCTCGGTTTATTAAACGAGCTTTCTTTTAGGCTCGAGCTGGGACTCGGGATCAATTAAGCTCGGATCGGTCAAGCTTTTTAACGAGCCGATCTCGAGTAGCTAATGAACAGCTCGACTCGTTTGCACCCCTACTAAAAAGGAGGGGGGTAAAGTGTAAAAATAAGAAACCTGCATCATGTCACCAAGATGAACTAGAAGTGTGTCTGGAACCGGTTTAGCATCAACCCATGTGTTATCTTTGGAAGAATGTATTTGAAGTCCTCCAACTTCAAATTGATTCAAAATAGTCACCACGGAACTATCAGTGTGCACTTCCATACCCCATACTTTTGGTGGGTTGTCGAAACAGCACCTTGGATATCTGTACACCCTCAAGTGTCCCGTTGATGGTGACAAGTAACATTCATTGTCTTGGGACATTTCTAGATTTTGTAACATCGCACCGAATATTGACTTTGACACCCTTTCTAGGTGGACCCTGTAACTTTCTAATAATCTCCTGTGAATTATCAAATAATAATGATCATATAATTGTTAGTGTAATTATTTTATCCAAAGTATAATAAAAATATAGAAAAATGAAACCGAATAGGGTAAGAAATAAGTTCAAATTAAAACAACTTGAAATAAAATTGGTTAGAGTCAAAACGGGTTTGAGCTAAATAAATTTAAATCTAAACGATGGGTTTTAAAATTTTATCAGTTTGGTTTAGGCTAAAACTGTCAAGGCTTGGTTCAGGTCGAAACAGGATCTGAACAACAATGGGTTCGTGACAATGGATGTTAAGCAACATGTGTTAACCAACATTTCTAAAAAGTTATTAATTTGATTGTAGAATTTTTTTTACAGCTAATTTTCTTTTCACATATTACACATGTCTCAAACAAGACTAGAACCTATAATCATTTGGTTGTAAGACATATATCTTTGTCACTAGACCAAACTAATGGTTATGTATATCAATTTGATTGTAGTTAAAACAATTTTTGATCAAATTTATCTCGGGTTAAAATAAAATCATGTTAAACCATTAGCATGTCCTCTGTAGTCTGTACACGGATGACAACACACATAAGAAAAGTATCAATATGACTAAATCTTTTGTAAATCATTTTTTTATCATAACTCTTGAGATGAACTTAAAATTTTTATTAACACTATGCCAACGAAAATATATGAGGTAACATTTTAAATTAAGGGAGCAAATAATACATATGTATGAAGTTATGAACTTTATTTACTACGTGCTTCTATTTCAAGTTATCTTAAAAAATCAGTATTTAGTAATTGTGTTTCATTTGACTAAGCTTAGTTTTAAAAAACTTAACTATTTATAAAATATAAATTATATGAGTTACACTGATATTATTATCTTCACTTTTATAGTTATACACTAAAAGTCTTAAATGCATATAAATAACCGAATGTATGTTTGAAGGAAATGAGGCTGATCTAAGAGGAGTATTACGAGAAATAAAAGCTTTAAGTTTTCTATGGATACGGAATAGGTCAAAACATACGAGCTTAACTTGGGAGAGATGACACGATTTCAACTTTGATCTATTGTAAAGGTTATGGGCGGTTTGGTGGTTGTTTTTTGTGTTTGGGTTTTATCGTTTGAATTGTTTTTTTGGCTGGGCTAGCTTCTTGTTAGTCTTTTCTTTTTTATTTTTAATATATTTTTTATTGGTCGTTCAAAAAAATAATTTTACATTAATAATTCTATCCTTAATCGAAATTAAGGTCAACGACAAAAACTAACCTGAACTCACGAATCAACAGGTGGTCAACGCAGTCAACCATTGACGGTTGACTAAAAGGAATATTCAACCCTTCAACCCAGTTATAATTCACTGTACCTTGATTCTTCTTCAACGCAAGTGCTTCACCCGCCGGAGTAATCGCCGGAGTACCCCAAAAGTACGACATTACAGACGACGGAATCGATTCAAACAACGCTTGTTTATATTCAAACCCAAGCTCAAATACTTTAACAGCGTGTTCATGTAACTCCGACAACAAACTCGCCGGAATATCGTGGTTGACTAGCCAGAATATTCCCCAGTCTGTGCAGGCTTCGTTGAGTATGGTAAGGTTGATTTGTTGGAGATCTATTGATGGAAGTGGGTCGGGTTTCGGGTTGTTGTCGCTGAGTTGGTCGGAGAGGTGGTGTGTGTTTTTTTGACGGAAACATGGAGGGTAGGAGTTTAAGGTTTCGGAGAACTGTTGCATTGGATTTGGGTTTAAGGTTTAGAGGTTGAAGATACAAAGGATTTGGGGTTTATTTGCTTAGCTATTATATCAATATCACACTAGTTTTATTCTAGTGTGTTACGGAGGTTTATTTCATTTTTGTTTTTATCGTTATTTTTTTATATTGTAATGGTTTTATTTCGATTTAATATGTATACATTAGTTTGTTACGTTTATTATATTTTTTAACGTTTGAGCTTTCAATTAAGATGTGTATGTTTTAATAGTTTTTAACGAACAAACATAATGAATCCGAACAGTTGTTTTTTTTAACGGATAAACATGAATATAAATATTTGTTTTATGAAAATGGGCGGTTAATGTATGAGAAGGGAGGTTGACGATGGTGGGTGGTAATGGAAGTTAGCCGGTGATGGAGAGATAAACCGACGACGAATAATATGTAGATGAGAGAAATTAAATATGGGTTTACACAAATAATGAAATGTTATAATCTGTTTAAATGCTAGGCTATCCGGGTTTGAGACCCATACCCACAAAATTATTATTTGGTGAGACCCATACCCACAAAACTATATATATATGAGATGTTATAACCCGTTTAAGGGCTATCCGGGTTTGGTAAGACTAATGACCCACGGAAGTTATTTTTTTACTATGAAAAAGTTTCACAAATAAATAAGATATTATAACTTATTTAAAAGACAAACTGCGTTTGGTGAGACTCATAACCTCAAATAACAAATCAAACAATCTGATAGTTTAAGATGGATGGAGAGCAACCAGAGAGCGACACTTAACATTTTTTTGATAGATATTTATATTAATAGATTATTATTATTATTATTATTATTATTATTATTATTTAATTCCAAGTAAAGTAAAAAACTTGATAAAACAACAAATATCTGTTAGGGAAAATTAGATTTTAATAATCAATCTATCATCACATTTTGTTCGATTATCATTCATACTTATAATTTGACCAATAATAATCAAAATTTTTATTGTTGTTTCAAAAAATAATTCCAATAGCACAATCATTATAGATTTAACACTAAATTTACATTTGATTTATACACGATTTCTTTATGACACCATGACTCTAGTGTTTCTCAAATCACGAATAATATCCTTATGACAAGTCTCGCGAATATTGTGTGCAGAAGGAACTACACAAAGGTACCAAATAAATGAATAATTGTACCCTAAGCACTATGACGGTCTGTTGTTACGATATTTGGTTTCATATGTGGGACCAACACCTAGAAGCAATTTGGAACCTTTTATAGTTTTATGATAAAAACTTTTGAGCAAATTTGTCATGGTGAAACATTTAACAAGTTTTTTAAGTTGACATAATACACCCTTCAAGCCTATCTTGGATTCTTGGTGTTACTCTAACCAGAAAGTTAGTCATTCATTTAACTAATAGATTTGACTTTCGTTTAACTAATAAATTTGACTTTCGTGCCAAATTTGTATAGATGACAAAACCAATTAATGGGTACCAAGTACCACCAATCATATGGAAATATTGTATATTCCACATTTAAATCACAAAAGTCATGATGCTACAAGGACCTTGCCCATGAAGAAAGTGCCAAAGGCATAAAGCTTCGATTATCATTTGGTATGAAGCATGCATTAAGCATATGCCAACATAACATAAGCATGGAAATGTAACACTTTAATGACTGCATGGTAACACATATGTTTATACTACTAGGGTTGCGGTACCATCCCTGTGATGAGGCTAACAAGTAACAACTACTTCATGATTAGTGTGGCCGAACCTAGTGGATCGGCCATAATTCGGCCACAAAAATACCATCTACAGGTGTGAAGTTAAACATAGTCCTCGTGTATATGGTTAAGGTGTAGAGATTTATTATGTGCCCTTATGAGGTGGATGTTTATAAGATATATTTCTATTCAATCATAATCATCCATTAGTTACGGTGTCCTTTAGTAATATGTTAAATTGATAATGATCGTTCGATTATGAAAGTTAATTCACAACTAGTTAAACTAGCATCTCAATTATTTTAAAAGTAAATAATGTTTCATTCTATCTTGTTACAGAGAAATTTGTTAATAATACAAGAAATGTTGTATCTTGTTATTCTTTATTTTAGTTGTTTTTGAAAATGTAATTACGACACATGAAAGAACAAAGAGACGATATTTGGAGAAGGAAAATGATACGGATAAAATGAGAAAGACAAATGATGTTATTATTATTATTATTATTAATATTTTATGAAGATGACAAAAGACATAGCATATTACGATATTCTTTAAGAAATAAATATATTATCTAAGTTTATGAAATGTGGTTGTTTTATAAGGAAATATAGTGTTATCTTTTAGGATTTCAAGAATTATAACGTATGCTAATATCGCTTAAATTTTTTTAAAATAATTATGTATAAGTTTTAACCTTTTTCTAAAATAATAAATATCTAGAATAATGAATAATGATGATAAACTTAATTTTTTTTAACATTAGTTTTCACTTTCAAAGATAAAAACCTTTATCACCCGGCTAGGATTGGAATGGCAAAGATAAACTTAAAAAATAGACGAAGACAAATTACACATGTATAAGAAAAAAAATGAGAATACCTAGATTTTGGCACACATTAAATTAATCAGATTTGTTTTAGAATTACGTGTTGTGGCCTTTCATTTAATTTAGAAGAACATCTTCAAACAAAAGTTAGTGGGTCACCAGATTATTTGTCTTCATGCCAAAATATGGGAAATTAACGAGTGTTCTAGACTTGTTACAATTTTTATTTTCTTAACTATGAGAATCTTTTTTATTTTATTTTTTTAACAGTACTATAGCATATGCATAATAAATAAGACCAACTGTTCGGCACAGAAAAAACAAAAACAAAAAAACACTCGGAACCAAAAGCCACATACAAAAATTAACACAGAACAAAAACCATTACCATAGAACCGGAGCATTAGATATGTTTTTTTTAACAATTACAATAGTGATGATTCGTTTTTTATCACAAGTCAAAGAAATACGGAAAATATGCGACTATGTGAGTTGGTAATGCGGCTTAAGCCGATCTAATCTGAGTGGTGGACTAGACCGCTTAAGCTGATCCACATGGTGATGACGGGACAACACCAATTACCCATATATAAGTGATGTTAAATGTCATATAACATATGTATTTTAAGATTTACACTTGGTTTAATAAACTTCGTTTGTTTTAAACTTTTAATGCTATTATTATTATTTAAGAATAAAATAAAATTGAAAGAGTTTGTTGAAAACTTGAAATTGCTTGTTTGGAATTCTCCCTAGAAGCTAATCTACTATTGTAAGGTGATCGTCCACTATAAACATTTTTGGATCTTTAAGAGAATAAACAATTATAAAGTCTTTAAAGAAAATTATATTTATTAACTTTTTCTTTCAAAACAAGACACAACGCATATGAAGTCCTTATCTCGCATGTGATGCCTTCACTACCGCCATAACGCCATTGTTTGTAGTTATACTAGCATCACGGTGGTGTTCAAGGATAGATTTAAAATACATATATGTTCATGTGTTGAGATAAGTGTTGTAAAAATCGTTAGGAGCTAGTTGGATGATGGGGTAGAGACTAACAATTAATCGAGATTAGTCGGGATTAATCGAACTTAAATTCATATGTAAAATTTTCAAATATACAATATTCCCAATTTTTTGTATAAAATTTGGAATTTTGACCGATTTTGAACAAATGAGGATTAATCGGCGAAGTTAGTGGGGGTAGCAACTAACGATGAATCGGGATTAATAGACGCCTAATCAAAATTTTCACAACACTGGTTGAGATACAACACCCATTGAATCTCTTCAATATGGATGTAAATAAGCCGAGCTAATTGTAAAAACAAACATACAAGACACGCCAATATAACACTTTATCAAGTATGTATATAACCATGACAAAATAACTAGAAAATAGATATTATGTTATTATATGTTTATATAAAAACCAATAACCATGATAAAATACATATTCACATCACCTTCATATCACATTCTCTATATCCATATTTATCTTTACGGCATTTGTATTATAAACAAGACCAAGTATATGAATTTGAATTCAACGTGACTTGTTTATATCGCATTCAAGACCATTTAAACTTGTAAGCTATAAATAAAGTTTAATAAGGTGATTAAAATTTAGACAAATTGAAAATAAATAATCGAGAAAATTACAATTTTCATTCCTGGGGTTTAAAAGCGGAGACACTATTACTCTCTGAAAAAAAAAGTAAACTGCTTTACTCAAAAACAAACTGGATTAGTCCTTCCATCTAACGTCCGTTAGTTTCTCCATCTAAAAACATGTGCAATTACTAATATACCCCTGATTCATTATAAGAGCTAAAGTGTATCGATCTATCAATTCAGCCCTAATTTACTAATGTCTTCTTAATTTTGAAAGTTTGTTACTATTTTTTTTTTTTTAAAAAATCACATAATCTATAAACTGTATTTGGGCTTAATAGAATTCAGAAACTGGGCCTGAAGTTGGCCCAATTTCCCCTTCAGCTGTAGTAGAATAAAATTCAATCGTTTGGACTCGCCGGAATTAGGTTTTTTCTTCACCGCTATATATTTCAATATTATTCATCAGGTTAACTTCTCATTCAATACATGTGTAATTATGTATGATTATGTGTTCCAATCTAATGTACTAATTGGGGAAAAGTTTCATAAACTCCATAAGTTCTATTTAAGTGTTGAATAATTTCAGAAATTCATAATGATGTTTATATTGTTGAAATGAATGATGAACTGTGTTAATAATATGTATTGTTTAGATCATAGACGGAGTTACAGATCTATATATTATCAGAAGTAGTTCTCAGATAGATTAGTTAACCTTTATTATCTATTCAATGTACTTTGTGCTATTATATGCATCGCCTATGTTGTGAATAAGTTCTGCCGCTTGTAAACAAGCCGAGTTCGGCTCGTTTGACTTACTTGAGCTTGAGCTCGAGCTTGGATCGTGAGTGGTTTTTCAAGCTCGAGCTTGGTGGGTGGTTTTTTAAGCTTGAGCTCGGTGGGTAGTTTTTTTAAGCTTGCGCTCGGTGTAGTTTTTTAAGCTCGAGCTTGGTGGGTAGTTTTTCAAGCTCGAGCTTGGTGGGTGGTTTTCAAGCTCGAGCTTGGTGGGTGGTTTTCAAGCTCGAGCTTTGTGAGTAGTTTTCAAGCTCAAGCTCAATGAATAGTTTTTCAAGCTTGAGCTCAATGAGTTGTTTTTCAAGCTCAGTGATTGGTTTTTCAAGCTCAAGCTCGATGAGTAGTTTTACAAGCTCGAGCTCAATGAGTGTTTTTAAAGCTCGAGCTCGGCAGGTAGTTTTTTTAGGCTCGAGCTTGGTGAATAGTTTTTCAAGCTCGTGCTCGTTGAGTAGTTTTTTAAGCTATAGCTAGGCTCGATTATTAGTTATTGATAATTTATATACATTTATAGTTACTTTTATATATCTATTTTAGTTATAAATTTTTGTATATAAATTATTGTCTGTTATATACTTGTTTTATCATCGTTTTATATATATACTAGTAGAGTAGTAGTTATATAAATTCGTTTAAAAAAGTTGTTATATAAATATATACCTAATACATTTAATAAAAATAATATAAATAATAGGCATCTTAAGGGTCGCGACCCAGCTCGAGCTCAGGGCTTGTTTTTTAACAAGCTTATTTTTAAGATTGAGCTTGTTGAAACTAGGCTAGGTTCATCAAGCTTCTAGTGAACCAGTCTCGACTAGCTTACTAGCGGTTTGGCTCATTTACGTCTATTTTATGTAAAACTACTTTAATTGTTTTCGGTACATTCTGAGGAACTACTTCATGTCTACTGCTGGTTCCTTAACAGTTTGTTCATCTTGAAAAACTTATTTTTCGTAGATTTGTAGTAATTTGTTTTTTTAATGCAAGTTGTTAATTTTTAGCAGTTAAAACCTTGTTGAGGGAAAATGGCAAAGCATCATCCTGATCTGATAATGTGCAGAAAGCAACCGGGAATCGCGATTGGACGGCTTTGTGAGAAATGTGATGGAAAGTGTGTTGTTTGTGACTCGTATGTGCGTCCGTGTACACTTGTGCGTGTTTGTGATGAGTGTAATTACGGGTCGTTTCAGGGTCGGTGTGTTATATGTGGAGGTGTTGGTATTTCTGATGCATATTACTGCAAGGAGTGCACGCAACAGGAGAAAGATCGCGATGGGTGCCCGAAGATTGTGAATTTAGGAAGTGCCAAGACGGACTTGTTTTACGAGAAGAAGAAATACGGGTTTAAGAAAAGATGATATCGAACGGGTAGTTAGCTTACAATGCATGTTTGTAGAATTGCCTTGTGGTTGTAGAGTTTAATGAGCGAAATTTATCTTTTGGCTGTTAAAACTAAAGTTTACCCTTGTAATGGAATGGTGTCGGTTTCAATGGAGGTTGTTACTGCTGAGCCGACTCGTGGCTTATGCCGATTTAAGGTTTCACAGTTTTTCGGTTGTATGAAAATATTAGTTACTTTATTTTTGTATGTTAATGCCTTTGCATTTGTCTAAAATACAGGGTAAATGATGGATATTGACTAGGGATGAGATTGGTACCGTATTGAAAATACAAATACCAAAAAGGAGTCAAAACCTTATGTTGAATGTTGTACCATTTTTTTCTGGTTGGTACCGGTCGGTACAAGTACTCTTGAAAATACCAATACCAAAAACATGAAAAGTTAGTACAGTATGATACAGTACCGGTAAATTATTGGTATTTGGTTAAAATGTTCATCCATACTACTTGTCTACTGCATATTCAATTTTCGTACATTAACTTTTAATAATTTGGTTGAAATGCATAAGCTTGGTTTCATATGTATAGCATGTGTAAAACATCATAAAAATATTATCAGTGTTATTATTTTATAAATTTAAAATGTTATTTAATCTAATTATATATTTTTTAAGTGGCAAAAAGTTATTATTTTAATTTTTGTTTTTTGGATTCAGTATTTTTTTTTTCTAAAAATAAAAATAAAAATCAGAGTTTACACACAACAAAATACAGTTGACCTTTTCATGTAAATGACTAAATGAGAAAGTGCATAATTTTCTCATATGATTTATTATACATAAAACTTTTGAAAGTATATGTATATAATTAATTGCACTAAATGATAAAAATAATTAGTATGCTGAATATAAATTTAAAGATATCTGTATAAATTAATAATGTTAATACTTGTGTATATCTATTTATTTCTTTATACATAATATGTTTGAAATATGTCACCTCAACATTCAAATATCAAATGCATATCCCGCTCCATATTCTCTTTTCCACCTTACCTTTACTTTTGCACCTTTTGATCATCCTATATTTCTTCTACTTCAAACTCATTACTGAAAACCAAGTTCAAAATAATATCCATCTTCCAATATTACCATGAAAATTTTCCAATCTTCTTCCTCTGAATCCCAACTATCCAAACTCAAAACCGTCCGGAACCGCCTTCCGGGAGTCCTATACCGCTTGCCTTGCTTCCATGATCACGCCTCGCACCACCAAATAAAGGATTTAACCGAGCCTTTATATGTTAAAACTAATCCCGGGGTTGTGGCAAGGCTAATGGGATTGGATTCACTCCCACAAAGGATCCCTTTGGTTCAACATCAACAAGTTCATGGTGATTTAACCACTAGAAGTCACCCGTCTGGTCAATCTCCATTGAGTCTCGAGATCAAGAAAGGGAAATTCTTCGTTCTTGGCTTTGAATCGCGTTGTAAAGGTAAGTAATCACAAATATATTATTTTTTCATTCTCTTTTACAAGATTATTAAACTTTTGATAATAATTGATGTGAATTAAGTATGAACATTGTAGGTAAACGAGAGTCGAAGAGGAAACTAGTGGAAGATGATGAATCGGTGAAGAAGAAACGTGTGACTGAGACATTGAAGTCAAATGCAGCATTGAAAGAGGCTTCAAAAGTTGATTTTGAGTTGGGATTTTTGGATCAACTAGTTCTTGAATTAGTATATGTGTTCTAACTTCTAAGTCCACTTGTATTTTAAGTTTAGTTTACAACGAGTTCGATTTCCAGACTGATTCGCGTAGTGTGTTTTGATGTTTGTGGTGTGTTTAGGTGAGTGTTTTTAGAATGATTTGTTATGTAACTTCATCATTGATCACTAACTTAGTGATCATGAACTCTATATCAATGAAATACCTGGCTATTTAATTTCATCCTCCTCTTTGTGGTAAATTACGTACTTATGGTTCATGTAACTTAGTGGTCACTTGTAGTGTTTTGATGCTAGTAATTACGTACTTATAGTTATGGTTCATTCCTTTTTATGATTTTGTACCTTTATCATTACCATTTCTCTTTTTTTCACTCACAACCACTTCCAAAATATATTAAAAAATTATATGGCGTGAATCGTAATATTTCAAATATACAAAAAATTCACTGCATTTTCTAAAATATAACAAATGTCTCACTCACAACACCTCAAATCATTCTTTAAATAATAAAAACATCCCTCACGTAAAATAGAGGGTTGGATGAGAATGCTCTAAGAGCATGTCCCATTAATATAGAGATTCACAATTGTAACATCCTACTTTTGATCATAATAAAATAAAGTTCATCTATTTTATTGTGGGTCGTTATCGGTTTAGATAAATAGAATATGAGTTGGGCTAGTGTTGGGTTAAATGGATATGTGTTATGGACTTGGGTAATAAAAGAATGAAGGAAAGACCATGGGCTTAAGCCCATAATCCATAATTATATAAGTCATAATACCCATTTAATCATTCATTTCACACATACTCCATACACCACCAAAACACACACTTAAGATCTCTCTCTAGTTCTCTCCTTATTAGCTGAACCAAGAAAGAGGAATCGATCCCGACCGAGGTAATAATAGTATGATGTTGTATGAGCTTAAACCCGTTAGATATAATCGCGAAACGACGAGCCGACACCGTTAAACCGGTTAAGTCACGAGATCCGGATGGAATCGGGTATAAACCGAACCTAAGATGATCTTAGGGATCACCCTAGCTCAGATCTGGATCGAACTGGATGAAAAAAGGTGAAAAAACGAGTTAAAACCCGTTTTTCCGGCGAATCCGCGGTTTTCCAGCGACGGCGCCGGAAAGGCGGCGTCGGAAAAGTTAATACGAGGTAAAAAGGTGTCAGGGAATGTCCTGACCTAACCCTAATTCGCTAACATGAAGTTAACGAATTAGAGGTAATTCGTTAACGGGGGGTCAACGAATTAGAAGCATTTCGTCATGCTATTCGTTGAGGATAAAATAACGAACTAGCTTCTGATTCGCCATGACCATTCGTTAAAGGAGATAACGAATTAGAATATCCAATTCGCTACATGAACTGATTCATCAAAGGACCAGTTCGTTATAAGGTCCAGTTCGTTAAAGGGTTCAATTCGCTATAAGGACCAGTTCGCTAAGATAAGCTAATTCGTTAAGAGCAATGTAACGAATTAGAAGTTTAACAAATGGACAGAATGGTCCCTGAACTTAGAAAAAGAATGATTTAATTACAAGGAAGCCCTTGAACTTTTAAGTTAGCAAATTAACTAATGAATTAAAATTCTAATGGAAATAAAATTTTTACAAGCTGACCCCAGCCAGGGGCTCTGCCCCTTGGACCTTGCTAGGGGCTGCCGCCCCTAGAACCCTGCTGCCAGGGGCGCTGCCCCCGGACCCCCGTCCGTTGTGGGTTATATAAAGATAGAAATACGATATGAATAGCAATAGTTAATTAATACATGTAATCGTTATACAGTTAGCCGCGCACAACTCAAGAAATGAATAACTATTAACGGTGAACGTAACCGCATTCAGGTGAGTTTCTAGCCCCATTTCCTTATTATGTTTTCGGGGCTGTGTGCATACTCGATGTGATTAGTTAATACCCTTATCCTAAGAGATAAGTGTATGCCATATATGTATCATGTGAAAGATGTGAATGATTGCTTGTCGGTGCGTGAACGATCTTCGGATATTGCACGTATTGGCAAGTTATGATTATGGATATAATGTTGTGTATAATGTATGAATGATATGTACGTATGTTATGAACGAATGTAAGAGATAGCCAGGTATAGAAGAAAGGGACTGAGCCCTAATAATACTCAAGGCAGAAAGGGACTGAGCCCTAGTAATACTCAAGGCATAAATAAACTGAGCCATAATAATACTCAAGGCAGAAAGGGACTGAGCCCTAATAATACTCAAGGCAGAAAAAAGGGACAAAGCCCTAATAACACTCAAGGCAGAAAAAAGGGACAAAGCCCTAATAACACTCAAGGCAGAAAAAAGGGACCAAGCCCTAATAATACTCGAGGCGGTAGGGCGTAATGCTCTTTAAAGCGTATAAGTATGTAAAGTAATGATAGATGCAAAGTATGTAAAGAAAGAATAAAAGGAAGAATGAAAGAAAGAATGTATATATTTATATATGTACGCAAGAAAGGTGTACAGGTTAAGAATATAATATGTATCTTCGGATGCGTGTGTATAAGTAGGTGAAAGTATTGCATATTACCTGATTAACTAGAATTCACTGAGCGTAGCTGACTTTTAGTATGCACGCAGATGAGTAGAATGAGACAGTTGGCTTGAGCGTGGGCACATGGCAGAAGAATAAGAGTCTGGCATCTGAAGACTTAAAGACGTTTTAGTATTTATATTTGAATTGAAAGACAATATGTTTTATTATGACAAAGTTATGGATTTATATGTAATATTTTATGAATGTTTTAATGTTCCGCGATTGTTTTAATTAACTTTGATATTAAGAACTGCGTTTATGAGTAAATCCAACGTCCAAAGTAGGGCACTGGTAACGGGGCCTTATGACTATCAATCCCTCGAACCTACGAACACGTTTCAAACCGGTTTCACAATAGTTTCAAACCTGTTTCAAATCATGAACACGTTTCAAACCGTTTTCACAATAGTTTCTATCCCCATCTTTAAAATCTAAGAAAATTACTTAAAACATCACTTAATCCCATTCCCGTTCGTCCCATTAATTTGGAGATTCACTATCAATCCCTCAAATTCAAAAAACCAATCAAATGATTTTTTTAGGACGACGATCTTTTTTGGTTGTGTTTAGGCCACCACATTCTCTAATTTGGAGAGCATCGTTTCCCCATTATTCGAGAAATCATACCGCTGACTACCACTTGGCAGTTGTGCCGTAATAAGAACATAATTCTCTGGCGTAACACAACGATAAGAAAAAAAAAATTGAATGAGCTCATTGAATTAAAGCCCAAATAAAATTTTGTAAACCCAAAAGGCGAAGCTAAAAAAGCCCAATAGACGTGCATATACCCTCTCCGCCATTCTTCTTCTCGCCGGATCTTCACACACTTTCTTTCTTCCGGTGCTTTAACCATCGCCGGATATCCATTTATTAATCACTCCACACCATATAAATCTCTACCAATCGAAAGCAGCTTCACTTTGTTATACAGTAAGTTTATTATCGTTTTTCATTTCTAATTAATTTGTACAGTAAGTCAATACGTATTATCTAGCGTTGCCTTTTAACCCTAATCCTTCAATAGTTCAATACAATCTTAAATTAATATCGGGCATTTTTAGTTTTCGTTTATAGAAAACATGAAACTTATTCGGGGTGTTTTATGGTGTCTTGCGGCTGGCAATTCATCTAGTTATATGGGCTTTCAATTGCCAGAACTTTTGGCTACAAACTGCTCATTGGCATTTTAACAAACAGTTGGCGTGCGTTTTAATAACTGAAATTTTATTTGTCATTCATAGGAAAATGAAACTTGCTCAGGGTGTTTTACGGGTCTTTTGTGACTGGCACTTCGCCTAATTATCGTGGGCGTACAATTGCCAGAACTTTTGGCTACAAACTGCTCATTGGCATTTTAACAAACAGTTGGCGTGCATTTTAATAACTGAAATTTTATTTGTCATTCATAGGAACATGAAACTTGCTCAGGGTGTTTTACGGTCTCTTGTGACTGGCACTTCACCTAATTACCATGGGCGTACAATTGCCAGAACTTTCGCTACAAGTGCTGCTTCAGGTATTTGGATTAATCTTTATTGGTTATATATATATATATATTCTTCTCTCAAAAATTAGTGCTTTATGTTGGATCTCGTAATATGAATCTTGATCCATGCCCATTTGTTTAATTTATAATTTCTGCATAGCTACCGACTCGGATGCAAACACAAACTCATTAGAGACTATGGAAGACTTTGAAAGAAGCATTTTTGGTGAACCGGGAAACAGCCAGAGTGCAACATCTTTTCTTCAAATGTTGGGTCAGCCAAAACACGCTCGTGAGGCTTATGCAATGAGTGCTAGGTTGAACGGTTCTAGAAGATCAGGATAGGTGGACGGTCTAGATGATAGTTTCACATCTTTGACTGATGGTATTGATGGGAAGTTGAAGGATGCTGCTACTTATTTTGAATATGATGTGAATGAAGTTGAAAAAGAAGATTATAAGTTCAGACCAGATGTTACATTTTGGCCTGGTAATACTTATGATATTAAGGTATTAACTATAAAATTTTACTTTTTTTTTAATCAGTTTTTAATTTTTTTCCCTCAAGATTTTTACTTAAATGTGGGTTTATGCAGGATCTTGATGTTACAAAACCGGGTGTTCGTAAACCGTCTAAAAGATTCGAGTTTGAAGTAACAACAGAGGAAGTTCTGCAAAAAGCTGATTTCAGGGTGAGCATCTTTAGGTTTAGTTTATTATTATAAAAGCAAATAACAAATTAGTCATTTTATTTGTTTTAAAAGGTTTGTGGGTAGGCTTGTAAACGAACTGAACGGAGCATGTTTGTGTTCGTTCGGTTAACTTTAACTGAACAAACTATCGAACATGAACAATTAAGCGAACGTATTTTTTTTGTTCGTGCTCATTCGTTAAGAAAATGAACATGTTCGTGTTCATTTATGTAATTATGTTCGTTCATTAAAAGTATACACGGACGGTTCACGAACTCGAAACAAACATAACTCAGCTAAAACCAGTTAAAAGCATTGCGTAAACAGTGCGTTGGGCATAAAACATTACTAAAACTAAACTAAAGTTGTAATGGGACCAGAAAAAGTTTAATGAATATATTAACGAACCGACTTCAAACAAACATAAATGAATGATTATAAACTAATTTAAATAAACTGACATAAACAAACGTTCACGAACTTAAATCTACTAACAAACCATGTGTTCATGTTCATTCGTTCAACTAATTATTCGGTTCGTTCACAAAGCTATTTGTGGGGCAACACGTTGATTAAAAGTTGGCCTTTATATGTGTGCAGAATGTACGCTTTCTTGCAAACTTTATAACTGAGGCTGGAGTGATTATCAAGAGGAGCAAGGTACTAATAATATTATTTTATTGATAAAACAAATCTTTAACAGTTATTATTTAAGTTTTATTGTTTTAATGTAGACTAAAATCAGTGCGAAAGCCCAAAGGAAGATTGCTAGAGAGATAAAGACGGCACGGGCGTTTGGACTAATGCCATTCACGTCAATGGGAACCAAACATTTTGTTTATGGAAGGTCAATGCAGGATCTTGACAAAGATTACGAGTATGAAGTTTATGATCACAATTTCGTTGATGATGCGTCTTGAATGTTGTTAATCATATAAGTTTTTGTGATCCAGATGAAATAAATCTAAAGAAACATAAAAATTTTGTGTTCATGTAGGCATTATTGTCACTGGCAGTCCGTTTTTCTGTTAGGATTATTATTATTTTCGTTAATGATGCAGTATTTATGTTTTATGTGAATTCCAAGTTGTTGATAGTCGATTTGTTGTCTCGCCACCGTGTGAGGCTGCTCACTGTTCAATATGATATCAACCCGGTTTTATCACGCCAACATTTTTCTTTATATGTTGAGATTCATTATATGGTTTTAGACACGATGCACATTATTATTAGAATACGGTATGCTATGTTAAGCTGTATTTTGTTGTATCGTGTTATGCTACGTAATCTTGTGTTATAACATGTGATGTTATGTGATGTTATATCATATGATGCAATGTAATGACACAACATATTATACTGCATTATGAAATACTATTATGTTACATTATGAAATAGCCCACTTATATATCGATAAGTTTATAATATTTCTAATAACTGCATCATCGCCGCTATGACAATTCATCGGAAAATCCTACTAGTTTCTTATGCTGGATGTGGCCATATCAACCCATCCCTCACCTTTGCCGACCGCCTCCTCAAACTAGGCGCCGATGTCACCATTTCCTTCCACCAGTTATTTTGTCATACAAAACACCATTGATAAAGAAACCATACCTCCCAACATAACCTTTGCTCCATTCTCAGATGGCCATGACAATGGCAAACCAACCACTACCCTTCACCAATTCGTGTCAGATTTCGCCACAAACGGGGCCCGTTCCGATGTAGAAACCATCACCTCTGCCGCGGCGGCAGGTCACCCGTTTGACCACATGTACACATGCGGCATACCGTGGGCGGCAACAGTGGCCAATGTCAACAAACTCAAATGCAGCCTCCTTTGGTGCCAACCAGCCACTGTCTTGAATGTCTATTATTATTACTGCAATGGCTATGAAAAATTCATATCCAATAACATGAATCAGTTATGGTCTCCAGTTAGTATACCTGGACTGCCACCACTAACTGTGGCAGATCTGCCGTCGTTTTTCGTCCCGTCTAGACCGGCAGAACAGGTGTTTATTGTACGAGTTTCTAAAGATCAGATTGATGCACTCAAAACCACTTCAAGAATACTCGTTAATAGTTTTAATGAGCTGGAAAACGAATCGATCAAAGCGATCGAGCAACTCGAGTACCTTCCGATTGGACCCTTGATCCGATCATATATTAAAGAAAAGGACGAATGCATCGAATGGTTAAACTCAAAACCGAATTTATCAGTCGTGTATGTTTCATTACAGCGAGATGCAGAGGTGTGTGGAGACGGTGGTGATGGCGGGAGATGACGGCGATGAGATGAGGCGGAATGCTCGTAAATGGAGGGATTTGGCGGCCGAAGCTCTCGACAATGGCGGATCCTCCACTGGCAACCTCCAAGCTTTCTTAGACGATGTTTGTTAACAATCTATTAAACTAATTTATTCACATAATGTTTTTCACTTTTAAGCGTTTACTTATACATGTATGGTAATGCCTTGGTCAATAAGTTAAGGTTAGATACAGGATTGGATAGCGGCTTTGGAAGGGTGATCAACAAAGAATAATTGTAAGGAGGTTTTGAATTATTGTTCACTTGTGTTTATCGACCTTGTGCTTCGATTATTTATAGAGTTACGAATTATATAATTTATATTGTCCAACCCCGTGTATGCTTAACATGAATACCTAACATATTTGTATAATAATATTCTTACAATTATGTTAATAATCTAAGTTAAGAGTTAACAGAAAATGTATATATTTTTGGATAACGGATAGAATACAAAAATCCTTACTCTTTTCACTATTTGATTTCAAAACACACTAAACACTAAAATCAATCTTCCTCTACCCAACATTGCTGTTGCCATTGACCACCACTCGCCTGGCATTAACACTCCCCCGTCACTATCAGCGTCGTCGACATTGAGTATCCGGCAACTCGCCGGAAAAACGCAACGCATTCCCCTTTGTTCACAGGTTTGTTTTTAAGCAATTGTTTAACAATTGATCAATTAAACTTCGAAATTGATCAAATTAATCATCAATTCATCCAAACAAACACATCTGGATTTTCAATTGAATCAATTTTTGACTTGAGCGTGACTGGTTTTTCCTTGAGCGTATGAGCCTTTTCTTGTAATCGATCTATGAAATCACATCAAATGATATTGAAATCATCAATCTATATCTAATTAATCATTATTTCATCCAAACAAACTGATCTGGATCTTCAATTGAATTAATTGTTGACATGAGTGTAACTGAGTTTCTTGAGCGTATGAGCGTTTTTTTTTGGGCTGATCGTTTTGTGTTTTGGCTTGAGCGTGATTCGCGTACGTTTTTCTACGTTAAGAATCATTGTACGATAACTAGAGGTGGAAAATGGGTTGGGTTGAACGAGTCATGGGTTGAAATGAGTCATGTGTCAAAACGAGTTTGGGTCAGAACATGTCAATTAAAAAAATGGTTGTTTTGGTTTGGGTCAAACCGGGTTTTGAGTTTTTTTTTAAAGAGAATAACGGTGGAAACATTTTAATTTTTTTAGATTTTTTGTTTTCTATTTATATACTAAGTTATGATTTTTTATTATTTTTTTGAGGGGTTTTCTATTAAGATCAAAAACCCTCAAAAAAATCTTCAAAAATAATAATAAAAAAATTATAAATCATAAACAAAAAAGTAAAAACACTAAAATGAATCCTACGTTGTCCTCGTTCCAAAAAAAAAAACCCACCGAGAATCAAACCGAAACCGAAAAAATTGACGAAAATGAAAAAAAAAAGCCAAAACCGGACCACATCAATCGAAATCGAAAAAAACAATCAAAACGAAACTAAAAGAATTCAAACCGAAAAAAAACGAAACAGACAAAAACGAGTCCGGAATCGACCAAAAAGAAACCAAACCCAACCTGTCACGGGTGAAAACTCATGTTGACTTGAGACCTGAACCGAACCCGTTCCGATCCGAAACCTGTCTTGTACGAAACCTGTTCCGATCCGAAACATGTCATATTCCTTAGGACACATACCCACATCGACCCATTTCTTTGAACTTGTCGACCCATTTTGACTCGAAAATAAAAGGATAGAATTTCAAATGACTCATTTTGACCAATTTAGATAAAACATTTTATCCATACCAACTCATTTAATTTTTAAAACAACTCAAATGACTCATTTAAAAGGCTTTGGGTCAAGATTGTCGCCCTAACGATAACCTAACTCTATATTTTTGATAGCTAAATTAAAGCACAAAGACATGAGGGTGCCCACAATTAAAGAAAATTAAAGCTTTCTCTTGGAAAAGTAAGCATTATTGATCTCACCAATAATACAAACATGGTGTTGATGCATTATTGGTCAGCAGTTGAAAAAAGATGCATGCATTATTGATGAGCAACTATTACATCTTAAAAAACAGGGTGGGCTTATATTCAAATCCAGTTGGTTTGAATCTTGTTTGTTCCGTATTAAGAGATTGATTCTCTGTTTGTACTCAGTTCGTGTTGAATTCAAGTAATGTATCTGTTTTGGCTGTTGAAGTAAGTACACCTTTCATAAATTCAATTCTTTTATCCTTCATCCATGAGTTGATAATTAGTGTCATTGTTTCTTGGTTCACCTCATAATCTTCTTCTTCCCAATTTCCTTTTTAAACTATATATATATATATATATATATATATATATATATATATTCCATCATATATAAAAGAATGACTGAGGCTCGCCCTAGTTGGAAAAGTAGTGGACTACTTATGTGGTGTGGCTAAAACCGAGATAACCTACATTCAAAATTGCTCTGAAAATGTTAAAAACTTGAAAAACTAAATCGAAAAGCTCTCTAGTATGAAGGGAAGGGTTCAGCAACACATAGATTTGGCTAATTCTAAAGGGGAACGTATCCTAAAAGGCGTTGAAGAGTGGATGAAGAAAGCAGATGCTGAAATATTCGACGCCACAGAGTTTATTGCCAAAGAAGCGAAAGCTAACAAGACATGCTTAAATTTACCGCTGTGTGGCAATTTAAGCACCGTCCTTCAATTCAGTAAGACGGCAACAAAAAGAACTTCTTTTCTTCAACAGCACCAAGGAGACGGTAAGGATTTTGAAACTTGTGTTTCGCTTCCTGCACCCGCCCCAGGATTCACAGACCTCTACCGTAGAAAAAGTCTTGAAAATATTGATACCCAAAAGTTAACTTTGAAGAAAGTCATTGAAGCCATAGAAGATGACAAGATACAAATAGTTGGAATCAATGGGTTAGGAGGTGTAGGTAAAACTACACTAGCTAGTGAAGTTGCTGCAGAAATGAAGAATCAATTTGCAGAAATTGTGTTTGTAACAGTTTCGCAAACAGTTGATGCTAAAATGATTCAAGAAAAGGTTCGAGTTGCGGCACAAAGAATTATCAATGGAGAGAAGGTTCTAATAATTCTTGATGACGTTTGGGAGAATTAAAGCTAGAGGAAATTGGCATCCCATGTGGGAGTAACTACATGAATAGCAAGATTTTGGTTACATCTAGAAACCAAGATGTGTGTGAGGCCATGAATGCTCAGAAGAATATTTCAGTAAACCCTTTGCAAGATGAAGAAGCATGGAACCTTTTTGAGCGTGCGGTTGGTAAAAGCGAATGGGATGGTACATTGAAAAAAGTTGCAACGAAGATTGTTAAAGAATGTGGTGGACTACCACTCTTTATTCAAGCGGTAGGAAAAGCCTTAAGAAACAAAGAATATAAAACTTGGGAGGCAACGCTTGATCGACTACAAGATCCAACAGATGAGGATGCTCTCTTCAAAAGAATTGGAATAATGCAATTGAAGCTAAGCTACGACTATCTTGAAAGTGAAGTAGCTAAATCATGCTTCTTATTATGTAGTATGTTCCCAGAAGATGGAATCATTGGCTTTAAAAGGTTGACATATTATTGTCTGTGTCTAGGGATATTTGATAATCACGATTGCAATATTCAAGGTGCAAAATATAGAGTTCAACCAGCTGTTGACTCCCTTAAACCATCTTTCTTGTTATTGCCTGGTGGAGAAGATGAAGATGCTGAAGAATTATTCAAAATGCACGACCTTGTTCGTGATATGGCAATGCTCATTATTTCTAAAGGTAATGACAAGTTTTGGGTGGAATCTGGAAGAGGTTTGAGAGAATGGCAACCAAAAAAATGCTTAGAAGGCTACAAGAAAATATCACTCATCGGAAATAGAATTCGTGAGCTTCATGATCATGATGTTGTTTTCCCACACCTTGACACTTTTCTTATGCAAGACAACTTTATATTCTCAGTTGTTCCTGATGAGTTCTTTCGAGGCATGGACAAATTAAAAGTTTTAGATATGTCACGTAATGACGTGTCATCTCTTCCACAATCACTAAAGAAACTTACCTTACTTCGTATGCTTGATCTTAGTGGAAATAAATCCCTCAATGAAATTTCTATACTTGGGGGATTAACATGTCTTGAGATTTTAAGGCTCAGAAAGACTAGAGTTACAAATATCCCTAAAGAGATTGGGCAATTGACCAATCTAAGGTTGTTAGATGTTTACTCATGTGAAGATCTATCTTATGTGACACCTGGTGTCATATCAAAGCTCATCAAGTTGGAAGAGTTGCATGTTGGGTTGAGGAAGAGTAGTTGCAATTTTCTCCTGGAACTAAATGAGTCGCTTAAAATTCTACATTTAAAAGTTCCAGAATTGCATTGTATTCCTCAAGATTTCCACTTTGAAACTTTGATGGGATTTCTAATCGAGGACAACTTTTACAGGGAATATCCAATATATGATTGTAAACGCATCCTACGTCTTACAAAAAGAAGCTTCCCACTCACGATGCGAGTTATAAAACTGATTCAGGCAAGTGAACGTTTAATTTAATCGTATATAAAAGAATTGGATAGCGTCCTACCATACCTTTATGTAGAAGGTTGTGACAAGTTAAAGCATATTGAAGTGGAAGCGTGTGACGATGTTAGGAGCTTGGTGAAGACATTAGACCTGGATGTAAAACAAAGGAAGGTTTTTTCCCAAGTGGAAAACATCTTGTTAAACTCTCAATAGGTTGGAAGTTTTATGGGACAGGCCACTTCAATATATAAGCTTTTGTAATCTAACGAGTATCACGATTTGGCGTTGCCCCTCTATATTGAACTTATTCCCTTTAAGTGTTGCACAAGGGCTAGTCAATCTTAGAGATTTACATATTGGCAACTGTAGGAGTTTGTCGGTTGTCATTTCGACAGGAGATGAGCGAACAACTGGAAGTGAAATTGAATCGGTGGACACAAATATCATGTTACCTCTTACCAAAATTGAGCTCGTTTATCTTCCCAAACTCAAGAGCTTTTACTCTGGCCATTCTACCATCAAATATCCTTGTTTGGAGAATATGAGAGTGGAAGAATGTCCAAGCATGAAGAGATGGAGTTATGGAGAGAATCATATACCCAAGATCAGATTTGAGCATCGAGGGAGACCATATAGCAATATTAATGAATACATTAATGACGTACAACATGAGGTATGCGAATACATACTCTAATAGCAATAAATTAATAATATCGCTTTGCCATGTATATTAACTTATTACCATTACAGACGGATGGAAACTCTGTTATTTGGAAGTGGTCATCTGATGATACAAACAAGGATCTTTTACTACGTGCGCGTGTAGGTGATTAAACAACATTATAGGTAGGGATATGCTAAAAAGTAAAAAAAGTCAATTGTGTCTAAAAAGGTATTGGAAGCCATTAGAAGGTGTCACATGTCACAAGGGGTTAGAGGGTAATTGTGTTCAACAAAACCTATAAATACCGTAGCTATTAGACGCAAGTAGACACCCCGCTTAAAATCATCGTGCTAAAAAGTTCTAGATGCCCCTTTATACACATTCAATTATCGCGATTTAAATTTTTTTTAAATATACAACAATATCTTTATTTTATGGGATTCAATTTAAAGATAAAAATATGCTTGATTTTATATGTGATTTTTTAAACAATGAGACATAAAAAGTTATTTACGTTTTAAAAGGTAGGTGGAACATAAAAAAACATCATAAAGTCAATATTAATATTTAATTTCAAACATTTATCTTGTTATGATTTCGAGATGTAACATAACTAATGCTTTAATATCATACTTAAAGGCAGGAAGGCAGTCAAGTCCCGGATCAATAATCGAACACAAATTAAATGACTAATTCTCGTTTATATTAATCAGAAAATATTACTAAAAAACTGATTACAACTCTCAAACCCTAACTCGTTTAACTCTTGATGAACCCTAGCTCGGTTACATCTAGATGAACCCTAACTCGGTTACATCTCGTGCGTGTCTCTTGGATGAACCCTAACTCGGTTGCATCTCACACCACCACAATCTGTAATGTCTAACCATGGCATGTTTATATAGGACTAACCTAACTTGTTATCAAAGACATTACCTATTATAATTACAATACAATTAGAAAACATAACCACTATGACCTACTTGTCATTATTGGTCCCTCAAGTTCAGCGACTTGTGAGTTGGAGTCTGAAATTACTTCCAACTGGCAGTTGCTTATCGGGTCACTTAGACAGCACAAGTTAATTATAAAGACCACGCTTTTATTCCAAGCAAACACAAGTAACAAGTGATGAGACTTGAGAAGGGAGAACGCTCCCTACTGAGACCAACGCCAATTTATGTTTACGGTTTCATGCTTGGAGCAGTTGTACAATGGTAAATTCTAATAACATACACTAGTTGTGTTATAAATTTACATTATACACAAATAATGTTGTATTAGACTTTTTATATCATGAATATTTATAACTAGTTTTATAACCGTTCGGTGGACGGGCATTTAGTGTGATAATGGTAAGACTATCTTCTTTGTATTTTTAAACCAAAATAGTATATGTTTAAGATAAAAGCATAACTCGTTTAAAATATTATATGTCTAAAAAAGATGACTGACTTCATTAAAAGTTCCAATTCATTTGGTCTCATATTCACTAAGTATTTTTTACCCATAAAGATGCCATTGCATTATTTAGATCAATATTGGCATTGTATTTATACATGTATATATATCGTGAATACTAAAATGTATGCTTTCACAATCCAAATACAATTCTTATATCTTGTTTAAGTTGCTAAAGACCAAATTGATGCACTAAAAACCACTTCAAGAATATTCCTTAATAGTTTTAATGACTTGGAAATCAAATCAATCAAAGCGATCGAGCAACTTGAGTACCTTCCAATCGGGAGATGGTGATGGGGTGAGGTGGTGGAAGGTGTTGAGATTTTGAGGTGTCTGATGTCTGGAGATGGTGATGGCAGGAGAAGGCGGCGGTGATATGAGATGGAATGCACATAAATGGCGGTTTTTGACGGCTAAAGCTCTCGACAATGGCGGATCCACTACAGTCAACCTTCAAGCTTTCTTAGATGATGCTTGATAACAATCTATTAAGCTAACTGATTCAAATGTTGTTTTTCACTATTAAACGTTTACATTTACGGTAATGTCTTGGTCATCAAGGTAAAGGTTATATCTATTAATATAGGGCTTGGGTAACTGTTTTAAATGGGTGATCAATACACGGTTTTATAAAAAGCTAGATCCTTCAAGGAGTTTTTATTAATAAAATAAATGAATCATCTCAACATTCGATTTGTCATATTTATACATGTAAAGATGAACAAGTCAGGTTTAATGTAGAAAATTGCCCAATTTGACCTTAAGATAGTAAAAGCTAGATCCTTCAAGCTGAATACTAAGTTTTACTTCTTTTCTTGATGACTCAGGTGACATCACACACGACGATAACTGCATTTACAACTCACTATCCGGTCAATGATCGGAGGTGGTGGGGGCGGAGGTGGAGTAAGCTTGGAGAAGACTATTGTTGTGAAGAAACAAGGCAATTTTGTGACGAAAATAGAAGATTAAGAAATCAAGAAGTGAAATCGTTGGAGAAAATTTTTGAAGGCGATTAACAGATAGTGTTTTCGTTTAGAATGTTAAAAGAGTAGTTATGACATTACTACATGCAACAACCCATCCATCAGACGGGTATAAAACTAGTTTATTTGGGTTGAAGTAACATGTGGGCTCGTGTTTTGTGGAACAAGGGATAGATATTACATCCTTTTGAAACTTGGTGCTTTGAGCTCGGCTTTCCTTGTTCCTTTATCGCTTGCAGTGCTGACAGTTCTTAGCCCCAAGTATTAGCTTGCGTGTGCCATCTATGAGATCGCAATTGTATGTGTTTGTTCCAAATATGATGATGACAAGATCCTCAATAAGAGTTATTTCGGTTCCTACTTTCCTGTAACACCCCGCCCATCGCACCACCAATATTGTCCGCTCTGCCCACGAAGAGCTCACGGATTTGTTTTTGGTTGCCCAAAACGCGTTGGTGATGTTAAGAGACAGGACATTACTTATGAACCAAGGATCTCTCTTGTCCACGGCCGATGTGGGATAGCCTAAGAGTGGGACGATGTGTTTGCCAAGGGTGTTACATTTCCCTTACTTGGGACTTGTTTATATGCC
The DNA here is from genome assembly GCF_021521415.1 of Bidens hawaiensis. Taxonomy (NCBI): domain Eukaryota; kingdom Viridiplantae; phylum Streptophyta; class Magnoliopsida; order Asterales; family Asteraceae; genus Bidens; species Bidens hawaiensis. The sequence continues at coordinate 439,999 of NW_027492698.1, read as the reverse complement.
TCTTTCGCTTGTTTTGGTGTTATTCGTCCCCCAAAACCTCAACTGGTTTGTGTATTTAGTGATATATCTATTCCTTGGGATGGAAGTTGCACATTTAATTATCAATTGCTTCAAGTGCATGATTATTGAAGAAAAACAAAATTTGGAAGCTCATAAAGGGATCCAACAAGACAAGAGCAACTTCCATCCCAAGGAAGCTCATAAAGGGATCCAAAAAATCAACAATTCGCCATTAACACAAAGTCATTGAATCTTTATTAAAAGATTACTGAATCGTTCAATACATGTTTATGTTATGTAATTGAGTTGGGCTGTGGATTCATATATATGCATGTGCTTGGGATTGAGCTAAAGATAATGTGGACTTGGGCTAGAGATTGTTGTTGGTTGTTGTTTAACAATTATGGTCTTCATCGTATTCGTTTGAGTTAGGCCATGTTTGGGATTCCTTATTGCACCTCCTTTTGACTTATATAAGTTGTTGTGATAAGTTACTCTATCTTAACTTATCAAAACTCATTTTTCCTTCTTTAAAAAGACTAAAAAGTCACATCACCCAAACACCTTTTTAACTTTTAAAAGTTAATAAGTTATAAGGAGTCTTAGGGTTTCGTATTGTTAGGGTTGTAAGCGAACCAGACGTCCGACGAACGTCCGGTCGTCCGTTCGGCAAGAAGTTCGTTTATGTTCGTCCATTTAACAAACGAACCGGACATGGACAAAAAAATTTCGTTCGATAAGCTTAACGGACGAACACGGACATGGGTCAAGTCCGTTCGATAGTGCTCGTGAACGTCCGGTAACGTTCGTCCGATTACGTCCGGTAACGTTCATCCGATTACGTCCGGTAATGTTCGTCCGATATCGTTAGTGTGTAGATGTATCCAGCATTGTAATTTAATTGTGGAATTTCTAGTGTTATTAATAACACTTTTATTTTACAACACATATCTGATGTCTCTTATATACAGTGATCCACTTTATTTAAATATATTAAGTGTTAAGTATATTTGGATGTTATATGGTGTAATTCCAAATTTGTATGTGAATTTGTTTAGATTTATGTTTGTTATTAATATGTAACCATTTATATTTGTCCATTAGTGTTCGTTGTCCATTAATGTTCACATGTTCGTTGGTCCATTAATGTCCATTAGTGTCTGTTTGTCCATTATCGCCCGCTAACGCCTGTTTAAAATATTAACGGACGGACATTGACAAACTCAATTTCTTAATGGACGGACACGGGCATGAATTTTCGTTCGGTAGAGTGTTCGTGAACCGTCCGTTTGTCCGTCAAAAGCTAAACGGACGAACACGGACATGCTCTCGTCCGGTCCGGTCCGGTCCAGTCCGTGTACACCCCTACATATTGTTGATGATTCCTCTCGTTCTTTGTGTTTCTAGTTATATTTTGTATTTATAAAAGATCGTCATGTTGATTATCTAAAGTGTCTTTTGTTTGTTCTCGGGGTTACACATTTGTGGTTTGGGTTAATAAAATGAGATTTACCATTCTTGACACTCTAGAAGGTATCACAAGCAACAAATTTAAATCATTACGTTCTTTAAGACTATAAGTGAGCATCAATATAGCCGGATAATGGACTTTGGTACAGTTATAGTTATTTACTACTTTTGAGAACCTTGCAGTAGTTGGAACATTAATTTGTAACTCTAAAAATTTTTTGTAAAAATTAAGACTTATAAAAAGTTCTATAACTGATTTCAATTCTCTGAATATTACTGAGAGACAAGAACTTATGTGGAAAACCGATCGTGAGCCGAACATTCATAACGGGTGATAGGAATGGTGTTAGGATACGATTATCATACGAAGCCAGTCATGAGATTGATTACAAATTTTTTTCACAGTACGACAACTATTGTATTAGGGGATACTCATCGAAAAAACCCGGCTGGCCACAATCTCATACCCAAACTCCAATGGAAAATATTGAATTTTGTCAAGTACAATATTTTAAGAAAACTAAAAATTTCTTATGAGCAATGAGCAATATTTGATACTTTAATTTGGTAATAATTTTGAGTGATTTTAATAATTGAAATCTCAATGGACAAACGAACACAGAAACCGCAAGAAGTTAATATCATTAACCAGGTTTAACCGAAAACACGTACAGCCAGCAAACTAACAAACTAATCATAGCTAACTAGTAAATGAGTTACTAAAAGTAACTAATAATTCACTGAAACCCGGACATCAAGAACTGCTGCCATGACTCATGCGGAAAGCTATATTGTTCCATTAACGAAGGAGGTTCAACAGTACTGTAATTCTCATCATAAACATCTTCATTCAACATCGTATTCATCATCGAATCAGACGGCCTCATAATAGGGTCCATCAAGTTAGGGTTCCATGATTGCATCATCATCATCATCATCTGGTTATTAATAATATTATTATCATATAACCCCACATAAGGATATTCAACATTATATTCGATACTCTTCAGACATTCAATCTTGCTTTCGACATCAACGATCTTATCCTCCAACCCTACCGCGAACTCCCTCAACCCCGCTTCCGAGAAACCATCCAAGAAACCGAACCAAGAAGGAAACTTGGCCTCCGAGTTCTTCCTTTTCTCCTTCACAAGTTCTTCTTCAACCTTGATCTTCCTCTCATTGTAATAATCCGATAAAGTGTACCACTTGATGCTTTCAGGGTTCGTACGTCGGGTACGGCTATAAACATCGATCGAATTCTTGACCTTGTCATGATCATCGGGTGGGAAGATCTGTGGGGTTTCTTGATCATCGGTGAAGACGATCATGGAAATCTTGACGTCGCAAAGGGTTGCGAGTTCTCGGGCTTTCTTGATCATGCCGTTGTTTCGTGAGTTGAATGTGGTTTTGCGTTTTTTCGGGTTGGTGATGGGTTCCATGGGGATCTTGGCACGACCCATTGAAGAATTAAGAATGATCGGTATGTTAGGGAATTGAAGAAGATGATGTTTGAGTTGAGTGATTTGTTTGTATTGTATTGTATGTATATTAACTGTAGATCGATGTTGTTTATATAAGGAATGAAGAGGGTGTTGTAGGGTTTTCAACAAGGAAGATCAATCTATGAAATTAATGAGAATATATTTTAAAATTAGGAAACCTCATCATAGCCGTTGGTGCCAAATAGAATGTCAGGATTGATGTAATGTTGCAAATACTACTTTATGTAATTATTAAGGGGGAAATGTGAAAATAAGACAAAAGTATTACGGTTGAGATACTATACAATAATGTCTTAATATACGATGGGTACGTGAGACGCTCAAAGGTAAAAATACTAAAACGCTCAGCCAAAAACTAAAACGCTCAAAAACGATTTTCGTGAATAAAAGTAAAAAATTGGTCGATTAACGATCCAAAACTGTTTATTTCGGTGAACCAATGATTAATTGGATATATATTGATGATTTCGAGATCTTGTGATGTGATTACATGGATCGATTTCATGAAATATAAGTATTATTGTATTCTTGTACGTTAAGCAATTATTGTATTGCATCTTTCTCTACATTATAATGTGTTTAGTTAGACTTCAGTTTATCAGGAATAACAGAACCGTTGGTTAATTGTCTGTCTAGTGAGTTAGCGTTGATGTCCCACCAGTCAAGCCAGTGAGGTCAAAAGAAATTGCATTTGTAAAGTTAGACTCGCTACTAAAGAAAGAGCTCTTATTTGACATTATTTCCCTTTTGCGTGCGTATGGCATCGCCACTCCCTTTGGCAACATCCACTAATTTGAAAGCTATAGTTTGACCCAGACGTTTTTGGGATGCCACTAATAACTAACAAATGGCAAATGTATTTACCTGTTTGGATCCTATTTTAATGGGAACTTGATGAGTTGATCTAGATTCTTACGCTAGTAGTGTACACAGTATACTATGAGTGTAAATGAGTCGAGACATTTGTGTGCAACTCGAAATTCAATCTTCTAATTTTAAATTTAGTAGAGATTAGTTTTTTTTCTTGAACAGCAAATGTTACTCATACTATATATTACACCAATAAATCTACTCTTTTACGAGGTTTGAGCTTGTGACCTCGCCGCTAAGAGACAGACGCCTCTACCAAATGTGTTATCCCCACATTGACAAGTCGAGATTAAATGACCTCGAACCTGAATACTCAATTTGTTATGAATCTTGTTGGGCCTAAGCTAATAGGCCCAACTCAAGAGACCCATCAAGCAATGAACTGAAGATGTCTGCGTATCACCTGAATTAACTTGGTTGATTATTATTTTGTATTTTGGGAAGTAATCACTTCACATTTAATAAGTCTAACCCTGAGTTCCATATAAAATAGTACTTTATTAAGTATAAATGTATAATAAAGAGACTGTATAAAATGTTTTATGCATCTGAAGTCATGTTTTGACATGTATAATTCGGAGATGAGGATATGTGTTCATATAATTATACACTATAGTGCACACCACATGTTTATAATTATACAACATACGCAGATAACAACGCATACTATGCATTAGTATGCGTGTGGAAATGGTGATGGCGGAGACGATACTTGATAACAATAAATAATCTATAAACTTTAATTAAATGGATCATACACAATTGAGACTAAAAACTTACAAATTACATCAAAAGTTGCCTAGATTCTATAATTTTCTTTTTCTGTTCTATCATTCTGTCAATCTGTCGGTTCCCCTGCGCAGGGAGTTTGCAGGGCGGGGTTTCTGAAGGCGAAGCTACTGATCTTGCTAGAAACTGTATTTGATTTTGATCAGCAAAACAATATAAAGACTCCACACACTCTTCTAATGCAGACTCGGGCCGAACGGGCTTAAAATCCAACAGCTTTGCGTATTCAACTATTAAATGATACATATAATCATACACTCTATCAATATTCAAACTCTCCATAAAATCCTGCCCTGCTTTTCCTATTGCCTCCGCCTGTTGAAAATGACAACGGTCATATCGAAACAGAGGTTAAAACACGAGTAAATTGCATTTTTCATCCTTATTAAAACACGAGAAAATGACAACGGTCAGTTGAACTGTTCTATAACTATGGTAATTAGAAAGAACGTCCTTTATTTAAAAAGTTGTAAAATATTACGTCCGTTCCACTAACTGGTGTTAAAAATTCTATTTTACTTTTTTACAAACTGACTATTTTGCATTTACACCTAAAGGACAAAACGTGTAAAAAAATTTGTAAAAATTACACTTTTTTGTCTTATAAGTGTAAGAGCGAAAAACTAATTTTGTAAAAAGTTACGAGAATTCTAAGCACCAGTTAGTAGAAAGGACTAAACGTGTTACAATTTTCAAATAAAAGTCGTTCTTTGTAATTACCTTAGTTGACAAAACAAGCAATTTGTGGTAAATCTAAAGTACGAAAAGTGTAATTTACTCTAAAAACACCAAATAAGGTTATGTTTTGATTTGGTTTAGAAAGTGATTAATTGGTTATATGATATTAAATAACTCACTTCAGCTGGATGCACGTTTCCCCAATCAACTGCGGTTTTAATCGACTGACATATGCTGTCTGGAGAGATTGGTAAGTAATTCTTCTTTGGGAAAAGACCACGGCTGAAGAAATCATCGTATGTCGGGTTTATAATAAGCGTAACGCAACCGCATGACAGGATATATTTTAAGCTTACGGACCAAGCGTAACCCTCAGCATATATTTTATACCTACAATTAATAATCAGAATCAGATCATCATAAGTTGATAATCGGTTTGCTTGTTTTAACGTACCGATGATCGCATTGGGACGAGAGCTTTGACTGCTTAAACCCATCTAGTGCTTCCTGTGTCCAATTCTGTAACATATGTGAAAAGAAAGGTTAATGCAGATATAAATAAAAATATTATAAGATTCATATTAACGTACCTGACGCATGATTAACGCACCCCATTGTATCGTGTCGTTACATTGAAGCAATGCTTCTCTAATTGGAGAAACAACATCCGGATTGCCTTTCCAGTACGCGTACGGATGCTTTTTCTTCCAACTTTGCTTTTGTGAACCTTCTTTAATGCTTTGAAACTCTTCTTCCCATGGTCCAATGTTAGTCTCTGGCTTGGTCAAATATGGTCAATGTTAATAGCGGGAAAAAGTCAACCACAAAAACATCATAGATTATTATGACTTCAATGATTTTAAAAAGTGCGTTGACCAGTTAACCCGTATAAGAGTTTTTAAAGAAGCTAATATTTTGATTTCAAAGATAAAAAGTGTTAAAATAAATAGTTATAAATTTTTATTTTTATATATATATCAACTCTTTACTTCCAACAATTTTATTTTATTAGTTCTAATCACCCGTTCTCGAGCTAAATATATATAAACCCAAGTTTGTTAACCAGGAATGAGAGAAATATTCACAACACAAATTGCAAAAACGTTACATATAAATCGGAGTAATTAATTGTTTAAAATGTTACGAAGTCACTACGTATTACTCATGTTCGCAAACGAACATAAACCGGATTAAAATTATTACCAGCCCCAAAACGACCAATCCGGAAACGGGATATCATAATGATTCGCAGTGGTACAATACCGAAAAATAGGCACGGGTTTAACCGACTCATTCCTCTCAATGATCGGCTTATCCATACAATCAAACATCATATCCACATCCGGGATTCTCCCGGGATACCTCTTAAGCAGCTGCAATATCCCCCAAACCGTAAACATCGCCCGACTCTGCACACAATCATAATAATAATCCACATACAATTTCCCACCAACAATCACAACCCGAAACGACGCAAACTTCTTCACTTCCATCAAATGATCATATGAAACGCGGGTTTCGGCCCACGGCTCAAGATCATGATGTATCCACCTAAAAAAGCTAGGACACCGGTTAGATTCACCGGTGAATGTAAATTGTTCATTACGAGACTTAAATCCACAAGAGAAATACGAGCATTGGATGATCTTTGAAGCTCTGGCGATCTTGGTTTCGTTGTTGAATTGTTTTGCCGGGAAATCATGCCAAGGGGTTGGTTTTAGATTGTATCCGATGATGGTTTTGGTTTGGGTTGAGATGTTGTCCACCTGGTGTTCGACGAAATGCCTGAATGAGAAAAAAGTTATAAAAATGTGAAATTTAAATGGGAAAAGAGGTACCTCGAAGAGGAAGATGGCGGTGAGAAGGAGAATAATGAGAAGAACGGTGAAAAGTGGGATGGAATTAGGGTTTCGATTTGGTTTCCGGTGGAACAAGCCCATGGTTTGAGGATGATGATCAACATATTGCTGTGTGTGATTATTGTATGATTGATGTAAAAAGTAAAACACCACCAATTGGTGTTACCTGTCTCCTACTTCGAATGGTTGAATAATATTGTATGCCATATTTGGTCCCTATGGTTTTATGTTTTATAGATTTGTTATGTTGCGGTATCGCGGTATCGGGTCTGATTAGCTAAAACATACATATTCTCGTTTATCGAATTGGGTTTGAAAATGTTTTTATTATATATTATTTTTGTTGGTAATTAAGTAACCTACTAACCGGTTGATTTTAGTTTTTATGTTTCTATTTTACTGGTATAATAAAATTGTATATAATTAGGATAGTAAAAATCTAAAAATACATGTAGGGGGTGTTTGGCCTAGCTTTTTTAACAAAGCTTATAGTTTTTTAGCTTTTTTTTTTATAGAATAAGCTTAATTTGGTGTTTGGTTTAGTTTTTTTAACTTAGTCTTATAAGCTAATTTAAAGAAGCTTATTTAAAGATGATTTTTTAGCTTATTTAAAGAAACTTATTTGTTTAAGGGGGTAAATTACTCATTTGCTTTCAAATTGTGATGGATTAATAATATTGAAGTAGCTTATTACTATAACAAATTAAAAATGATGAATTTAACAACTTATTAAGATGTATAATCAACTTGTAGAATATAAGCTAATTCAAACACTTAAAAGAGCTTATAAAAATATATAAAATAAGCTATAAGCTTCAAAAAGATATAAGCATAAGCACAAAAATATAAGCTAAGCCAAACACCCCATAGCGTGGAATCGCAATTGTTAATTTTCAATGGTATAACGAGGAATTTAATATCCACAAGTTTATTCAATACTTGACGGTAAAAGTAAGACCATATGTAGCGGGCATTAAATGTTAATCAATTGCCATGTTATCAGGGGGTGGTAGCAAACACCAGCTAAGCACTCACAATGGTGGGTGTTTTGCTTGTCCGTAGCCAACTGGCCACCGCGGAGCTCAAGTGAAAGGAGAGGAGAGAGCAGAAAGTGGGTGAGAAGTCTGCTTTGCTGAGCAAGTGGGCAAACAATAGAGTGAGAGGAAGAAGAGAGAGAAAGAGAAAGAAAGAGGGAAATGAGGATGATGGGGTCGATGGTGGTGACTAGGGGTGGCAATCTTGACCTATGGGTTGAATGGGTTGTATCAAAATGTATAAGATGGGTCATAATGGGTCAAACTAAAAAAAGAAAATGATAGAAACGTGTCAAAACGGGTTGACATTTCTCGAGGGTTTTTTTTTATGAAACGAGAAAAACGGAGGAAACTTTTTGGTATTTTTACTTTTTAAGTTTTTGACTTATATTTTGAGTTATAATTTTTTAATTATTTTTTTGTATTTTTTGGTGAGGGGTTTTGAAATGAGTTTTGAAATCTCAACCCATTTTGACCCATTTAAAACCTCTCACCAAAAAATTCAAAAAAAATAATTAAAAAATTATAACTCGAATTATAAGTCAAAAACTTAAAAAGTAAAAATACCAAAAAGTTTCCTCCATTTTTCTCGTTCAAAAAAAAAACTTGAGAAATGTCAACCCGTTTTGACCCGTTTCAATCATTTTATTTTTTAGTTTGACCCATTCTGACCCATCTTATACATTTTGATACAACTCATTCAACTCATGGGTCAAGATTGCCACCCTTAGTGGTGACCTGGTTGTTCGGCTGTTGTGAGTGCTCTTGCACTCTTCAACGGTGAGGGTGTTAGCGCCAACACAATGGCGGCGTGAAGGGAATGGGAAATGGAGCCACATGTTTCTCTAACCAATCACATTTATTCATTAATTTGTTTTTTCTATAATAAAAGACATTATATATTAATTGTGTTGTTAGTTAAACCATTACGTGTTTATTATAAAAATGTTATTGAATGTCTTGCCGCCTACGTGTCAATGATGTAACTGTTGGATTCCAGTGGTGATCAGTCAACGGTTTAACCTTTAAACCCGGTTTTAATTATAAAGGTTTCATAGTTATTGCGTTGAACAAAGTCACAATCAAAAACCGATATCCACTCCCTCGTATCGATGATCTTTTCGATCAACTTCAAGGTGCTAGCTATTTTTCAAAAATCGATCTTCGTTCCGGCTATCACCAACTTAAAGTTCAAACCGAAGACATTCCAAAGACTGCTTTTCGAACAAGGTATGGACATTATGAGTTCACGGTTATGCCATTTGGACTTACTAATGCCCCAGCTGCATTCATGGACATGATGAACCGAATCTGTAAGCCTTACTTGGATAAATTTGTTATCGTCTTCATCGACGACATACTTATTTACTCTAAGTCCAAGGCCGATCATGAAATTCATCTTCGAACGTTGCTATAAATACTTAGGACCGAGAAGTTGTACGTCAAATTCTCAAAATGCGAGTTCTGGTTGCACGAGGTGAAATTTCTTGGTCACATCATTAACGTCAATAGTATTCAAGTGGACCCCGCTAAGATTGAAGCTATCTCTAAGTGGGAGGTCCCGAAGTCGCCAACCGAGATCCGAAGTTTCTTAGGTTTGGCTGGCTATTACCGTAGATTCATCGAGAATTTTCTCGAATCGCCATTCCCCTAACCTCATTAACTTGAAAGAACATCAAGTATGAATGGGAAACGAAGCAATAAGAGGCGTTCGATATACTTAAACAAAAGCTTACCCAAGCACCTATCTCGGCTTTGCCAGAAGGTACTGAAGATTTTGTAGTATTTAGTGACGCGTCTCACTCGGGTTTAGGATGCGTACTAATGCAACGAAAGAAAGTAATAGCTTACGCCTCTCGTCAATTGAAAGTACACGAAAAGAATTACACGACTCACGATCTAGAGTTAGGCGCCATAATCTTTGCACTTAAGATTTGGAGGCACTATCTCTACGGAGTACGATTCACCGTGTACACTGATCATAAGATTTTAAAACATATCTTTGATCAAAAAGAGCTCAACATGCGCCAACGGCGGTGGATGGAGACTCTTAACGACTATGATTGCGAGATTGTTTATCATGAAGGCAAAGCCAACGTCGTGGCCGATGCCTTGAGTCGCAAAGAACATGAGAAACCCAAAATGGTTCGAGCGTTGCGCCTAGAACTTCAAATTGATCTCATTGAGCAAATCAAGTCCGCTCAAGTTCAAGCAATCAATGAAAACCAAATCGCTGATGAAAAACGTAATGGCACCATTGACTCGTTAGTCAAATGTGACGATGGTATCCTTAGACTTGGTAATAGGATTTGGGTACCAATCATTGGAGGTTTGCATGAGAAAATTTTGAATGAAGCTCACAAATCTAAGTATATGATGCATCCCGGAAGTGATAAAATGTACCATAATCTCAAGGAGAATTATTGGTGGAATGGGATGAAAAGGGATGTCATTTCGCATGTTGCGAAATGTTTGACTTGTTTAAAAGTTAAGGCTGAACACCAAAAGCCTTCAGGATTGCTTCAGCAACCCGAACTTCCCATTTGGAAGTGGGAGTTAATCACTATGGACTTTATTACCAAACTCCCAAAGATGACTCGACAACACAATGCTATATGGGTAATTGTGGATCATTTAACTAAATCCGCACACTTCATACCCATCAATGAGTCGTACTCAATGGAAAAACTAGCGCGTATTTATGTGAACAACATTGTTGCTTTGCATGGAGTACCACTGTTTATTATATCTGATCGAGATATTCGTTTTACGTCTCATTTTTGGAAAAGCTTCCAACAAGCTCTTTGTACGAAATTGAACCTTAGCACCGCCTATCATCCACAAACCGATGGACAAAGCGAAATGACTATTCAAACTAACTTCGTTTTTGTACATGCCTCCGGATAAGCGATACCTCTTCGGTGCAGGAGCTTCGAGTTCCGGGACTACACGGGGGTGGCGATGAGTTAGGTAACTGTGGTTCCTTCCCATGAGCATGAGTCATCTGATCGGATAACGATGATGGTGGCGTTGACATCCTTACAGGTAAGCCGTGTATGCGCGCGTATGAGTGAAAGGGGTAAAGAGATAAGATAACAAAGACTACACAAACATATGCAGTGCGTATCATTATAACTAATGGGTCGTCACGGTTATAGTCTAGTATGCATGCAGCTTCTAGTTCGCTATAACCAATGGCTTTGATACTAATCTGTCACACCCTCAAAATCCACTAACGGAGTTTTACCGTCAGAGGGTGTGAACTAACAGGATCGGAATCATTAGTTATAATCAAACCATAAAAACGTTTAAATGAAAATAAGTGCGGAAGCGTAAAAACCAAAGACAAAAGTTACGTCACGCAGGACGACTTAAAAACCCAAGTAATAATAGTTAAAACATGTTTGCATATCAGAATGTTCAAAAACCATGCATGATCCTATACCGCGCGCCCGCCTCGGCTACCTGAGAATAACATACTAAAAGTGTCAACACGGGGTTGGTGAGTTCACAAGTTTATATAAAATAAAGCGTTTAGCGTTTGCGTTCAGCGTTTTGCGTTCAGCGTTTTGCGTTCAGCGTTTTGCGTTACCACATAGTGTTATGTCAATTATATATCTATAGGTAGCTAGCCTATAAAACAAGTATTACTAAGTGTTCGACACCGAAGCTGACTGTTTATCATTTGCCTTGCCACCAGGTCTATCCCGACCATGGTATGTGTTTAGCCAAGATTACACCCACTCGACCTCCAGTCGAGTTTAGCGTTGGGTGGGGTTTGTCAAACCCACTCGCTATTATCCAATATTAAACGGTTCGATGTGAATGAAGGACTTTAGTTAACGCGTTTGCCACTTAGTCTTTACAAGTGATATATAATCTATATTAACAAAATCTTAAATGCGTTTTCGGAGTATGTTATCTCCCCCAAGTGAAAAGCGTTTGAAAACAGTTTAAAAGGGGGTAAGTGAACTCACTGTTTGCGAAGAATTCCCAAAAATAAATCACCAAAGGATGCGCGTCACTAGAAAAACTCTCTCTAGCGTTCTAAAACAACAAAGAGATTTTTTTTCTAAGTGTCGGAACTATTATCGAGTCTCTAGACCCGGCACATAATACCTATGCACACAATGTGTTTCGTGTTTCGTTTGTGAATCGTGTGTGACTTTAACAAGTACATTTGTGATACATTACATGTGTGAGCAACTATTTACGTGTCATGTATTAATAATGTACATCACTAGCAATTACTCCCCGTGAGGGCAATTTGGTCAACACATAACAATTAACTAGCAATTATTCCCCGCAAGGGCAATTTGGTCAAAACACGACAATTAATTAGCAATCATTCCCCTCAAGGGCAATTTGGTCAAAACACAACAATTAATTAGCAATTACCATGTTTCATGCAACTTTTACAAAATTCAGCAACTAGTTTCTTAACGACAGAATTCTACTTGTAAAACTTGTCTATTCCACCGATCATAGCATCTAAATTAACTTACCAAAAATCATCACAAAAGCATATATGTGTTAGGTTTCCAGAACATATTTTGTTGTATTTTTATTCCATATATATTTCTCATAATGATCAATTTACCACAGCAAACTCATAACAGTCAAATTTATGCGCAACAGAAAGTTATTTGCAATTCCCGTTAAATGAAAAATCCAACAAATGCAAGACCACTTGGGTTAGGTTCCTAACTCAACAAGCAAACTTCCAGAAGTGGAACCAAACAAATTGGTCTCGTAGTTCATGAGATATAATATTTACAAAACAACCTAACAGCAGGTCTAACAACTCAGCTTTGCACAACGTTTTTGTAAAATCATAAAGGTTAACTTTTACACGTCCAAAAATTGCAAATTTATATTCTTTAGAAACTAGACTCAACCTAGTTTACTGTAGTATCAATTATCTCAACCAATTTTCACATTTACACCCCGTACAGTCAATTGAACATCAACAACACAATCTGTCCAGAAACTGTTTGCATCCAAACTCAACAAATTAACTATCTATGGACCATAATCCGTTCATATAACACTCTAGACACCATAACCACTATCCATGCATATCAATTACACCATACATACATGGTTAGGGTTTTATTCGATCTCAAAATCAAAGACACAACAATTAACATGCAATAGCACCAATACTAGCTATCAATTCAACAATCAATACATCTTTCAATCAAAACAAGACACATGAACACCATCATATATAAAAATCAGACCTAGGGTTTATAATTAACCCATTAAAACCGAAATTAAACATAGAGGATGCATAGGATAGTTGTTTATACCTTCCTAACACCTTAATCTTCAATCAAACTTGAACAATCTTGATTGTATGTGTGTGTATGAGGCCGATCGCAAGGGGGGGGGGGGGTCTGGAGGCTGCCGTCGGTTTGGGAGAGAAAGGAAGAGGAGAGTTAGAGTTTTAGGTTTATATTAATAATAATAATATAATACACTTTGGTCCCTTAACTTTCAAATGTTACTTTACTAGCTTAATTAACTAATTCTAGCACATTGAGTTAACGTTATATAACATGTTATCACATAACACATAAGTCTAACACATAACACATAAGTCTAACACATAATTTACTCGCCTCAATCATAGCATCTCAATTAATTTACCAAAAATCATCACAAAAGCATATATGTGTTAGGTTTCCAGAACATATTTTGTTGTATTTTTATTCCATATATATTTCTCATAATGATCAATTTACCACAGCAAACTCATAACAGTCAAATTTATGCGCAACAGAAAGTTATTTGCAATTACCGTTAAATGAAAAATCAAACAAATGCAAGACCACTTGGGTTAGGTTCCTAACTCAACAAGCCAACTTCCAGAAGTGGAACCAACCCAATTGGTCTCGTAGTTCATGAGATATAATATTTACAAAACAACCTAACAGCAGGTCTAACAACTCAGCTTTGCACAACGTTTTTGTAAAATCATAAAGGTTAACTTTTACACGTCCAAAAATTGCAAATTTATATTCTTTAGAAACTAGACTCAACCTAGTTTACTGTAGTATCAATTATCTCAACCAATTTTCACATTTACACCCCGTACAGTCAATTAAACATCAACAACACAATCTGTCCAGAAACTGTTTGCATCCAAACTCAACATATTAACTATCTATGGACCATAATCCGTTCATATAACACTCTAGACACCATAACCACTATCCATGCATATCAATTACACCATACATACATGGTTAGGGTTTTATTCGATCTCAAAATCAAAGACACAACAATTAACATGCAATAGCATCAATACTAGCTATCAATTCAACAATCAATACATCTTTCAATCAAAACAAGACACATGAACACCATCACATATAAAAATCAGACCTAGGGTTTATAATTAACCCATTAAAACCGAAATTAAACATAGAGGATGCATAGGATAGTTGTTTATACCTTCCTAGCACCTTAATCTTCAATCAAACTTGAACAATCTTGATTGTATGTGTGTGTATGAGGCCGATCGCAAGGGGGGGGGGGGGTCTGGAGGCTGCCGTCGGTTTGGGAGAGAAAGGAAGAGGAGAGTTAGGGTTTTAGGTTTATATTAATAATAATAATATAATACACTTTGGTCCCTTAACTTTCAAATGTTACTTTACTAGCTTAATTAACTAATTCTAGCACATTGAGTTAACGTTATATAACATGTTATCACATAACACATAAGTCTAACACATAATTATTGTTTTGACGTTTTTCGTTTATTCACTAATCGTTTGCGTCAACTCGTTTGCGTTTCGGTGCAATTCCCGAAAGACTACACATGTAGTAAGTGTTAAGCGTCATTTAAACCCTAGTTTAAATGTAATGAGATGTGCGTTATAGATTCAGTGATCTTTAAGTTTGAATTGACGGAGTTGAGTTAACGGAGTTAACCTGAAATTGACGATTGTCACATACAGGATAGCCATTTACCTAAAATTGAAGAGTGACCGGGGTGACTGAGTTCTTAACATGTCTGTCTTATGTACTTTATGGGAAGTGATATTACTATTCAGTTAACAGCTTTTTAGAAGCTTTAAAATATTTTCAAATGAAAATTGATCCAACCTTTGGAAAATGATAGATATATTGTTTCTGTGTGCCTAACGGGTGAAGTTATTAAGCTTAAAGGGCTCTAGAATAGTCATTGATTTGTATGGTAGCTTTCCATGATGCGTAAAAGTTAAAGTGATATAAACTAAATTTGCTAAACTTAATGTGGAGAGTCATTTTGAAGACATGTGCATGTCTCCAGATACATCTCTCCAAATGATAGACAGAAAAGCAATTACCCAGTCATACACGAGCCCGTTAATGTCTTGATCACCAAAAGTATTGTGCTATTATGTTTATTATTATAAAATATGGAAAAGATGAAAAAAAATGAAAAAAGATGAAAAAAAAAAGAAAAGATGAGAAAAAAAATAAAAAAAAAACTTATTACGAGTATGTATATAATTTGTGTTGTTAAAAAAAACTTGGTATTTCAAAAGCTTAAAGGGTCAAACTAGAACTACAGAGATGGGGGCACACAAGTAAGTCCTGTCATGTCTTGAATGAAATGCTTGTCAGTTTACTGGCACTAAGTCCAACGTTCAACCTTAAAGCTTAAATTTGCTTTTATATAAAAAATTTTGATCAAACACTAGGAGGTTGGAGTCAAATTGGGGTGATCTGGGGAAAGCCAAATATGCTTTGATAAGAGATAGGAGGCATCACAGGTCCATGAGTGATGTCTATCTAAGCTTTATGTCGAACTGAAGCTAATTCATATCACTGATACAATGAAAATCATGCTAAGTTCGTTATACCTGCTATCAACCTGTTTCTTTATGTCATAATAACACTGAACATGAATCTTTGTGAAATCACCCTAAACAATATGATTCCATGTTCGGATCTCTTCATAAAGGCGACATTTTTTTATCAAAAACTGAATTTTGATCCCAATTTTTAGCTAAATTACAAGAAAACCGGGTGATTAAATTTGTTTTATCTGGTGTTTTTGGTTTTATTTTATTTCATTTATTTTGTTTTTACTTCTTGATTACTCTTGTCGAAACAAATGTGTTAAGAAATTGTTTGGAAGTTTTCAGCTCATGAAATCTGATATCGGTTATTGTGTTATAGTTGGTTTTAGCTGGTATGATCTCATTTCAAGTCTTTTCAAGAAAATTTAAAAAAAAAACAGAAAAATAAAAATTACAAAATATGTTTGTCTTATTTTGTTTTATTTAATTGTTTTTCAAAAGTATTTTGGTTGATCTTTCTATCAAAGTTGATTGTTCTTTCAAGACTGATTTCTTGCAACGGAAGCATATGAAGTATCTGAGATTCAAATTGGATGATGCTATCAAAAAGGAGGAGATGGTAGAGTATTGGATGCAGATGCTGAAGTTGCTGATCATTGAAGTTGCTGATTATGTTCTAGTAAAGATTCTGAAGATCTTGAAAGCATCAGTCTAAGGGCAAGATTGTTGGGTCATAAATTGGTTAGACTGACGCATATCAAAAGGCCATGACATGATCAAGACTAAAGTAATGTAAACGAAGACAAGTTGAAGAACTACATTGGTGTAATACCGAAATCCCTATGAATTTCGGTTAGGCTGGTCTGAAGTGAAATAAACAAGAATAAAGCTACAAACCAAGGGGGAGATTGTTGGGTCCATATTTGATGGTTTGTACTTAGTTATATGTTTATTGGGTTTAGTATTGGGCTTGGGTTAAGGTTGTTATGTAAACCGAAAACACTAAGGTGTTCTCGGTGGGCTTTGGGCTTTACTTGGGCTTGGTTGTTAGTTTCCCTATAAATAGATCTTATTGTATAGGGTTTGAAGGTGGTTCACGAGAGCAGAGAGTGAGCAGAACTAGAGAAGTTGTTCGTTCTGATTATTATCAAGTATTGTAAGTGCTTAAGCACCCGACGTATTCAATAATATACATGTGTTTTGAAGCAACTTTGTGTTTGTTTACTTGTTATTTCTAGTGTTCTTTATTCATCGAGCATTGATATTTCGCACCAATACTCGTTTGGTTTATATCATATTGTAATGATCCAGATTCGAGACTTACAGATTATTATCGACCAACTGCATTAAGTTGGGATTATTAAAATCTAATTTGCCTTATATATTTAAGATTATTGTTATTATTATTATTATTATTATTATTATTATTGTTGACAAATAATTTGTGGTTTTTTTGGATTTGAAAAATTGATTGATGTAATTAGGACTGGGATTAGAGTTTTTAATTATTACTGAAATGATGTTGATGAAAAACCTTAATAGGTAACCGTTGAAATAATCAATGTGTCTAAATTAATCATTGTCAACTTTTCCTTACCAGTAAAACACTAAAATGCACTCATATGTACTCATTATGACTAATTTAAGTGTCATATCATTCTTCATGCCATGAAAATAGGGAAAATTCTGGACATAGTTCAAAATAAGAGAGATAAACTGAAAATAGTTCAAAGTAGGTTTCATTTTGAAAATAGTCCTCCCAAATCTATCTCCGACGTGAGATTGGGATTCGTGACGTGAGATTTGGGTATCCTATCAGAAACTGACACGTGTCCTTTCACAGATAAAGTTTCATTGAAATTTGACTTGGCCGATAGTTTTCAAGTGAAAATAGTTTTCTGAAAAACCATAGGTTTGTAATGAAAGTTGTCCGTCACGTGAAGTTTCAAAAAAGATGATTTTCGCGTTTTTTTGAAATGCATCTCCTCGGACGCATTCCAAATGAATTTCGTCTACTACGTGAAATTTCAAAAAAGATGGAAAAAAAACGATACTTTTTCAGTGAACTTAGTTTTGTTAGATGATTTTCAAAAAAATTTTAAAAAACGATAATTTCTCAACGAATTTAATCTCCTTGGATGATTTTTATAAAAATTTTAAAAATATTGCAAGTGTTAAGAATGTGATGGGTGGTGATGGATGATGGCGGTGCGTGGTGGTGGTGGATGATGGCGGTGGGCAGTGGTGGTTGATGATGGTGGTGGTGGTTGATGATGGCGGTGGGTGGTGGTGGTTATGATGACGGTGGGTGGTGGTGGTTGATGATAGCGGCGGGCGGTGGGTGGTGGTGGTTGATGATGGCGGTGGGTGGTGGTGGTGGATGATGGCGGTGGTGGTTGATGATGGCGGTGGGCGGTGGGTGGTGGTGGTTATGATGGCGGTGGGTGGTGAATGATGGCGGTGGGTGGATAAATTTACATTTTCTAATATATATTCTTTTTATGCAAAAACAGATAAGTTTCATCAAAAAAACCATCGAATTATAATACTTTGTAACAAAATCTATCTTTTTTGACAACACGTCTTTTTATGCAAAAACAGACGAAATTCATTTGGAATGCGTCCGAGGAGATGCATTTCAAAAAAACTCGAAAATCATCTTTTTTGAAACTTCACGTGACGGACAACTTTCATTACTAACCTATGGTTTTTCAGAAAACTATTTTCACCTGAAAACTATCGGCCAAGTCAAATTTCAATGAAACTTTATATGTGAAAGGACACGTGTCAGTTTCTGATAGGATACCCAAATCTCACATCACGAATCCCAATCTCACGTGAAAGATAGATTTGGAAGGACTATTTTCAGAATGGAACCTACTTTGGACTATTTTCAGTTTATCTCTCTTATTTTGGACTATGTCCAGAATTTTTCCCATAAAAATATCCATTATTCCATCATACTCTTTTTTTTTAATTTTATGAGTAATCTAATAAGCACAAGATCAATCACACAAAAATAAATAAAAATCATAGGTTCATGATTAAACCCGTTTGAATGCTTAAGCATATATAGCTATCATTCAACAAGGTTGGATTGCAACCTTTTATTTCGATACTTATTAATTTATTATAAATATTTGATTGGTGGAATGGCATATCAACCTACACCAACATGTCAAGAATAATAACCGTCTAACAATTAACACAACCAATAAAAGCACATAAATAAATACGAACTCATTTGTAATAATTTAGAAATACTGTATGTTGAATGTATATATCAACATCAGAGCTAAACAAATGACTAAACCGTAGTCCCGGTTATAATCACCAAGAAATGAACTAGCAGTTATAGAAATGAAAATTCAATCAATTGTTGTCGTCCTCTCAGAAAACCTTCTATCTACCATTGCACATTCACAAGTTACACCGCCGCGATAACCCTTCTCTAAATTACCGATCGACCTTTGTTTTAATTTCCTCGTGACCTCATTTGGCTGCCTTAACCATTAAGTAAAGCCTAAACTGATTATTCAAAATAAGCTAAGCCACAAAATGTATAAAGCCACGAGCCCATCACTTTAATATGGGTTGTTGTCCAATTTATATCCCCATGTTTTGTTGCGAGAACTGACCGCCAAAACAAAAGGTCAAAATACATTAGTCCTCTTAATTCTTATTATATATTTTCAGTGTAACTAATTGACTTTAGTTTGAAAATGGACTTCCAACATTTTCATGTTTTTTTTAACGGTGAGTTTCGCAGTTAAGATATATCATACTCCTTGGATGTAACAAATTATTTATTATCAATCCTGTTTTAACTGTTTTTAACGATAATGACCAAAATAACCCTTTTTGACAACCATATTCTACCAAAAATACCCAAAATGTCACTTTTTAAACTATCGAGTCCAACAAATTAAACTGACATCCGAGGGATCTATCTGACATCCTTTCGTTTTTAAATCAACCACATTTAGATACGTATACACTTAAACGGTCGGCCATGGATCTATGCCGTCGGACTTCATATTTATTATGCCGGGCCTCCTATCTATTCTGTTGGGCTTTATTTTCGTATGTAATATTATTTCGTTGGGCCCGATAGAATAGATGTGAAGCCTGACGGAATAGATCAATGGCTAACCGTTTAAGTGTATGCATGTCTAGATGTTGGGTCAAAAAACTGAAGGGTGTTAGATAGATTCATCGGATGTCATTTCTAATATGTTGAATCCAACAGTTTAGAAAGTGATCGTCTTGGGTATTTTTGGTTTAGAAGGATTGGTAAGGGATTGTTGTTGGTAAAGAGGGTCATTTTGGTCATTATCCCCTAATTTCATATTGTAACCTTTTAAAAAGTAAATACTAATTAAAAAAAACAACAGTTCATAAATAGTATATTTTATAGTTATGGACTATACCCAAATTTGCATTGCTCCTTACCTATCTATAGTTACAACTTACAAGTATGATCTCTTAATAGTATGTTACATTGTTAGTGATGATGCATGATTATCTCCTTACTTGAATGCAGATTTTAATATCTTTTATAATTTGTTTAAAACTCAAGATCTTTATTAAGTATAGATAAAGCTATTAAGTTTATGGTTCATTTGTTTAAGTTCACTGAAATAAAACATAGTTCTTAAAACTTCGATTCAATTTATCGTCTTTTGATTAATCATGAGTCTCTTAAGTCATTAATCGTTTCCCAAAACCGCATAAGTTACCATTGTTGTCATCATAAGCATTATACTCAGTCATGAACTGTTATGATGATGGAATAATGATTGTAGTCCAAATTCTATTATAGCAACACGCCAACCTTTCCAAGTTGTGTGCTAGCAACATCAATTAACCATCAAAGTATCAGCATGTTTGGCCGATGACAGTACATAGGGACACGAATACACCATCGATCAACCACGAAAGAACATACGATATTTTGTTGCGTGACACAACTAAAAGATTACATAACCATAAAACGGTCTGCAATCGACTCAACGCTTCCTTATTCATAACTACAATTCTATCTTAAAACACATATTGATACTAAAGGGGTTGGGAGTGTCAAGGTTTAGCATCAATCGACTTAATCGGCTCTTCATATACACTATCTTTAACAAACATCTGGTGATTTGTATCAACAACTTCATCTCATACATTTGGAGAAACCGTACGCGTTAGTAATCTAGCAGCACCTAGTGATGCAACAAACTGGTCATGTCCACTCAGCTTTGTGAACCTTGATTTGCCATCGTGTTCGTCACACTGTATCTTCCTCAACCGCATCTCTTCCTTCACTTTCTACAACAAATCAAAAGGTAAAATGAATATAAAATTATGTTCCAAGTTATCATAGTTAGAAAAATTAATGTGTTATGTATGAAAAACTCGCAGCATTTGACCAAATATGTTAGAAAACAAAATATAAACACATAACCTTAACCTTGTATAAACTCCGGGTTTATACAATGTCTGGGTTTTACCAACTCACTAGCACAACACTGGGGACTGCACACTCGGATTTTACCAACCGAATAATGTCGTTTTAAATATTTAGATTTTTTATATGTCAATTTGACGAATTTATTTATTTTGGATTTTAACGATTGGGTTTTACCAACGTTGGTTATACCGTAACTGAAACTGACCGAATTCGAGTCGACTCGCTATCGTAAAGCTCGGGTTTTCCAACGCACGGGTTTTACCGACTCACCCGCAACACCGGGGACCACAATGCTTGTGTTTTACTGACCAAATAAACGTCATTTTAAAATTTTTGTTTTTATATATTACTTTTGACGAATTTATTTGTCTGGGTTTCAACGAAAGGATTTTATCAACGTTGTTTATACCATAATAAACGTAACCGATACTGATCAAATGCGTGTTGACTCGCTATCGTAACAGTCGGGTTTTACCAACCAACTGTCCTGGTGCAACGCGCCGGGTAAGATTCTAGTTAACTAATAAATAATAAACAAGTTGAGCTCGAGCTTGAAACAAGCCAAGATTGAGCTTAGTTGATCTCAGGCTCGGGCTCGTCTCGTTTGCACCCCTAGTCCAAAATCTTGCACTAAATCTAAACACAATTCATGCACATTCTTGTTTTTACACAATTACGAACCAACCTGCATTAACCTCGAATCAAACTCCGGCAAACCGATTTGCCCAACCGTCAACGACCCAAAGAAGTTCCCAACCAACGCCGCATCCGGAACCGCAAGCCCTTGAACCAACCCCGCAACCAACCCTCCCAAAAAACTATCACCCGCCCCCGTCGGGTCAACCTGCACGGTCGAAAACGGGTCCACCTGGACCTCCCCATCCTTCCAATACACAGTACACCCGTCTTTCCCACCCGTCACCACCACACAACAATCTTTCCTCACCTCATCCACATCCACATACAGCGACTCCTCCGCCGAAGCCTTCAAGAACCCGATCCGATGAACCAAATGCGCAAACCCGGTTTCCTTCAAATTCACAAGCTTCACCGTCCCATCGATTTCATCAAACTCACGAACCAAAGCTTGAATATCCACCAACACGACGTCGCATATGTCCAGCATCTTTTCCAACGTTTCAGGCAATATCTCACCGGCGATTCCAACGGCCATACCGAAGCTGAAATGGGTTTCGTCGGGTAGGTCCGATGGGGTAATCGGGTCGCAGGATTCGACCCGTTTGAGGATCCGATCTTCCCGACGGATCTCCGACGGGTCGGAGATGAAGTACGCGTGGAAGACGGTGGTTTTATGCGACGGTGATGGAATTGGTGGGTGGGTTATGTTGGTGGTGTAGATGAAATCGGTGCCGGTTTTGGAGATGTAATCGGAATGGATGGTGAGGGCGTCGAGTACGGCGGAGATGAAGGCGACGGCGCCGCCGAGGGTGTGGGCGAGAACGACGTCGTCTTTGAATAAGACGTCGTGGCAGTAGTTACCGACGATTAACCCATGAGGGTTTGGGTTTTGATTTGGATTTGCACCCATTGATGATTAGGGTTTGTGGTGGTGGGTGTTCATGAGTAGTACATATTATTATTAATATTAATAATATTATTATTAATGAATTTGGAATGTGGAGGAGATGACGCTTGGAAGGTGGTGACGGTGAGGTGGCGGAGGTGGTGGCTGATCAATGGTGGTTGATTCAATTGCATAGGAGTGCGGGTTGGTTAGCTAAGTTAGCTAATATTTGTTCTTTCCTTTTCTTTTTAAGGTTTGGTAACTGGATTAGCTCGGAATGGTATCGGTATCAACCTGTACTCATCCCAAAAATTCAAGATATATAGTAGTGGTACGGTATTGGTATTTGTGCAAATTTCGAGAAATAATTGGTACCATATAAAAATTAAAAACTTGGTATTGATTCGATACTGACGGTACCGAATTTGATACCGGTATCGAAAACGCTCGTCCCTATTATGTAACATGTTTTAAATTGTTAAGGTTTGGTATGAGAACATGATAGTTTGGTTTAAACAAATTTAATGATAACAACTAACAAGGTTAAGGTTATGTGTTTATATTTGGTGCTTACGTTGTTTGTTTACGCAGTTGAATATGATATATTAAGAATCGTATGATTTGTAACGTCTTTTGATCTGAACGGTTTCCTATATATATGAAGCTGATCATTTCTATCACCGTATCAGAATATTTTTGCTTCTAACTTCTAGCAATTATCATTCATTTTTTATGTGGACTTCTAGAAATCTCTGTCATGTAGTTTGACAAAGAAATTTTGAGTCATGGATTCAGGACCCTTTTTACATGTAAGACTTATTACTCATGAAATTTTGAATCCTCAATTTGGTCAATCAGTTGTAGAAGCTTTTACTCGAGGGGGTGCTTGTGGATTAGTGAATATCGCTTGTTCTGGTGTGTTATCAGTGGTTGTATGCAATCGGTTTACGACTAATGACGATTTTTATAGTTTGGTTTAAAGATATTTAATGATAAGAAGGTTATGTGTATATATTTGGTTTTTTACATTGTTTACATAACTGAATAGTATATACCGGAACTCGTGTGATTTGTAACGTCTTTTGATCTAAACGACTTCCTATTTAACTGAATAGTATATTGAAAACTCGTTCGAAAAGCTAAGTTGATTTATGCATTATATGTAATTAGTAAAATCTAAACAAAATTCATTCAAGCTAGTTTATTAGTGTATTTAACAGAAAGTCTAAAACAAAATACAAAAGTGATCACTTGATTCAAACAAATTTTAATTAGTCTTTCAAAGCACAATTCATTTTTTTTATTAACATTTGTCTTCAATCTTCATTCAGTCATCATTTATTCGTTATTACCTTGTATGAGCCTTTTGAACTTGCTCAATAGTGTCTAATGACCTTCTAAGTTCTAACCTATCAAATATCATGAATGCAATTCAATCTTCAAAAACTGATGCCGAAAATAGTAGCAAATTCTTAGCTTGAAAAACACATTGCTGGTAAAGAAACCTTCAAGAAAACAATAGTAAAGGTATACAATTTTAGTAAACTTGCACATCGAACAAAAAATGAATGGGTTAAACCGGTTATGTTTGGGTTGACACGTGTTTTACAATTTATGGATACGGGTTGGGTACAAATTCATTTTGAGATTAAAATATAAAAACAGTAAATAAACCCTAAACCACTAAATTCCAACACTAATCCACTAAATGACCAACATAATTGTTTTACAATTAACCACATAAAAGTCACCTTTAGCGACTGCAAATTGATTGAGTTGTTTTGATTTTCAAGTGCATTGGCAGAAATATAAATGATGAAAGCACGAGATTCAAAGGGATGCTAATTTTCCCATTACATTCATGGAAAACATTTCTACAGAACATGGGGCAGCAGGGTTGTCCGCAATTGGCCTTCCGGTTCAAGTTCGTGGATGGTTAAAGCTTGAGATCTTAAAGTCTCATGTTCGAAACCTGACTTAAGGGTTTTGTCACAGTGGTGCGTTTCGTGTTCTTGGATGAGTCAAGCCTGGAGCGTCAAATTCAGCATGAATGGTTGACATCTCGTCTCAAAAAGGCTTTATATGTATTAGATGATGGTTTCAAACAGTGTTCAAAAGAAAAGGAAAAGAAAGAAGCAAGGGTTGTCTATATGGTTTCAACTTTCAGCCCAAAGTTGTAGAAACTTGAGAGAGATAGATGAATAGGTTTTTAAGCCATTTACTTTATCTTAAGTTTAAGAATGTTAATCTTGTTTATATATTCTTTGTGTAACTCAGGATGTAAAGTATGTAAGTCAGTAATTAGTTTAAGGATCAGAGATGAAAAAACCGGTTTATAGAGGTTTAAGTGAATGTTAAATAATTCACTCTACGTCCTTTATTCGATTCTCCTAATCGGGATTTGAACCACTAACAACGTTTCTCTTGGACAGAAGAGATTACCGATACGTCTCACTAGGCCATGGTAGTGATCACATTTGTCCACACACTATATCAAGATAGCATATCTTTACACTTACAAACATTTACTGTATGTCAAGATAGTCAAGCCGCATGACGCTATGTTAAGATAGTGTTCAAATATTAACAACTTTAAAAGTATAAATTTTAGGAATGTAAAATGTAATAATAATAATAATTATTATTATTATTATTATTATTATTATTATTATTATTATTATTATTATTATAAGTTTATTAGAAAATGACGACATTTCATGTGAGTGATAGGTGATATAACTTGTATCTTTTTGTTAGAGAGTATAGATATGGATTCTAATATTTATAAAATTTATAACTAGTTTATTATATCATACTTTAATATCAAATACATTTAAAGTCTTAATGACCTAAGCCATAATCAACCAATTGATTTTATATTTCTGCCACCCATGTGCCATGAGCATATGCGGTTCTATATTGGTTTCATAGTATGGAAATGAAGGAAGCTAGAAAGATGATAACGTGTTAATTAATTTAGAGATTATGTGAA
Organism: Bidens hawaiensis; assembly: GCF_021521415.1. Classification (NCBI taxonomy): domain Eukaryota; kingdom Viridiplantae; phylum Streptophyta; class Magnoliopsida; order Asterales; family Asteraceae; genus Bidens; species Bidens hawaiensis. Next base: position 414,023 of record NW_027492698.1, on the reverse strand, counting down.
TATTCTTGTTTTTGAATCCACATAAGTGCACGTTTTATTACAGAATGAGAAAGCTAAAGACAACTTGGCACATGTGCCTTAAGCGTGATTACCAACTCAATATCGTATACTCATTTCTTGCATCCTCATTACTAATTATACAATGGGTTAAGAGTATTCATAACTTTTTCGCTATATATGAGTGAGTTTTTCATAATTTAAGGTGTGATTATGAGTGGCTGTTAGAGCATTCATAATCTGTATATATCTTGAGTCGAATTTAGCTAGGTATGTTTTCACATTTTGTTTATCAGTTTAGATAAATTTTAGTTTAAAAGAATAGGTTTTCTATTAAGAAAAGTAGGAAGATAACCTTTTTTTTAAGAGTCCAAGTAGGAAGATAACTAGTAGGCATTGCACATGGGGAGTATAGTATAAATGCCATGCCTACTTGGACCTATTGACAATTTGTAGCAACTACTTTTTAACAAGCAACAGATAATGCTAAGCATGTCTCTCCCTTGATGCCCACAAGTGGTCTACTTTATTTGTCTAAATAATTGTTATGTTAATAATAAAATATGTTATATAATCTTAGCATAAGAATAAAGTAATAATACATGATTGTGTTGAATCTTAAGGCCTCATGTCCTTCATTAATCAAAGAGGGTTCAAGTTGTTTCTTAAACATAACAAGTTAGACTCTCTCTGTGTTGACAGTGCCTCGAACTTGATTCGCAAAACCTTAAACACGCACGTTACGACCGGAACTCGAAGATATCAATTCGATTTGCACTTAATAATGTTATAACTAAAATTTTGTATTTTAAAAGAGCATGTCTACATACGGTACAACTCATAGAAATGTGAAACCAACTTGAAAATTTGCTTGTGTTTCACGAACTACATAAATTAATTCATATTAGATTAAAGAACAGTATATGTTAATAATAAAATAGAATACATATAGCATTATATTATATGTGATTTTGATGTGGGAAATCAATCTCACTTTACTCTATCAGATTCCATAAACTTTTTTAAAGGATTTTTAATAGTCACAAAATCTTAGAAAAAGTATTTTAATTACTTCAAACCCTCAAAAGAGCTTGGAATATACCCCGTATATTGTAATTTAAATATGGTTAAATTTGATATAAAAGATACGACAGTGTTAATTGCCATTATTTAATGTTAATTTGAAAGAAAATTATTCAAATAGGAGTAATATGCAAGGAAAACGACATCATATACCTTGTCTATTTTAGAATAAAACAAATTTCTCTTTGTATCTAATGAGACACAGACAGTATTAACATAGATTCCAAAAAGAATATTTTCAAGAAAGTACACAAAAATGTATACCTTATTATTGGTTTCGTATTTTCAAAAAATCTGGACATTCTTTTTTTTTTTGAATTGAAAGAGTTTTTTTTTTTAAATTATTCATCAAAATAAAGTATTTCGAGAGCACAAAATCCATATTTGGATAACATAGGAAGTTCTAGAAGAACACGAATCATGATAATTTGGTTGAAATTAACCTACAACTTTTCATAAATTACAAGTTTGATGGTTATATTGCTAGAATTAGTGAAAAAATTATGTATAAACTTACTATTACTTAGCAGTAATCAGGTGTTTACTAATGCTCAAGGATACTATTGAGCATAGTTAATGCTCCTAAAAAAATACTGCTAAGCATAGTTACCACTAAATAGTAACTTATCACCGATAATTAATATGTTGTTGCTTAGCAGTAACTTACCATCTATGACCAAAAAGTCACTGTTAAAACAAGTTGTCATTGATCTTAGTTGCCAAATTATGATCAATATATATCAACTTATTGCTGAAAATAAAATCTCTTTAAGCATCCAAATCATCGCTAAACCATTTTACTTTCCTCAGCCAACCGACTAAACCCATCAGACTGGTTTAGCTATTGCTTCTTAAAACCGTACAACTCAGCCAATAATTTTCAACAAAACATGCAAAACCGAACAATACACCCACATGAACTTATTGATATGTTTCTAATTTCTACGAAAAGTACAATATGTTAGTTTTACATTGCAAGTATATCAACGTATTATAAAGTTTTAAAAATATTATATGATATAATAGTTATTAACATAATATATTCAAGGGAAAAAATCCAATACAATAATACATTAACTTATAATAGGTACGTGAATCCATTTTTTCACGAAATCGATCCATGAAATCACAACCAAACATCTCGGAATCGTCAATACATATCCAATTAATTATTGGTTCACCGTAAAAAACAGTTTTGGATGGTTAATCGATCAATTTTTCACGAAAACCGTTTATGAGCGTTTTAGGTTTTTGGTTGAGCATTTTTTGATTAGTACTTTTGCCTTTGAGCGTCTCACATACCTATCATACGTTAAGACATTAGCGTACAATATCTCTATATCTTTTGTGAGATAACAAAGTACATAACGTAAAAGTATAAACAAAAGAAAATTATTTGGCTTTTATAAGAGATAAAGGCAAAAGAGAGTGGCTTGTTTAATGGTTTCCTACAAAGCTGTCTTTTGACGCCGTACCCTCTATTCGGCTTCGGCGCTTTGACTACAAATAACTTTTTGTTTTACAAGATAAGCAACAAAAAAATAATTAAAGCATTTATCATGAAATAAACATATGATTCTTTCTTTAGACTATGCACTTATATAGCATAATTCAACAATACATGTAGGACATGTACGAGATAGAAAAAATGAAACTAACATACTTGAGTTCATAACAACCATGAATCGCGGAAACTCTTTACGGTCGGGACACATAACCTATGGATTATAGAACTGCCGGAACTACCACAGGACACTTCACCTCCGGACATCAGAGACATCAACTGTTACATAATGATCTCACGCACTAGAGACTCTTTGATTTAACTATGGTTGATACTTAACCTCATGTTGGAGCTTATTGCGAGACTGATCTCTGTTAAACTTTAAGCGGGCGAATCAAGAACGCGAACACGAGATTTGATCAACACACGATCGACTCTTTTATTAAGAAAATGACTAACGGGAAAAACTTAATAATTTTCTAATACATTGAACATAGGGTATATATAAGCCCACGGTTCCAATCCTATACTAACTCAAATACACAATTTGAATCCAAAACAAATAGGATTAACTAAAATATGACTAACTTATCTTATAATAATAAACTAATTATTATATTAAGTATTCTCCAAGATTCTAGAAGCCTTCAATCTGGTTTGGTGTTGGACACGTTTAACAATCTTGTAGCAAGACTGCCAGTTGTTTTAGCGTGTTGTTCTTGGCTCACCAAATATTGCAAGAGCTCCCGACGTTAACAAAGTGAGATATCAAATGAAAAGACGTACTCAAATTTCACATTTCAATGGTAATGATAGACAAAATGCATTTTAGTGATCATATATGAATATATACATAGAAAAGACATACTCAAATTTGATCCGCTTGTCACTTAATATGAGTATATGAAAACACATTTGAGTGATACGTGAATCTGGTCATATATTTGAATCCAATTCGTATATCATTTTATATATGAACACGCATAGGCATGCTGCTATAGGATACAAAATTGTAAAATGCAAGTGCAAATACTCGAATATAAGTCACATATACTTTCATATGTTGATGAAAAACATTTTTTTGTAGATTCACGGATTTAAAATTCATATAACTGAATCGGATTTGTTTAACATAATGTTGTATACATATAGGTTGATATCTAAGTAAAGTATATATATATACAATAAAAATGTTATATGTATGTCATGCTTAGAGATGATAAATTGGTATAACATACATACAAATAAAAGAAATAACATACCGATTTTCTTAGATTTATAAACTCAATTTTCATTATATCAAATATATTTAACTCTATTCTTTCAAGTAGTTTGAAAAATATTCCTCCAAAATCGACCTGTGTTAGCACGCAAGCCTCATGGCAATAACTGATTGCAATTTGGCATTTAATACGTAACTGTTAGCCGGACATACGTGTTCAAATCTCACTTGATATCGTTTTTGATTTTTATTCTTTTTGTTTAATGTATTAGAATTTAGAAACTTTAGATGGACCGGTCAAATATATTTTTTTATTGTCACCCAAAAGTGGTCGCCTTTGGTATTATATTGGATGGTGGTTAACAACTTAACTTTCTATGTTTAATTTCTTTGTTTTTTCCCGGTTTGTTTTTTTGGTTTAGTAGCATGTAGGTACGTAGGTGATAGTTAAGGTTCAAGATATTATGGTTTTAGATTTAAAATCTGACTTAAATGAGTATTTTCACAACGGTGGGTGTTATTTTTATGGTGTTTTTGATTGAGTCAAGCCTAAAACATCTATAGACAGTTGACATATCATATTATGTAGGCTCACTCGAGTATTGTGGTGGTTTCAAATGGTGTTAAAAAATATTATTTTAATATGATTATCATAAACTATAGATTTATAAACTATCATAGCAAGCTAATACTCTAGCAAAGAAGTAAAAGATTATTGTTAAACTTTAATGCAATCAAAGATTATTGTTGACTTGAAACTCACTACTCAAAACACTATCTTATGATTTTATAAGTATACTATGTTAGCTAGTGACCATGTCTCACACGTACAGATAATTAAAAAAAAATTGCGCATATGAATATATGTTTATATATTTGAACACTTTAAAAATTTTAACGTAGCATGAATGAATGATTTACATAAGTGTTATTTTTATGTAAAGAAAATAGAACGGTGGTGACGAAAGCCATGGCAAGAATAATTACATTACAAAAGGAATGAACATATTCCATATCGTTTGATAGTGGATTGATAATCAAGTGCATAAAATTAGCATATAAAATAATAGTTTATATTAAAAAGATCAATAAATGAGCATGAAAATTTATTGATGGATAAATAAATGGTCGACTTGATGATGAGTAAGTGAAGGACAAATACGATTGTAAAAAGGTTTTTAATTAGGGTTCCTGTAAAATATAAGGTTCATGAACGAAATTAGATTATGGGTTTGAATTTCATGAAATGGTAAAATCATAACGAATGCAAGTAATTAAAATCCACCTAAACTGACTAACATCCGCAACAAAGAAATCTCCTATGAGAACGATGGATTTGATTCCTGAACGTGTTAGCAAATGGCCGAAATCATGGGTTGACAATGGGGGCTAAACAAACAAAATATATATTTAAACTGTAACCGGTAAACTAACGAAATATATCAAATTTTACAACAATAAAACATATTATAAATGTTGAGTAATTTTTTTTCCTAAATGAAAAGTTTGGAAAATACATTTCGTGATTTTTTCATTTAACGTAACAAGTATGAATTACCCCCCCCCCCCCCCCCCCCAAGGGCTTAATCCATCTCTAGAATACATATACAAGCAATTAGTAAAAAGATACCATTGCAAATGTATTGAGTCAAAGCCCACTTGATACATCTTAAATAATTTATCATATGACAGTTGGTGAAGCCATTATTAACCATCCAATGCACAACTATATAAACCCTTCTAGCTCATCTATGATCACCACACCATAACAAACTCAAAACAAAGCCTATTAAGGAACCAAAAGCCTTAAACAATGGCTATTGAAAAGCTTCAAAAACGATTCAAAAAAGCTCCAAAAGATGTTGCCATCATCTTTGGAGTAACCGGTCTTGTTGGAAAACAACTTCTTGAAAACCTTCTTTCAAGATCCAAATGGAAAGTTTACGGTGTCGCCAGGAGGCCAGAGACCGTGTTCAAAATCAAGAAACCGGTGTACACGAACCCTAATTACCATTTCATTTCATGTAACCTTCTTGATCGTTACGAAACACTAGACAAGCTCTCTCATTTGCATGATGTAACCCATGTGTTTTGGGTCACATGGGCTAGTGAGTTTCCACTAGATAGCATTGAATGTTATGAGCAAAATAAATCCATGATGTCCAACGCGTTGGACGCGATCCTCCCACGATCCAAGGGTTTGAAGCACGTCTCGCTTCAAACCGGGACCAAACACTATGTGTCTTTGCATGGTGGTTCATTAGACCATCTTGTCAAAAGGGTTTGTTACTATGATGAGAATTGTCCAAGGGTTGAGACACAAGTAGGGTATAACTTTTATTATGGTCTTGAAGATTTGCTTAAAGAAAGGCTAGCCGGATCGGTCCCATGGTCGGTTCACCGGCCAGGTTTGATCATCGGGAGTTCGAGGAAAACCGTGTATAACTTCATGGGTAGCTTATGCGTGTACGGGACCATTTGTAAGTATTTGAATCTTCCCTTTGTTTTTGGTGGGAAAAAAGAATGTTGGGAAGAACAATTTGTTGATGTGTCCGACGCTCGACTTGTGGCTAAACAACAAATATGGGCAGCCACAAACAATTCGGTTCAATCAAACAATGGGCAAGCGTTTAATTCAATAAACGGGGATGGTTCAACTTGGAAGGATATATGGAGGGCGATTGGGGGTAAGTTTGGCGCGGTTGTGCCTTTGGATATGTTATCCGAGGATTTCACATTCGCGGGGTCTATGAGTGACAAAGGGGGTGTTTGGAAAGAAATAGTGAAGATAGAGGGTTTGGTTGATACCGAAATGGAGGATTTGGCGAACTAGTATTTCTTAGACGCGTTGTTTCATTGCCCTGTTAAGATGCTTGGAACACGAGAGAAAGCCGATAGGCTCGGTTTCACAACACGTTATCTAGCACTTGATTCAATATCACATTGGATTGATGTTTTGAGACAAGAAAAACTAATTCCATGAAATTGAGAGAATATTAATGATAATAATAATGTAGGGTATGAATCTATAAAAAGTGATAGTTGTGGGGGTGTAAATGTAAAATTTCCCCAGTTTATTTGGAAGAAAATGTGGTGTACGACTCATTCAGCAAGCTGTGATCTTTGAATATACATATAATACATATGTATATCTATCTATTTTTTAAATAATCTTGTACCCTTTTCAAAGGACATAAGATATAGATAAAATATTAAACTCCAGTTGCCCAGGTTTTTCTCATCTTGTCTGGTAAAGGATATTCAAACAAAGGATCAAAGTTGCTGAAGATCAAGGTGTCTTTCATTTTCAAACATTGTTACCTAATATGTTCAACAAACTTCATTGATCCGTAGCATGATAACATAACAACATAACGTATTCACATTACCTAACGTATCATGTAAATCTCACACGGTGGACACAAGAAACATAGCGGTGACATAACAAAAGATGTTTATAAAAATACATAACATCTTAAGCAAATATGATATGGAGTTGATCCAAAAGTTAGTCAAGTCCTACTTATAACAGCTAAACAGGGGAAAACGAGACAAAAAGAGTCCCAATATAAAAAATAAATAAAAAAAGTAAAACTTGGATTACGAGTGAAACTACGTTACAAAGCCCCTAAGTAGTGGAAGAAAAGGTCTCGAATTCCAAAGGTGGGTTGGCCCATATATTTGACCGGAATCCCACTATTTGTTACCAATTATTTTATTGTTAGTGAAAGTAAAAATCATGTAAACTATTAACTGTCTAAATCTATGAATTTATCAGTGTCTTTGATTTCATCAATTAGCTATGTAAAGTTTTCGCCATTCCATAGACAAGAAAGAAGTTGCGTCAATATGTAATGATTTAGACACATTAGTTGTGAATGGGATGAGAACTCGGGCGACTTTCTTGAATATCTCTACTCGGCCAACTAAAACTAAATCTATGAACTTTTTAGCAAAGCAGACAATATTGGCTTATAGTTAGTATAAAGTATAAACGATAAGATGCTACATACAACCTAAGAAAACATGCTTTTTTTCATCCATTAACAATAATATGTAGTTCATGAGAGCTATAGAAAAGTAATAACAAAATGTTGCAAAGTTATCATATGAATTTTTAACCATCAAAGCCTAGTTGATTCCTAAGCTAAGTCGTGCATCAAATTAGTTTAAAGAAATCGGCATGTGTGAAAGCCATAGAAGCTGAAATGAACATAAGATATGATACCATAACCGATTCATTTGTGCCTTTGGATTCTTAACCCGAGCGCCTGTGGCTACACGGCGTGCTCGATGCTTGCAACTCGTGGCGGTCATATCAGGGACAAAACTGTAATCTATCTTTTCTGGAAGTTAAGAAACTTGAGGGAAAGAGCAAACACAAGAAAGAATGATAAACTGACTGCAAATATAACCGCAGCTGCAATACCAATCATGCTGGATTCGATACCAAGTTCTTCCTTCAAAAAGCCTTTCACTGTCCCTTGAAAAGCAGGCCCCACAATCAGGTCTTCCACGTCACCAAGTTGAGAGCCAACTAGACCTTGCAAAGTCCACGCGATCGGGCACTGAAGAGGTAGGTCCCAGCAGAGATCAGTTGGTCCCGCAAGACTCACCTTGAACAGGGACGTCTGCGCAAAGGCCATCTGCTCCCGCAGGACCCACCATGCTCATAGGATCTTACGCGCAGTACACAAGCTGAACACGCAGGGAAAGCCTCCCAATGGTGAAGTACCCCGCCTGTTCCCGCAGTTGCGGATACAAGCCATCAGGGAAGGCTACCCGCAGACAGCAGGGCTACACGCACAAGACACTAGCTACTTCAGTAGTCACATGAAGAAATGAGCAAGGCGGGAACAATCCCGCCTAAATGAGCCAGTCTGATTCTGAAAGATCTTTTGTACCATGCCTACCAAGGTATGGACAGGACAGACGATCTGACCAGAACAGCCCATGAGCCAATCACAGGGTGACAGCTCATCGACAACAGCGCGAGGAGGAGCACCCTCTAGTACTGTTTGTCACTATTAGCCGCTGCCTACTCACCAACCCTTACTGAGGAGCATGCGCGGCCTACAGTTGGTGGAATAGTGTTACTGTTGGCCGTAACCTATTCACCAACCAGCATGGCCTGCGTACAATCCACAGTAAGTGGGACGTGCATAAACTACAGTTGGTGGAATAGTGCAGCCGACTTTGTTACTGTTGGCCGTAACCTACCCACCAACCAGTATGGCCTGTGCATAGTCCACTGTTGGTTGAACAGGAATACTATTCAGCCGGCTGTACCTTCTTGGAAACCTACCTTCGGCTATAAATACTCCAATATCTTGGAATGGTAAGATCATCTGATATCCAGTTATCTAGCAATCTCTTAATATACACTTATATTCAGAGCAACCTAGTCTGATTCTCACGCCGGAGGGTGGTCACAAGGAGGAACTCCCCCCTTCTCAGTGACGAGCTTACGGTGTTTGTTTTGCAGGTCTCCTGAAGAACAGCCTTCTCAGTTAGACCTCATCCGTGGGAAACATTACTTAACCCCCAGATTATCTATAATCTGTACCGGGTCACTTAGTGTTTCTTCATTGGCGCCATCCGTGTATAAAAGCTAGAACTACTTTAGTTTTTTCACAATTTCTGAAGAAATGGTTAACGTTACTCCGGTTCAAAGGCCAGTAACCGACCAAGAAACCCCGGTAACAACCCCAGCAACTGGGGGAAACACCGGCGGTTATACAATCCTTACGAACACTACCCCGACTACCCAAGCCGGGGCAAGTGGAGTAAATATTCCATTGGGGTTCTCCGATACCCAACTTGTCACACCCGGCCCTGAGCAGCGGAAACAGCCGGGCGCGCGCGAGTGGGAATTGATACTTAAGCACGGGCCATTGCAAACATTCAAAGTAAGATTTACATGCGCATGAAAAGTTTAATACAAATACATTACATTGTTTAAAAATTACATAAAAACATCCAAGTATAAAAATTGTTGAAGATTTCCACGCCATATCCCCATGCGCGGCGGGAACAACCACGCGCATCGAAGGGATAGAACTAAAATCTTCCAAAAAGCTAGTTTAGATGTTTAGCGTGAGGTGCTCTAAGTGTGATTCCATGCGCTACCTAGTTATCTCCTGAAAGACACGTAAAAACATTTGAATCAGTATAAACTGAGTGAGTTCACAAGTCTTAGTAACTTGATAAATCGTATTGCATCATAATCTTGATACAAATCATTCTGAAACATAATTCTGATAGCATCATTAAAACACATGCTTGATAAAACATAGTTATATCAACATATTCTGATAAAATCGTTCCGCGGTTTACGCGCGAACATTTCTGGGAACTGTGCTCGTCTATGCAAAGTGGCGCTGCCACTACGAGCTAAAATAAGTAATACCGTCCCGCGGGTTACGCGCGAACGTTTCAGGAACATGTGCTCGTCCATGCAAAGTGGCGCTGCCACTACGAGCTAAAATAATAATTCCGTCCCGCGGGTTACGCGCGGACGTTGTGCCGGAAAACAAGGCGCTCGTCCATGCAAAGAGGCGCGACCCCTACGAGCGGGTTCAAACCCATAGTACTGCCCCATGACCATACTAGGCACTCGTCCATGCAAAGAGGTGCGACCCCTACGAGTGGGTGGATCAAACCAGCAGTCCCTACCCTTAGAGTTCCAATGGTAAAGTGATCACTTACTCGAGTTCTAGCGCACATACATCGAAAACCTTAGATAACCGTTTGCATTACTCAACATGAAACATAACTTAAACACATAATCGCTTGCATAGCTTGTAAGTATACCATGATAAACATTATTTAAGTACGTGTCCCTCGCCCCGAAAACAGTTTAAAAATAGTGAAAACAGTGAAAATAGGGGCTGTGAGACTCACCTGTGGTTCTTGTTAAGGGATTAATCGAGATTCGGGTTTTCTTGGTGTTGGCCTCGGAATCGAAGGTCTAGTAACAGGATCGGAGCTGGGAACAACGGATGCTTGGGAGAGGATTAGTGCAAGTTTGTAGTTCTTTGAAGTGTGTTTTGGGTGATAATTTAGGTTACAAATTTATAGGCAAACTCAAGGGAACACAATCCCTTGCTTTAGGGGATTGAAATCTTTTCATATCTAGGTGTAATGATGATAAAGTATGGAAATTATTATTGTTTATTGTTTACTTAAAAGTGGAGGAGTGGACAAAAGATCTTGATTTGATTTGGACAGGACATGCAGGTCTGGGGTTGGTGAGAATAGGGTGGCTGACAGTTGACTTTTCATGTTACAGTGTGCTTTTTCAGGTACTTTTGTCAGTGTACAGTAAAAAGTGGAAAATCTCTGAAACACGCTACTGTTTCCTTTTGGGCGGGAGTAATCTCCTTATGTCTGGAGAATAGCCTAAGTGTTCTGTGCGCATCACTTTGTGCGCATAGCTTTCTGCGTGAAGGACATTTCTTTACTGCGGGTAGGTGCGTAACCTTCTCGCAGTTGGGGATATTGAGTTTCATTTGTAGATTCTCCAGGTGGTCTTGGTATTTCAACATAGTGATCAGTCATGTTGAAGTCAATTCCATCTTGGAGCTTCAGACAAACTAGCTCTCAATGTTCCCGCCATGCGGGGAGGTTAGTTCCCTTCCGCACGCGCATAAACGATGTAGGATGCACCCGCCTTAGCATCATGCGGGATGGTCAACCCATAGACAACATAACGTTTAAGTTACATGAAAACATAAAGCCAAAACATTCACGCATGGCGCATATAACATATGCTCACGCTGGTTCTTAACATGGTGCGCTCGCGCAGGTTGCACATAACAAATGCACGCGCTGACTAACATGGCGCGCTCGCGCAGGGCGCACATAACAAATGCACGCGCTGACTAACATGGCGCGCTCGCGCAGGACGCACATAACAAATGCACGCGCTGACTAACATGGCGCGCATAATATTTACAATCACCTAATTATTAGGTTGATTACTTAGTTTAAGGGATTGGGAATTTACCGGGTGTCACATTCTCCCCTCGTTAAACGAATTTCGTCCCGAAATTTAGGAGACGTTGCTGGCAGAAGCCATGCTCTGAAAGAGGTGTGGGTATTTCTTGCGTATTTGGTCTTCTCTTTCCCAAGTGAATTCAGGCCCACGCCTCGAGTTCCATTGAACCTTTACTAACTTGATTTTGCTCCTGCGTAACTTTTGTTCTTTCCAATCGGTTACTGCTATAGGTTCTTCTATGAAGTGCAGCTGTTTGTCGATGTGAATCTCTTCCATCGGCAAAATCAACGTTTCGTCAGATAAGCACTTTTTGAGGTTGGACACGTGAAACGTATCATGAACTCCACTGAGTTCGGCGGGTAAACGGAGCTTATAAGCAACCGGACCGATCCTTTCCAGGATCTCGAATGGTCCAATGAAGCGCGGATTCAACTTTCCTCGCTTGCCGAAACGGGGGACTCCTTTCCATGGAGAGACTTTCAAAAGTACTTTATCCCCTACTTGAAACTCCAATGGTTTCCTTCGCACATCTGCGTAGCTCTTCTGTCTGTCGCGCGCTGTCTTAAGGCGATCCCTTATCTGAAAAATCTTGTCTGTTGTTTCTTGGATCAATTCTGGACCAGTCATTTGCTTGTCACCCACTTCAGCCCAGCACAGTGGGGATCTACACTTGCGCCCATACAAAGCTTCGAACGGCGCAGCCTTAATGCTTGTGTGATAGCTGTTGTTGTAAGAAAATTCAACCAATGGGAGATGAGTATCCCAGCTACCTTCGAAATCGATTGCGCACGCGCGTAGCATATCTTCCAATGTCTGGATTGTTCGCTCGCTTTGCCCATCCGTTTGAGGATGATATGCCGTACTCATGTCAAGACGAGTACCTAAAGCCCCTTGTAACGATCCCCAAAACCTTGATGTGAACCGACTATCTCTGTCAGAAATGATGGACACTGGGATTCCATGTTTTGAAACTACTTCTCGAATATACAGTCGGGCTAACTTTTCCATCTTATCGGTTTCCTTGATTGGCAGGAAGTGCGCTGACTTAGTTAGCCGATCCACAATAACCCATATTGTGTCATAACCCCCAGGTGTCCTTGGCAGTTTGGTGATGAAGTCCATAGAGATTTGTTCCCACTTCCACATGGGAATTTCTGGCTGCTGAAGCAACCCTGATGGTTTCTGGTATTCAGCCTTCACCTTCGAACACGTCAGGCACTTACTGACATACGTCGCGATGGCGCCTTTAAGATTGGGCCACCAATACAGCGTTTTAACATCTTGGTACATCTTGTCTGCGCCAGGATGTACGGAATACCGCGTCTTGTGAGCTTCGTTCAAGACCTGCTCGCGCAATCCTCCCTTGAGAGGGACCCATATGCGGTTAGCGAAATATAGATTGCCGTTCTCTTTAAGTTCCAAATTCTTAACCATACCCCCAAGGCATTCGTTTTTAACAAACTCTGGTTTCAAGGCTTCTTGCTGAGCGTCTCGGATGCGGGTAGAGAGATCTGCGTGAATGGTCAACCTTAGAGCCTTGACTCGTAGCGTTTTTATTCGCTCCTTCCTACTTAGCGCGTCTGCTACCACATTCGCCTTTCCAGGGTGGTACTTAATCTCACAATCATAATCGTTCAACAACTCCACCCATCTTCGTTGCCTCATGTTTAAATCCTTTTGATCAAATATATGTTGAAGGCTCTTGTGATCCGTAAAGATTATACACTTTGTACCATAGAGGTAATGGCGCCAAATCTTTAGCGCGAAGACAACCGCTCCAAGTTCTAAATCATGCGTTGTGTAGTTCTTTTCATTGGTCTTGAGTTGGCGTGAGGCATACGCTATGACTTTGTCTCGCTGCATAAGGACACATCCAAGTCCCTGATGTGAAGCGTCGCAGTAAACAACAATGTCATCCATCCCCTCGGGCAAAGACAAAATTGGCGCACTACTTAACTTCTGTTTCAACATTTGAAATGCTGTTTCCTGATTTTCGCCCCAAACAAACTTCTTGTCTTTCTGAGTTAGCGCGGTCAGAGGTAGAGCTATTTTGGAGAAGTTCTCAATGAAGCGTCGATAGTAGCCAGCTAGTCCTAGGAATTGCCTCACCTCAGTTGGGGTTTTTGGCGCTTCCCAGTTTTCGATGGCCTTGACTTTGGAAGGATCAACGTGAATTCCTTTCTCGTTTACAACGTGACCGAGAAAGTGAACTTCTCTAAGCCAAAACTCGCACTTGGAAAACTTCGCATACAACTTTTCTTTCCTCAACAATTCCAAAATCAATCTCAGGTGTTGCTCATGCTCGGCCTTGGTCCGTGAGTAAATCAGAATATCATCTATAAACAGAATCACAAACTTGTCCAAGTATGGTTTGCACACACGGTTCATCAGATCCATGAACACAGCCGGCGCATTAGTTAGCCCGAAAGGCATCACTAAGAACTCATAATGGCCGTATCTAGTTCGGAAGGCTGTTTTCGGCACATCTTCCTCATGGACCCTAAGTTGGTGGTATCCTGACCGTAGATCTATCTTCGAATAATAACTGGATCCCTGCAACTGGTCAAATAAGTCGTCAATCCTCGGTAAGGGGTACCGATTCTTGACTGTCAGCTTGTTCAGCTCCCTGTAGTCAATACACATTCTGAACGAACCATCCTTCTTCTTAACAAACAGTACTGGAGCTCCCCAAGGTGAAAAGCTTGGGCGTATGAAACCCTTATCCAATAGTTCCTGTAACTGATTGGACAGCTCTTGCATCTCAGATGGAGCTAATCGATAAGGCGCTCGAGCTACTGGCGCAGCTCCTGGGACTAGATCAATACGAAACTCGACTTGTCGCGGCGGCGGTAATCCGGGCAAATCTTCAGGAAAAACTTCTGGAAATTCGCGCACTACTGGTAAGTCTTCAATTCTTCGCTCATCTCCTTTCTTCTCTACGACATGCGCCAGGAAGGCGTAGCACCCTTTCCTTAGGCACTTTCGCGCCTTTAGGCACGAAATCAGTTTCGTCGCAACTCCCCTTCTTTCCCCTTGAATTACTAAGGTTTCTCCGTTCAACAGTGGGATCCGAACCTGCTTCTCATGGCAAATAACTTCCGCGCGGTTCTCAACTAACCAATCCATACCTACCACAATGTCAAAACTTCCCAAGTCTATTGGCAACAAGTTAATATTGAACCCGTGACCTCCCATGACTATAACACATTGTTCAGTTCTTTCGTTCGCGCATAACTGCCTACCATTGGCTAGTTCTATAGTATAAGGCGTGTCTAGTCTACTGGTTGCTAGGCCTAGGGAGTCTTTAAACTCGGCGGATATAAAACTTAGGTCAGCGCCAGTATCAAATAAGACAGATGCAAAATGTCCGTTAAGCAAAAACGTACCGGTTACCACATTCGGCTCTTCTTTAGCTTCGCCTGCGCCGATCACAAAAGCTCTCCCGCGAGCTTGGTTCCCCTTTTGCGGGCAATCCCGACTAAAATGCCCTGGCTTCCCGCATGCGTAGCAGTTGTCGCTTGCTCCAGCTTCTCTGACACGGCAATTTATCGTCTTGTGCCCTGGTCTGCCACATTTGGCACATTCGATTCTTGCGCATTCACCCTCGTGGTGATACTTGCATTTGTTGCACCATGGGCGAGGCCCGCTGTATCCTTTTCGTGGTGGCTCCGCGGCCTGAATCGCGTAAACCCTTGCGCTTTCCTGCTTCTTGAACGGTGGCTGCTTGGTGTCGGACCCTCGGTGGTGAGAGTTCCATTTCCTCGTGGGATCAGAGGTTCGCTGCTCGATTCCGCGCGTAGTCAACATACCCGCACGGATCGTATCCCTTGTAAGGGTAATGGCCCGCGCTACCGCCTCATCAAAGGTTGGAGGCGCTGCGGCGTTGAGCGGAACCCTAACAACAGGAGGTAACCCAAAAATATACCTCTCGATCTTCTTTTCCTCCGTGTTTGCCATGTCTGGCACCAACTGGCAAAGTTCGTTGAACCGGTTGTTGTAGGCGTCGATATCCGTTCCTACCATGGTGTGGTTCCAGAATTCCTGTTGTAGACTCTGGATTTCTGCGCGAGAGCAGAACTTTCTCATCATCATCTCCTTCAGTTCCTCCCAGGTCTTGTGGAGAGCAACTTCTCGCCCCAATGTTTTCGTTTGAAGCTTCCACCAAGACGAAGCTGCCTCTTGGAACATGCAGGTCGCGTAAAGGACCTTCTGGTTCTCACTACATCCGCTAATGGAGAGAACTGTCTCCATCTTGTCAATCCAGTTGTAGAGCCCAATGGCCCCTTCGGTTCCCTTGAATGGCCAAGGCTTACAGGCCATGAATGTCTTATAGGAGCATCCTTTGTCCAAGGCTCCTGATTCGGGTTCTGGGGTCTCATTCTGACGACCCTGACTTGATTCGGCCTTGCTGGCCTCATGTGTCGCAATCGCCTGCGCGATTATTTCCGCGAGTTCCTCGGGTGTCATGGTAATTCCTTTGGCTTTAGTTGGAGGCATTCTTGCTTTAAAAGAGTGAAAATATATCAGACTTAGCGCATGTACTCTGAGCACATAATGTTATCATTATTTACTAGACAGTGTGACCCGTGTTCCTAAGTGTGTGTATAGTTTCTTTTGAAAATATTTTCTTTGAAAAATATTTCATGCGATTCCCCAACGGTTATAGTCTAGGTTAAAACTTCTTTTCCTAGTTCGCTATAACCAGTGCTCTGATACCAATCTGTCACACCCGGCCCTGAGCGGCGGAAACAGCCGGGCGCGCGCGAGTGGGAATTGATACTTAAGCACGGGCCATTGCAAACATTCAAAGTAAGATTTACATGCGCATGAAAAGTTTAATACAAATACATTACATTGTTTAAAAATTACATAAAAACATCCAAGTATAAAAATTGTTGAAGATTTCCACGCCATATCCCCATGCGCGGCGGGAACAACCACGCGCATCGAAGGGATAGAACTAAAATCTTCCAAAAAGCTAGTTTAGATGTTTAGCGTGAGGTGCTCTAAGTGTGACTCCATGCGCTACCTAGTTATCTCCTGAAAGACACGTAAAAACATTTGAATCAGTATAAACTGAGTGAGTTCACAAGTCTTAGTAACTTGATAAATCGTATTGCATCATAATCTTGATACAAATCATTCTGAAACATAATTCTGATAGCATCATTAAAACACATGATTGATAAAACATAGTTATATCAACATATTCTGATAAAATCGTTCCGCGGTTTACGCGCGAACATTTCTGGGAACTGTGCTCGTCTATGCAAAGTGGCGCTGCCACTACGAGCTAAAATAAGTAATACCGTCCCGCGGGTTACGCGCGAACGTTTCAGGAACATGTGCTCGTCCATGCAAAGTGGCGCTGCCACTACGAGCTAAAATAATAATTCCGTCCCGCGGGTTACGCGCGGACGTTGTGCCGGAAAACAAGGCGCTCGTCCATGCAAAGAGGCGCGACCCCTACGAGCGGGTTCAAACCCATAGTACTGCCCCATGACCATACTAGGCACTCGTCCATGCAAAGAGGTGCGACCCCTACGAGTGGGTGGATCAAACCAGCAGTCCCTACCCTTAGAGTTCCAATGGTAAAGTGATCACTTACTCGAGTTCTAGCGCACATACATCGAAAACCTTAGATAACCGTTTGCATTACTCAACATGAAACATAACTTAAACACATAATCGCTTGCATAGCTTGTAAGTATACCATGATAAACATTATTTAAGTACGTGTCCCTCGCCCCGAAAACAGTTTAAAAATAGTGAAAACAGTGAAAATAGGGGCTGTGAGACTCACCTGTGGTTCTTGTTAAGGGATTAATCGAGATTCGGGTTTTCTTGGTGTTGGCCTCGGAATCGAAGGTCTAGTAACAGGATCGGAGCTGGGAACAACGGATGCTTGGGAGAGGATTAGTGCAAGTTTGTAGTTCTTTGAAGTGTGTTTTGGGTGATAATTTAGGTTACAAATTTATAGGCAAACTCAAGGGAACACAATCCCTTGCTTTAGGGGATTGAAATCTTTTCATATCTAGGTGTAATGATGATAAAGTATGGAAATTATTATTGTTTATTGTTTACTTAAAAGTGGAGGAGTGGACAAAAGATCTTGATTTGATTTGGACAGGACATGCAGGTCTGGGGTTGGTGAGAATAGGGTGGCTGACAGTTGACTTTTCATGTTACAGTGTGCTTTTTCAGGTACTTTTGTCAGTGTACAGTAAAAAGTGGAAAATCTCTGAAACACGCTACTGTTTCCTTTTGGGCGGGAGTAATCTCCTTATGTCTGGAGAATAGCCTAAGTGTTCTGTGCGCATCACTTTGTGCGCATAGCTTTCTGCGTGAAGGACATTTCTTTGCTGCGGGTAGGTGCGTAACCTTCTCGCAGTTGGGGATATTGAGTTTCATTTGTAGATTCTCCAGGTGGTCTTGGTATTTCAACATAGTGATCAGTCATGTTGAAGTCAATTCCATCTTGGAGCTTCAGACAAACTAGCTCTCAATGTTCCCGCCATGCGGGGAGGTTAGTTCCCTTCCGCACGCGCATAAACGATGTAGGATGCACCCGCCTTAGCATCATGCGGGATGGTCAACCCATAGACAACATAACGTTTAAGTTACATGAAAACATAAAGCCAAAACATTCACGCATGGCGCATATAACATATGCTCACGCTGGTTCTTAACATGGTGCGCTCGCGCAGGTTGCACATAACAAATGCACGCGCTGACTAACATGGCGCGCTCGCGCAGGGCGCACATAACAAATGCACGCGCTGACTAACATGGCGCGCTCGCGCAGGACGCACATAACAAATGCACGCGCTGACTAACATGGCGCGCATAATATTTACAATCACCTAATTATTAGGTTGATTACTTAGTTTAAGGGATTGGGAATTTACCGGGTGTCACACAACTGGAAAAACGAACGAAGGTTCCTCGCCAAACACTAGATCAAGTGAAGGCATGGGCCGAAGCACGGCAAAGAGAATTCCAAGCCGAATTGGACGAACGCTTGCGTTCAGTTCAACAGGCTGACGAATTCGCCAGTACTCGCCAACACCTCAATATGAGCAGTGACTGCGAGTACTCAGACGACGAGTTGGAGTCCGACACCGACGCGAACCCTCGCCATAAGGCGAAAGGGAAGCGTAAGGAAACGGACGTCCAACCAAAAAGGAATTTTGGGGAAGCCTTTAAACCAATCGTGGAGAGAAACCCGCGTGACTTTTCCAAAACCTTTAGACCAACTGCTACAAATGCAGGGAAGTCAAAGTTCGCAAGGGACATTGCGGAAGCAATCGCCCCGAGAAGTGCCAAACAAATGTCCAACATTGGCACTTACGATGGTCTATCCGACTCAGACGACCATTTGAACAGGTTCATTGCGGGGGCTACCGTCAGCAACTGGACGGAACCCACGTGGTGCTACATGTTCCAGATGACTCTGGTCGGAGCGGCCAGGGCATGGTTCGATCGTTTACCGATCCACCACATATATGACTGGGCGGACTTTCAGAACAAGTTCAGCCAGCATTTCAGCCAACAGAGGAAGTACACTGAAGAGCAGTGGACGATCCTTAACTGCGTGAGAGAGGAGGATGAATCTCTACTAGACTTCATCACTCGCTTCAACTCCAAAAAGCTTAGTCTCGGCAACATAAGTGAAGATCTGGTTCGCGCCGCCTTCATCCAAGGCGCCGAATACCCAGAACTTATCCGCACATTGACGGGTAAGGATGGCATGCCATCAACTTGGGATGCCATCATGACGGCGGCAAAGCGCTTTGCCGAGACGGAAAAGCAACTGGGAAGAGATCTTCCCCAGAGTACACACCTCTACAAGCAGAGGACCAGAGAGAACAATGTCCGGATCGCCCGGCAAAACAAAAAGAGGAGGCTAGGTATTTGGCAGTCAAGGGTAAACTTTGACACCTCATCCAGCTCTCGCCCTCTTGTTGGCGGAAGGGACAACACACACCCTTCAAACCGAAAACACCGGTGGACGCCACTCACGAAGAGCGTCACGGAGATATTTGCCACGGAAAAATTACCATGGCCTAAAGCCCCATTGATCCGGCAGAAACCTAATGCGGATCAAAGCAAATCCTGTGATTTCCACGGGACAAAGGGTCATGGTACTGAAGAGTGCACATCCTTGAAAGATATTATTGAGACATTTGTCAAGGACGGAAGGCTTGCACATCTTGTGGCATCGATCAGGAAGGGAGGAAGGAGTGACAACCGGTACAGAGGTAACGGACGAAAGCCCGTCGATATCAGCATCAACATGGTTCATGGCAAGGTCAGAGGAAGAAAAAGACGGGTGGCAGAACCATGCGCGTGGAAAGAAGCTGAGGTGCGCTTCCCGAGAGTGCCAGGAGGCCCCAGCAAAGAAGGCCCCATCGTCATCAGAAGCCAGCTGGGGCACTACATCACTTCACGCACTCTTGCTGACAACGGCGCTTCGTCGACAGTGATGTACAGACAGTTCTTTGATAAGCTGGATGATGAAGACAAAGAACGCTTGGAAACGGTCTACGCTTCAATGGAAGGGTTTGACGGAAGTACAGAAACACCCCTGGGTATCCTATCTTTCCCCGTTACTCTTACTGATGGGAATCATTCACGCACAGAAGACGTGGATTTTGTCGTAATGAAAAAGCCACATCATACGTACGACATCCTATTCGGAAGAGACGGGATGGCAAGATTCAACGCCGTGGTATCTTCAATCCATGGCATGATGGGATGGCCAACAGCTGAGGGTGTAGCAATGATCTCTGGCATTCCCCAGGTATGCATTGCATCTGTTTCATCTAAACCCAAACCGAAAAAGGCTAAACCAACCATCACTGAACCAGAAAAATGGGCCTTCAACGGCAAATACCCCGACCAGGCCGTTACCATCGGACCTACAATCGTTGATCCCACCCGCACCTTACTCAAACGCTTACTGCAGAAAAACGCTGACATCTTTGCGTGGGCACCAGCTGACATGACTGGTGTACCCCGAAGTAAGGCAGAGCATAAACTCAAATGCGATCCGGCTGTTACGCCGATCGTACAAAAGCGCAGAGTGATGGGGCCTGAGCAAACTAACGCGTGTAGAACCCAAGTCAAGGAACTCCTTGACGCAGGCATCGTACGCGTTAGTAGATATCAAACATGGGTTGCAAATCCCGTAATGGTACCGAAGAATGACAAACAATGGCGCATGTGCATAGATTTCAAAGATTTGAACAAAGCATGCCCCAAAGATTGTTATCCGTTACCAGAAATTGATCTCAAAGTGGATTCGTTGGCACCATTCCGCCTTAAATGCTTCTTGGATGCGTATAAGGGGTACCACCAAATCCACATGGCCATTGATGACCAGGACAAAACCGCATTTCGGACGCCCGATGGTACATTTTGTTATAAAATGATGCCATTCGGACTTAAGAATGCAGGGTCCACGTACCAACGACTAATGGACAAAGAGTTTCATGCCCAAATCGGGAGAAACTTGGAAGTCTATATGGATGATTTGGTCATCAAAAGCCTCGAGCCTGAGGCGATGTTGAAAGACATTGAAGAAACTTTCAACACGCTCCGAAAGATAAACATGAAGCTCAACCCGAGCAAGTGTTCATTTGGGATGGAAGAAGGGAAGTTCTTGGGAGTCATTGTTACTAAAGATGGCTTTAGAGCGAACCCTGAAAAGGTTGAAGCCATTGTTAAAATGGAATCACCTACCACCATCAAACAGGCTCAGACACTGAATGGACGACTAGTCGCACTTAATCGCTTCTTGGCAAACCATGCAGATAAGTCGTTTCCTTTCGTGTCAACATTGAGAAATTGCTTGAAGAAAACGCACTTCCGCTGGACACCAGAAGCGGAAGCAGCTTTTCAGGAGATTCGGTCACGCCTGATCGAACTCCCAACACTTACAGCACCACAAGCGGGAGAGGAGTTAATCCTATACCTTTCCGCAACAGATAGAGCAACCGGGGCAGTCCTGCTAGTAGAACGAAAAGGCGTCCAGATGCCAATCTATTATGTTAGCCGTGTACTAACAGACGTAGAAACCCGGTACTCTACCCTCGAAAAATTAGTCTTAGCACTTATACATGCTTCACGCAGGTTAAGACGATATTTCCAGGGCCACCCAATCACCATTCTCACCAACTTCAAACTCTCAAACGTTCTAGGCAAACCCGAATTATCGGGACGTCTAGCCAAATGGGCAATTGAATTGGGAGAATATGCAATTAAGTACAAGCCAAGACCAGCCATAAAAGGCCAGGTCCTGGCCGATTTTATTGCAGAAGTCCCCGCTTCGCGGGAGAAAGAGTGCCAGGAGGAGGCTCAACCCTCCCCAGCACAGGACGTCAATGATGTCTGGCGACTCTATACTGATGGAGCAGCCAGTAACGAGGGTTCAGGCGCAGGGTTAAAATTAACCAACCCAGCGGGCCAAGAATATACTTACGCTATTCGGCTGGACTTTCCAAGTACGAATAACGAAGCCGAATATGAAGCATTCTTGGCCGGTTTGAGAATTGCGCGTAAGATGGGAGTGAAAAACTTGGAAGCCCATGTGGATTCCATGCTGGTGGCCAACCAAATAAATGGAACATACACGGCTGTGAACGACACCATGGCCCTGTACCTCGCCCAGGCAAAAACCCTTATGCGTGATTTTAGTGATTGTAAAGTCATACATGTCAAGCGCAGCGAAAACAAATCTGCGGATGCGTTAAGCAAGCTTGCATCACTAGCCTTCACCCACCTGGGAAAGGACATCCGCATTGAACTCCTCGAAGCGCCATCAGTCCCGCACAAGGAAATTTGTGTCATCCAAACCAGTACAGAAACGTGGATGACACCAATAATAAATTACCTTGCAGCTGGAATACTACCAGAGTCAAAAACACAGGCAAGAAAACTACGCTGTAAAGCACTGAATTATCAACTCGTCAATGATATCCTTTACAGATGTAACTTTCTTGGCCCACTCTTGAGATGCGTGGACAACCAAGATGCTAACTACCTCCTAAGGGAAGTACACGAAGGCATCTGTGGGGTACACGCAGGTCCCCGCGCTGTTGTAGCCAAGCTAAACAACGCGGGATACTTTTGGCCGGGGATGCATACGGATGCACTGGCATACATCAGAAAATGCAGGTCTTGCCAGCTTTACGCACCTAACACGCATCGCCCGAAAAACGAACTGGTTCCAGTCACTTCTTCATGGCCATTTCAGAAGTGGGCCATCGATGTGACAGGCCCATTTCCTACAGCAGCAGGAAATGTTCAGTTCCTAGTGGTAGCCATCGACTACTTCACCAAGTGGATAGAAGCAAAACCTTTAGCCCAAACAACCGCAAAGCATATCAAAAAATTTATTTGGGAATTTATAATTTGTCGTTTTGGACTTCCACAGAATTTGGTGAGCGATAACGGCACCAACTTTGCTGACAAAAAGCTACAACAATGGCTAAAAGAACTTCAAATCACCCACACCTTTACCTCAGTGGCACACCCGCAAGGAAATGGTGAGGTGGAAAGAGCAAATAAAAGCATCGTTGAAGGCATAAAGAAAAGACTCTTGAAACACAGATCCGGCTGGGTGGACGAGCTTCCGCACGTCCTTTGGGCAAACAGAACGTTGAAGAAGGCCAGTACGGGAGAAACCCCGTTCAGCCTCACTTATGGCACTGAAGCCATGGTCCCGGTCGAAATTGGTCTACCCTCACCAAGGGTCTTGAGTCAGCCATAAGACAATGATGCGGAAAGACGGTTGGATCTTATGCTAACCGAGGAACGCAGAGACTTAGCCGCAGTGCGTGAAGAGAACTACAAACGACAAATGCAAAAGTACTACAACACGCGGGTAAAACTCTGCAACTTCAAGGAAGGAGACTACATACTGCGTAATAACGAGGCTTCGAACCAAGAACGCCCAGGAAAGTTGGCCCCGATCTGGGAAGGGCCATACGTTATCAAACAGGTTCTGGGAAAGGGCGCATACCGGCTCGAAAGGCTCGATGGCACTCCCATCCCAAGAACATGGAATGGAGCTCAATTACGCAAATGTTATATGTAGATCAATTCCAAAACTTGTAAAGAAAAGGCCAAGAGCCACTTCTAATGGAAATGATTCTCCTTTCATAATGTGTTTACCTTTATCCTTATGAACTCCCCACTGGTGCCGGTATTTACCGCATAAATGAGGAGAAGTAAGTCATTGCGTGTGGAAGGCGGCAAAACCCGCATAAACACAACGTTAAAAATAGGGGAAACCTACACGCAGGTATGATGTAAGTAAAGTTTAGCCATCTTTGTAAGTGCAAGTGACGGTCTTATCCGCACAATCACAAATAAGGAAGCAAAACTTCAAACTATCATCTACCACGTTCAAAGGTTATCCTAAAAAAAAAAAAAAAAAAAAATATATATATATATATATATATATAATACTTAGAAATAAGGATAAGGAAAACCTACACGCAGGTCAGGTATGGGTAAAGTTTAGCCATCCTACCAAGTGCAAGTGACGGTTCAACCCGCACAATCACGAAAGAGGAAGCAAAACTTTAACCCACTATCAACCACGTTCAAAGGTTAACTTATCCTAAATACTTAGAAATTTCGAGGAAAAATGAGGAAAACCTACACGCAGGTCAGATGACAGTTAAAATTTAGCCATCCTACCAAGTGCAAGTGACGGTTCTACCCGCACAATCACGAAGGAGGAAGCGAAACTTTAACCCATCATCAACCACGTTCAACAGGTTAACTTATTCTAAAACACTTGGAAAATTGCTAAAACTAAGTATGCAAGTTATGAGTTTATAAAGCAAGGAATCCAAAGAAGGAAATAACAATCTTATCCGCAAAAAGATTTATATTTCAATGATATATTACAAGAATGGCCGGGTTACTACCCGCCTGAAAGAGTAAATCTATACAAGTCTATCTTAGCAATGGAAAGGGATCTTCGGGATCAAGCTTCAGGGCCGCTTCCACTTGGACCCGCTCCGTCAGAAGAACGGGGTGGTTCGAGGAACGCTTTGAGAACAGCTAACCCATCATCAGCAACAGCTACTTCGTCCACCTTTTCCACCACTGGATGCGGGAAGGCGGCGTATTGGTTCAATGCTTGGTCATAAATGGCTTCGGTATCCACATCGAACAAAGGGAAGTTGGAAGGCGGGACGCCTTTCTCAACAAACCCTAGACCAAGCAGGAAGCCGGCCTTTTCCCCATCCTCATGAGAAGCGTTGAGGGCTGCGGTCATAGCATCATCGTAAGAGGTCTCTGAAAAGACCCGACGCACAACCTACAAAAAAAAAAATATATACAAGTGTTAGAACCTTTTCTTACAAAAGAAAAGCGTGAAGACAAAGTTAAACATACCTGAGGCAACGCTTCTCGAAGAAGCCATTGGAGGGCAGCTTGAGCTTCGTTATGGGCGCGTTCGGCTTCGCTCTTGTTAAGGTTGGCAAGTAAAACTTCCTTTGCGGCAGCCTCTTCGACGCCCTTAAGCTTCCGCTGGGTCTGGTCAAGCACCCCCCTCTGGTCCAGGATTTCCTGGAGTTTCTTGGCATCTTCCATTGCCAAGGCATCATGAGCGCGTTGGAGAGCCTCTAATTTGCCTTTCAGCTCCTCATTCTCCACACGCAGAGGCTCAGCAACGGCTTCAGCCTGGGCAGCCCTCTCGGTTGCGTTTCGCGCAGTCTCCCTGGCCAGCCGAAGCTGTTCATTCACAGCTTGGGCAGCCTTGGAGCGGGCCTCGAGTCGCGCCTGAACTTCAACCTCGAGGGCCTTGAAGGCCTTCTCCTTGTCGGCGGCAGCTGCCGCCAGCTGTTGGTTCTCCTCCCGAAGAGCACGCGCCTCAGATACGTCCTTGGCGCGAGCTGCTTTCAACTTGTCGTTTTCACGACAAAACAGCTCGACGCGCGGCTGCATCCGGGCCTGGAGAACCCGAAGCTCATTGGTTAGCCTACCCTCCTGGTAGCTAACCATGGCTTCCCCCAACGCACCCGGGGGAGCAGCGTGGCGAACCCAGTCCACGCACTCCACAGGTGTGCGAAGGGTTGTTCCTCGGCGTATGTTCCATCGCGGAACATACACTTCATTGGAATCCGTCACTGCAAAAGAAACAAAGGCAGTAAGGAAAAGATGATAAAAAACATAAGGGAAAAAGAAAGGAACCCTACGCACCTGTAGGGTCAATGACAGGCCGATAACCGCCAAACCCATCACCTGAACCTAAAGGAAATCCATCCAACAGGTCAGGCAGACGGGAAGGTGGCAAAGATCGGCGGGAAGCCCTGCGCGTACCTGATGGTCCGGCCATTGGTGCCGGTGGCGCGGGCATGGTGGCAGCCGCCGTGGTCGCCGTTGGGGTCGCCGCCGCGGTCGCCGCCTCATCAGCAGCAGCAGTAACCGCCGGCTCCGTGAAGGATGCTGTAAAAATCGCACTCACGGCCGGCGGTGACGTCATCTCGACCGGAACAGTTGGCCCAAATGAATGAGCAACTGGACCAACGGATGCAGACGCAGGCGCCTGGGTCGACGCCTCAGGAAGGCTGACCGAGCCTACCGTCATTGGCGGGGAAGTACCCCCCTGCGCTTCACCCCGGAATGCGTCAACATACACGCCTGCACAAAGAATGTTAAATTTAAGAAGTAATAAATCTGCAAAGACATTATGATTGTACTTACGGGTTTTCTTGACCCTGAACGTACGGACGGGCGGGGAGGAACCCGATGGAGCCGGCCTCTTGGTCCCGGTCACCGTCGTCTTCGTTGGTTCTCCGGCGGTAACGGTCGCAGCCTCCGGAACAGTGGTCTCCTCACCACCGGGCTTCCCCGCCACCTCTTCACTATCTGACTCCGAGTCAGATAGAACCACCGGACCAGCCGTGGAGGCCTTCTCCTTCCCTTTCCCGCCGGCAGCAGCTTTCTTCTTCCGCACCAATGGAGGAGCATCTGAGGATTCCTCAGAAGAAGACAGGTCAAGAATTCCAACAGCGGGTACAGCATTAAGGGGTTGAGGAAGGAATATCGCCTTACCTGGCCGCCGTTGGCTCAGGATCTCGTGGCCCAGCGGATAGACCTCCACAAACCGATCCGCTGTTTGCTCCAGGATGGGCAACTCGCCCTCGTCCAAAGCACGAGTACCCATCCGCGCGGGACCGTCGGCTTCCCGCGGAAACAGAAGCGACTCCAAATCATTTCCCTCTGAAAAAAAAAGAAACAGTTAGAAGACAAACTTGTATCAAAAAAGAAAAACAAGACATACCATAGGGAATAGAGTTCAAACCGTATTCGAGGAGGATGGGAACCAGAGATGCATCTTTCCACACCCGGCTCATCCCTAACATGACCATCCCGGACTCCGCAAACCGGTAAACCGGAGATTGGATCTGGGGTATCTTCGAAAACCATTCCGCCTCCTGGTAGTTGGGGGCGTGAAGGCTCGGTATCGCTTGGCCATTTTTAAACTTCATGGCAAGGGGGATGGCGCGGGCAGAAATGTAGAAGAATTCCTGCTTCCACGCGCGAAGACTGCGCTCGGTGTCGCATATCTTCAGACCCTTAATACGGGTCGTCAGGGTGTACCACCCTTGGATGCACCTCCAGGTATAGAAGGTCATCAAGCGGTCCACATGGGGATCGATGCCCAAAATCCGGCACACCCACTCAAAATGGCGAATCTTGGCGATCGCCATGGGGTGCAGCTCGGTCAAATGGACACCGTGCCTCTCAAGGACACGGTAAACAAATTTTGTCAATGGGAATCTAAGATTCCCATAGACAAAAAATGCAGCATAAACCCCGATCTTGCCACTGGGGGCATCGTACACGGTCTGGTGGGATTCAGGAAACTCAGGCTCGAGATGATCGAGCATGAACTTCCTGACAACATACCGGTACTGATCGCCGGGCAGAGCACACTGGCACTCACCAGCAGTACCCCTATCGTCAGCTATAGCTTCAGCATCACGAGAGGACATTATTGCAGAAAGAAGAGTGATTTCGGGAAAATGCTTGCCTGAAAAAGGGGAGTATTTGCCGGAAATCACTAAGAAGAAGAAGAGTGAAAAGTGTGAATTGCAAATAACCCTCTCCCCCTTTATATAGTAATCGCAATTAATGCGGTGAATTTAATACGGATGAGAGAGAAATCAAGGGCGCAATAAAACTATGACACGTGGCAAAAAGCAAGCTGGCAACAGCTGCTGAAAGGACGTGTGCCAGTAATTTCGCGGCCACGCGCCCGAAAAATCATGCCCACGCGCCTGAAAAAGCGACTGGAATGACCATGTTCTGTCACGTCACCATAACTTCCTGCACGTCCTGACACAGTCAGAAGAAACCGTCACACGACGTTTCAGATGTTTGGACTGTTCTTATCCTCACCAACCTTTCGAATTTCAAAATTCAAAAAGATTCAAAGGTAAGCGGGAAAATACCCCTTACCTTGGCAACCAAGTAACCATAAGACGGATGCGGGTACAGTGTTAAGGCAAAACCTTCCACATACCTACCACCCGCAGGGAATTGAAGCCAAGAATACCCCGGCAACAAAGTAACTATAAGACGGGTGCGGATACAGTGTTAAGGCAAAACCCTTCACGTATCTAGCACCCGCAGGGAATTGACGCCAGGAGTACCTTGAAAGTAAAGTAACCGTAAGACGAGCGCGGGTACAGTGTTAAGGCAAAACCCTTAACATACCTAGCGCCCGGCAGGGAATTGAAACCAGGAAGGATCTTCTGGGCAATGCTTGTGGAAACGGAAATAACATCCCCGCAGAGCGGGAACGTCGAGAAATACATTGTTTGAGGCTCCAGGATGGAATTGGTGGTTTAAACATAATTGATCACTATGTTCAAAACCACTAAAACCTCAAGGAGAATCCACACAAGTGAGACTCAACGCTCCTGACTTGCGAGAAAGTTACATACCTACCCGCATCATACCCAAAGATCAAGCAAAAAAATCGGGAATTTTTGCAAGTGACATTAGGAAACCCGCGGGAAGAATCCCCACGGAGAACCTTAAAACTAGAAACCCCTTTTCAAAACCCCTTTGCAAGTGACATTAGTCCAAAAGTTCACCTCACTTTATTAAACATTCATGAGAAGAACATTGGACTGGGGGGACTTGAAGAGGTAGGTCCCAGCAGAGATCAGTTGGTCCCGCAAGACTCACCTTGAACAGGGACGTCTGCGCAAAGGCCATCTGCTCCCGCAGGACCCACCATGCTCATAGGATCTTACGCGCAGTACACAAGCTGAACACGCAGGGAAAGCCTCCCAATGGTGAAGTACCCCGCCTGTTCCCGCAGTTGCGGATACAAGCCATCAGGGAAGGCTACCCGCAGACAGCAGGGCTACACGCACAAGACACTAGCTACTTCAGTAGTCACATGAAGAAATGAGCAAGGCGGGAACAATCCCGCCTAAATGAGCCAGTCTGATTCTGAAAGATCTTTTGTACCATGCCTACCAAGGTATGGACAGGACAGACGATCTGACCAGAACAGCCCATGAGCCAATCACAGGGTGACAGCTCATCGACAACAGCGCGAGGAGGAGCACCCTCTAGTACTGTTTGTCACTATTAGCCGCTGCCTACTCACCAACCCTTACTGAGGAGCATGCGCGGCCTACAGTTGGTGGAATAGTGTTACTGTTGGCCGTAACCTATTCACCAACCAGCATGGCCTGCGTACAATCCACAGTAAGTGGGACGTGCATAAACTACAGTTGGTGGAATAGTGCAGCCGACTTTGTTACTGTTCGCCGTAACCTACCCACCAACCAGTATGGCCTGTGCATAGTCCACTGTTGGTTGAACAGGAATACTATTCAGCCGGCTGTACCTTCTTGGAAACCTACCTTCGGCTATAAATACTCCAATATCTTGGAATGGTAAGATCATCTGATATCCAGTTATCTAGCAATCTCTTAATATACACTTATATTCAGAGCAACCTAGTCTGATTCTCACGCCGGAGGGTGGTCACAAGGAGGAACTCCCCCCTTCTCAGTGACGAGCTTACGGTGTTTGTTTTGCAGGTCTCCTGAAGAACAGCCTTCTCAGTTAGACCTCATCCGTGGGAAACATTACTTAACCCCCAGATTATCTATAATCTGTACCGGGTCACTTAGTGTTTCTTCAGGCACACATAATAAAACCAAATCCACCAGCCCGGTATTTGCTACAATAAAAGCCGGTAACAATAAGTTAGTTAAACCTTGCACAAGAAAACACCTATAGAACAAGAAGAAGTTAGTTAAGCTAGTTACCGGTTTTGGGACGAGAAAACCAGCAAGAAGATTCCATAATGAGTAAAACGCAGAGGAAACAACCGCAGCCATTTGTTGAGACGGTGTAAGACCAATCGCCACCATTCCATAAAAGGTAAAGTAGGTGAAAGTTAAAAACATGAACAGAAGATAGTATAAAAATTTTTCTGCACCAAAAAGAATCAAAATTGTAACTTTTATTCACATATTAAACTTTTATCATTTTATGCGTTTTGGATTGATACCTAAATTCCTCTCAAAGTTGATCATGAAGTATGTAGTCACACCATACACGATCGTCTGAGTTGCTATGTATGGAATCTCCACCAGACCCTGAAAAATAAAATAAAATAAAAAATCAAACTCAGTATTGTATTTATATGAAAAAAAGACGTACCTGTGCCATTGCATAAGGGATTGCAGAATACATCCCAGCAGCTCTTTCACGGTAAAAAACTGTTCTTTCTATTGCAATCACGGGCTGTACGGTGGAAGCGTTATTTACACCAAGAAACAAGACAGCTGTGTAAAGCGCACCTATAACCACCATCAAGTTCTGGGTGCTGTCTCTGCGGAATGAACAATTTAATAATAAATAAACTTTGATGTTTGAAAACGATAATGAAGGTAAACTTAATTAAAGAAAAACAAAGTATTACCTTTTAGAACCGATGTCCCAAAATACAGAACCGACAATTAATGCACACATAGTTGTAAACAACAGCCTCACAGCATTGTATTCTGGGCTTCTCCAATACACAAGATTCTGCTTCCACCAACAAGTTTTAAACTGGTATAGACTATTTTGAGAGTATGGTGTAGAAAACTTTAACGGCTCGGATCCTGGCTCTGGAGTACTCGTTTGCTTAATCAACTCTTCAATTTCCCTACAAATACAAAACCATCAAAACTGGTTCTGTATTGAACATATATCAAGCTTTTGTTTTTAAAAATTATTACCGATACTGTTTAGAATTTTTATAAATCTCTGCAAAGTCTTGGCCAATTCTTTCTTCAGCAGCAGGTGTAGTCATTTCAAGCATCCAATTTGCAGGATTATAATGACTAGGCATCGGTGTAATCCCATTTATACTCTGCATAATTTTTAGATATAATCTTCATTAGTTTTCAAAACTAACTAAATAGTATTCAAACTCTGACCTCAAAGTACTTAATCAAAATATCCGATCCCTCGCCCACTTTTCCTCCATATATCACGCGTCCTCCTCTTTTCATTAGAAGTAGCTGTTAATAAAAAATCAAAACTTATACATAATTTTATAAAGATTCAACATGACTGATGATAAACAAAGTAATGAAACAAAACCTCGTCAAATGCTTCGAATATTTCAATACTAGGTTGATGGATGGTGCAAACGACTGTTCTTTCAGTATCAACTGTATTACGAACGGTTCGCATTACAATGGCAGCAGCCCGTGCATCAAGTCCAGATGTAGGTTCATCCATGAATATTATAGAGGGATTAGCAACAAGCTCAACTGCTATTGTTAATCTTTTCCTTTGCTCAGTGGATAACCCGGTACTGCCAGGTAAGCCTACTAATGCATCTTTTAGAATATCTAGTTCAACTAACTTCATCACTCCTTCCACAAACTCCTGTTTTTTTTTTCAAACGGATCAGTCAAAAATTCTAAGGAGTCAGTCAAAGATTCAAATGGGTCAGTTAAAGATTCATACTGTTCAGTAAAAGATTCAAACGGGCCAGTCAAAGATTCACAAGGGTCAGTAAAAAATTCAAGCGGGTCAGTAAAAGATATTTAAACGGGTCAGTCAAAGATATTCAAATGAATCAGTCAAAGATTTAAATGGGTCACTCAAAAATTCCAAAGGGTCAGTCAAAGGTTCAAACTGGTCGGTCAAATTCAAAAGGGTCAGTCAGAGATTCAAACGGGCCAGTCAAGGATTCAAACGGGTAAGTAATAGATTCAAACAGATGAGTCGTCAAAGACTGAAATGGGATGAATAAAACTAACCCGTTTTTGCTTTTCTTTGAGGTCTGAGGGAAGGCGGAGAAAAGCAGAAAATAATAGAGATTCCATAACGGTGACTTGAGGCGAGTGAATATCATTTTGTTCAACATAACCAGAAACCCTGGCGAATGTGCTTTGTTCCTTTTGATACCCGGATATGGTGATTTCACCTTCAGTGTATCCACCTGTCTTCCTGCCAGCAAGGACGTCCATTAAGGTTGTTTTGCCGGCCCCACTCGACCCCATCAGTGCAGTGAGGACACCTGGCAAAAACACTCCGCTTACGTCAGACAAGAGCTGTAACTTCTTATCTGCCGTAACTTCCATAACCATGTCCTGAAAAAAAGTTTTTTTGCTTTAGGCTTTTAGCTCAAGTTAAGTGTTTGCCACGTAAGCAGTAGAGAAACTGTAAGATTTACCTTTGGCATGTCAACAAAGTAACTGACATTATGAAATGTCATTGACAACGGTTTAAAAGGTAGAGTCATGCCCTGTCTTCTAGAAACACTTTCAGATTTGGCAACTGTCGTCTTCTCGCCGGCTGTAAAGAATGGAAAAATTACTTTTTTAATATGTTCCCTTCATCACACAAATGCAACATCACATAGTTTTGAAAAAATTGTAAACTACTGATAATAATTAGATATCAAATTTACCTTTTAATAAAAATGTAATAAAGAAAACTTTTAGATCAAAACCAAAACAACAGATTCAAGTTACGAATACCATGCAATAGTGTACACTATCCAATTCGGGCCATTTTCACAAAAAATCTTGGATAAACTGTTGACTACGATTTCATACAAACAACAAATAAAACTGGTCGTTTTGGCAGTTTCGAACCATTTTTTAAAAGGAAAAACACCAACATAACCATTCTGACCGAGATAATCAACAAAATAGCCTTGACTTCATAAAATGCTGATCAAACCCGAGCACGACATATGTCATTTTGGCGCAGCATATTCAACATGGCGCAACAGATTTCCACATGACACAGCAGATTTCTATCTGAAGCCATTTTCTTCTTTAAAAATGATAGGTAAAAGATATTTGAGTAAACAAAAAAGTCATGGGCCATTTTGTCAAAGTCAATGATCAAAATGACTACTATGGTAAATTTCCCTTTTTAATGTTTCTTTAAAAGTGTAATACTGTATTATTTTTATTTAAGAATAACAAGGCTGGATTCATGAATATAATACATATACATACTGTATTTTATTATAAAATAGTAAATATTAAATGTCAAACTGCCGGTTCCCAGTTCCAAACTGTAAACCTAACTGTAAAACCATGGAAACCAAACCGTAAAGGCATAAACCGGACAATTGGTTAAACAGTTCATGCACATCCTTAATTACCAACCAGCGTGAAAAAGTGATTGTAAAAGTAACTAACCTGCATCTATGGTTGATGGTAGAACAATATGTGCACCTTTTAGAGCTGCAGTAGAAAGAAAATAGTATACATATCACCGATATTAGTATACTTATTTACTCCACATCCAAACAGTAATAAACAAGCACTTACGTTGAAGATAAGCCAGAGTGACTACGATATTGAAAAACAGAGCATAAAGTAACAAGGCACCAACTCCAATCCACTACCAATAATTCTCAGTGGGCAGATGATGAAACCGGAGAACACCGTACCCGAGTGTCATGTTTGTACCAGTAAGATTCTGCAAAGTGGCAGCATTTGAAATTGTCATTTCACAAAAAACACAGCTGTATTTGACAAAGATGACGTGGACAAGTTAGATGCATAAAAACAAACAAACAAACCGTCTGCCATCTAGTGGAAGTAAACTCATTAACAGCAATTGCACTTTGTGCATATGATAAAGGTGACACCCAATAACCCCATATCCACCATGGCTTAATCATATCTGAAAGAAAACAAGCAGATTTATAAACCCGTGGTTCGTTGAGATTAATATTAAAGTTGGTAAGTTACCTTTAGGCATGATAAATCCACCCAACAAAAATATCGCAAGCAGAGAAGCCGACCCGAATGTATTGGAAATCATCATATTTCTTGCAACTGCAGCCAATGTACGAAAAAGGCCTAAAGCCATCTGGTGTATCGAAAATAGAACAAACACGTAATGAAAAAACCTGTAAAAAATGCAAATCATAGATAAATGTCAAAAATTCTAATGAAGATATTTTTTTGCAGAAGTTAAAAGTACAATGTGTAAATGAGCCAAGCCTGATTTCGTAAAACTAACGAGAGCTTGAGCTCAGCTTATCTCGAGCTCTATTTCTAAATCTCTAGCTCAATCGTCAGTAGTTTTGCACGTTTGAGCTCAAACCAGATCGTTATTATTTATTTATTATTTATTAATTTATTTACCTTTTCAAATACTTTTTTATATATAAATTAACTGTAACTTTATATATAACATAATATTTATTATTTGGTTTTTCTACGAACATCTTATTGACAATAATAAATATTTTATAAACATATATGATATATTTAATATCTTATATAAATAATAATCCATTTTAAGCTAGCGAGCATGAGTTCAATAAGGGAAGCTCAGGCTTGGGTTCGAGCTCGTTTAAGCTTGGCTCGGGCTTGGATCGTTTATTATTTATCAATTTATCTATGTTTTTAAGTATTTTTATCTCTAATTTAATTATTACTTTTATAAATAACATAAAACATATTATTTAATAACTTCTATCATTGTTTTATGCATAATAATAATTATTTTATGATATATAATTACCATATTATATAATTACTATATATATTATTGGCTCGTCTAGACTAACGAGCCAGTGCAAGTTCAATAAGTGAAGCTAAGGCTTGAGTTTGAACTCATTTAAGCTCACCTTGATTCGAGCTTTTAGCGAGCCAATTTCAAATAGCTCACGAGGCGCTTGGCTCGTTTACACCTCTAGTTAAAAGTTAAAGCTTAAAAGACAAGAAATATAGCATACCTTCCTACATTTGGGGAAAAGCCAACACTATAATACACTATAATAGACCACACACAAGCTTCAACAAAAGAATATGGAACACGCAATATCCAACTAGAAACAGACCATGCCCATGCGGGATAAAAATTATTATCCCGTTGCTTGTAAAACACAGGTAACCGAAATATCATAAGTGGGAGCTCTGCAAATCCATTGAACATCATGTGCACAAGTGCAAAGAATAAACAACCAAGATAAAGGGTTCCATCCATCATATCTGTGGGATGTAATCTTGTTCTTATAAAGAGCGTGCATGTAACAAAGCCCACAAATGCCACCTGTACAACATATGACATATCAATTTCAAACAATGTTATGTTTCAATATTAAGAGAGACATACCTGTATCGTCTTGAAAATGTAGAGAAAACGATGTCGTTTTATTAATACAAATTCTCTTGAGAAACAAGCTCTAAAAAGCTTCCATTTTGATACGCCATACCGCCTTTTCCTCAATGCTGACACGTGGCTCTTGGATTTATCAAATGGAACAGAAAGAGAAGATTCCAGAGACTTTCCATAGGGGGAATTTTTGAAAGCTTCTGAAATCTTGGAAACTGAAATGTATTCATATGGTTTTGACGCATCAGCCCAGTACTGAGCTTGATCTTTTCTTGAGGTGACCTATACATATAAAATAACTCATCAGTTGTGATTAGACCTCTAAGTGAACTGAACGTTCAGTGAGCTGTTCGTGAGCCGTTTAGTGGAGGTTCATTTATGTTCGTTTATTTACTAAACAAATGAGCATGAACAAGTTTTTTTGTTCAATTAGTTGAACGAACGAAAATGAACATGTCTCATTTGTGTATGGTCGTTCATTTATGTCCATTGATATTTACCTTTGGTTAAGTTCATTTATATATATTATACATGATCATCTAATTTTTTTTAGGCCCGTTACAATTTAGTCCATTTTTAATAAATTTTTAAGCCCAACAATCCAACATATTTATGTTCATGTTAACTTTTGATTGGCGTCTGCTTAGTTATGATCGTTCATCTGTATTTAGTTATATTCGTTCGTTTACATTTTGTGAACTGTTCATTTATACTATTCACGAACGAACATAGACACCCTCATATTCATAACAAACGAACAAGAACATGATAACCCCGTTCATTTAACTGTTCGTGTTCGATCATTTGTTCGGTTAAAGTTAAATGAACAAACACAAACATGCCTACTTCGTGTTCGTTCAGTTCGTTAACAGGCCTACACTTGTGAAATTTCCTAGTAGAAAGCAATCATCATCGTACTCAGTATATCCCACCAATAGCAATGCTATGGTAGGGTCTGAGGAGGGTAAGATGTAGACAGCCTTACCTCTATCCCATAGGGATAGAGAGGCTGCTTCCGGTGAGACCCCCGGCTCGATAGTAGTTTTGCATCAAGCCTTGGACATAAGGCACATAGCACTCAATCATCGGGACACTGGCTGATCGGTGCATGTGCCCTTGTCTTTCGGCTATCAACGCCACCACATGATGCCTGATTAACCTTCCGCCACTTTTAACGTTATTTTCACGAGATTAGTAAAATAACGTCAAAATTAGTGCAATTTTACTTTTGCCCACCCGAGGGTTCACACATATATACATTATATGCGCGCACCGCAAGCAGGGCGTTCCTAGTAGAAAGCAAGTATTTATAAAAAAATGCTTATATAATACATTTATACCTCTTGAAGAAAATCTGCAGTGCCTTTACGTGCGGGCTTTTGAAAACCTAAAGACTCAAAGAAGTTAAGGACGTCTTCTCGCGGACCTTCATAGACCATGTGTCCTTCTGATAATAGAATCAGATCATCAAAAAGATCAAATGTTTCAGGTGCAGGTTGAAGCAAAGCCATTAGCACTGTGGCTTCCATTTGATGAACAAAATTCTTTACACACTTCACAATCTGGTACGTTGTTGAGCTATCTAATCCCGTTGATATCTCATCCATAAAAAGAGTTTTCCTTGGACCAACCACCATCTCACCTATAATAACATGTCTTTATCAGCTATAACTTTAAATAAACTAATATGGCAAACGGGAAAAGTCAGACATGAACCTGTAGTGACTCTCTTTCTTTGACCACCTGAAATACCCCTGAGCATATCATTTCCAACAATTGTGTCTGAACACACATCAAGACCAAGCACCTTCAGTATGTAATCGGTTGAGATGCTGTGTCTTTTTCCCGCAACAGAGGATGCCTAAATATGATATTATTGTATTAGAATATGTATTTTCAAATTGTAAGGTATTTAGCAAAGAAATGGTGTCAGCAAGCTATAGATCTCAAAATGATAACCTTCATAAACGCGTCTATTTCAGGACTCGGGCGTATTTTATTTTCTTTCTCCAAACGCGTAAGTTCTCTCATCAAGTTTCCTGAAAGTAAGACAGATGAAAACAGAAATCATTTAAAACATCATCAAAGCATCGAGTAAATAAGAGTAATGC
The DNA here is from genome assembly GCF_021521415.1 of Bidens hawaiensis. NCBI lineage: Eukaryota > Viridiplantae > Streptophyta > Magnoliopsida > Asterales > Asteraceae > Bidens > Bidens hawaiensis. Next base: position 376,461 of record NW_027492698.1, on the reverse strand, counting down.
TAACTAGTATTACATTTGATTTCCATGTGTCCTAGTCCTCATTTTAGGATGTTCTTATATATTAAATATGTCCATTAGGAAATATATTGTTTTCAATTAATATAATTGAGAATATGCAGTTTTCAGCAAATAAGTAAGACAAACCTGCAAACCCTTCACCTTCACATCGTGCACCAAAATCAAGAGTTTCACGTACTGTTAGTTCCGCAATGTGGCTGTCTGTTTGACTTATGTAAGCTGAAGTCCTTTGAACACAGAACTCATTGAGTTCATGACCATTATATGTAATTTTACCCGTTTTCTGAAAGAATATAACATAGATTGCTAAATGAGAGGTTACAACAAGTTGATGTTCAACAGTGTAGCGAGCTTTTGACACCTCATAACAATTCCACATTAGATTTCATGTTATACCAAAAAAAATCATTACTTGATCTGGAACTAGCATGTGTAAAGCCCGTAAGTTATTACAAGTACTTTTTAAGCACTTAATTTGTGCTGGAAACTTTAGCTATGAACTCCCATGAACAAGTGATTTACACAGAATGAATTTCCTGATACCATTCAGCAATGACTAATTGAACGAAAATCCAGATTAATCATATGCACACAAATACGAGTATAAGTTGATTTGAATCTTCAATCCTTTTCTTTTGATATGCGATCTTATTTATATACACCTAAAGCATAGTTTTATTTTTCATAGGTTGAAGAAACTTAATATCTTGTACCATTTTGCTGGATATTAATAACTCTGATAAGTCTACCGTTTGTTGGTCTTGTAACCTAAATAAAAAAACTTTACAACTAAAAACTCCCACCTCTTGGTCATGGATCATTTTGCAAATTCAAGCTGTTTGTAAATTGTGTTGTTATGTTTTATTTTGAAATCATGTAAAACAGATTAATCCGTTATCCACTTGTTATATGAGCAGTGAGCTGTTTTTTCATATAATCAGCAGCCACACCCACACTTACAATTTTGCAGAAACAAGAATTGAAAATAATAAGGTATCACATAGATACCTTTAAGCTCGTGTCAAGTTTCCCTGCAAGAGCTAAAAGCAATGTAGATTTCCCTGAGCCGGGTGGACCCAAAAGCAAAGTCATCCTGTCACATGTCAAACATAAAAATAATTAAGAATCATTTTTTTTCATTCAATCATCAACCGATTTCCAAGAGTGAGGTAATGTAATGGCAAACTCAAAAGGATTCACATCGATTGAACTCCTTGGATTAAACATTCAATTTATCAATAACACATGTCCAAAGTGGCGAATGATGATAAAATAAATAAACATCTTTCTCAAAATTTCAAAGGTTCTAAGTTTGATTTAATCACCAATCACTACTATTAAATAATTAATTTCCCGCGACAGTATTTAATGATACAAAATACAGTAGTTTAGCAAATGCCATATGTGTGTATCCAAATAAAAGAATGGAATCTATCCAACATAAAATTTTACTGTTTATTGGACTTATATTTTCCTCACAAAAGTTACCATGTAGCAAGAATAATGCATACATAGCAGCATTCTCATTTCTCAAGCTAGTCACGATAAATCTTAAATCAAACATAGATATATAAAAGTACCTTCCCGGTTTTATTGACCCACTAATATCCTTCAAGATAGATAGACTATGCCTTCGCGGACGAAAAATCCCCAAACTAGTAAACAAATGCTGCAATATAATCACATCATAAATTAGTGACAAAAAAAACAGTAATTAAGCTCCTTATTGAGTTATTTCTCATTTTAAAAGAGTAACAAACTAACAATATTATACATGCATGGAAGCAATAGTATTATAATTATGGAAGCAATAATATTATAACTACAAAATACTGAAAACCTAACTATCCATTATAAACATACACATAATCACATCTATGAAATATGATAACACTCAGATCCACTTCACTAACCTCAATCACGTCACGAGTATAATTAAACAACGTCGGCAACGCTCTCGATCCAAGCAGTACATCCGCCTCAACGTTCAGTTCCTCGAACCGAACCTCCACCTTCGGCACCTCCAATCCAACTCTATTTCACCATCAACACATCAAACTATCAATAAACTAATAATTAAGTAAGTAACACAATCAAATTATTAATAATACCTATCGAATCGCTCTTTAATAGCCGCAAGGAGTTTATAGTTATCCTGTTCCGACGTGTCAAGCGCTTTCTTCACAATAAGTGATCGGTTACATCGGTTAAGTTTCGTGACGTCTATAGTCTCGGTGCGTTCACGGTTGGATCCTGAGTTTTGACGTCGCATTAACGCCGTTTTCTTCTCCTTAACGGACGGTAACCGCTCAACGGCCGCCCATAGAAGCTCGGTCTCGTCACGGTGAACCTCGCCGTGGTTCGATCGCCGGGAAAACGTGCCATGGCCGCTCTCTATGTCCACGTCGAAGTACTCGCTTCCGTCTGAAGCTGCCATGGATGGATAATAATAATAATAATAATAATAATAATAATAATAATCATTATTATTATTATTATTATTATTATTATTATTGTGTGATGTGATTTTTGATTGTAATGTGATGGAATTGGGTCAGGTTAATGCGACCATGGGGAACGAAATAGAGAGCTTGTTTAATGCGTATAGAAGCTGACAGTTGGCCCGCGAATTTTGAAGTGATGAAATGACGGAAATGACCCTCGCTCTGCCGTCTTCCTTCACCTTTTTACACGTTTTTACGGAATTCTGGTAACAAGAGTGTTTGTGTATACATATAGATAGATAAAAGATCCAATACAATAATCCTTAATCGTATATTACGTACGTGAGTTCTTACACTGTTGATTTCAAAATCATGAGATGGCAATATTGTAAATTTCATCAACTATGATCCACTGCTCCCATTGATTTCGTACGCCTTCACTATCACCGTTTATCAATTCGTCGCCGTCCAACGATTGTATTCACCGTCGCGACCATCCACGTTACAGCCTTGAACACCATCTTCCTCCGTCACGAGTTTTTCACAGGTTAGTTTATCAAATTGATCAATTGAAATTGAAATTGAAATTGAAATTGATGAACTAATTGATCAATTAAACTTTGAAATTGATACAATTAATCATCAATTTGAAGTTTCAGTTATCAATTTTGAGTTTGAGTTATGGGTTTTAACATTAAACGTATTAACATTAACCTAAAACGTATAAACAGAACGTATAAACTTTTTGTACTGAACTTTTAAAGTTTAATTGATTTTTGTTCTGAACGTTTAAACAGAACGTATAATACGTTTAAACAGAACGTATAAAGTTTTTGTATAGAACTTCTAAAGTTTTTGTATAGAACTTCTAAACCTTTTGTTATAACTTTTAAAGTTTTGGTACAAAACATCTAAACTTGAACGTTAAAAGGTGTTCGTTTTGGTCAGAACGTTTAAATTTGTAGTTTTGATCAGAACGTATTAGTTAAACGTTTAAAATTTTTGTGTCATTTTGGTGTTCATTTTTTGTCAGAACGTTTAAACTTGTGGTTTTGGTCAGAACATATTAATTAGCTGAACGTTTAACCTTTTTGTTCATTTTGGTCAGAACTTTTAAATTTGTAGTTTTGGTCAAAACGTATTAGTTGAACGTTTAAACTTTTTGTTCATTTTGGTCAGAACGTTTAAACTTTTTGTTATTTTGGTGTTCATTTTGGTCTAAACTTTTTACTTTATAAGTTCTAGACAAAATATTTAGAAGTTCTGTACAAAAGTTTATAAGTTTTGTACAAAAAAGTCCAGAACGTTTAAAGTTTTGTGCAAAACGTTTAAACATGAACCCAATCATAGCTCAATTAAGTGTATTATTCTACAATTTCATAATCGATTGATGATTCTAAACACTTCTACACATCAATTCAATTGATTAAATCAACAATTTTTGATCAATTTTGAAGATTTCTTGATTTCAACCACGTTCAATTTTGATTTGGTTTTTGACTTTAGAGATTTCATACTTTAAGCTATGATTAAAGTTTAGAAATTGGATTAGATTGAGCGACAAGTTCCGAATTTGGATCAGAGTTGATTTGTAATCGACGAATTTTGATCGCGAACTACTGTTGGGTTATTTAAGAAATTGTCACCGCGCGTTTTTTAATCAAACGCTCTGGAATGTTGCGTACCTAATGTACGATAACCCATTATTGACGTTAACCCACCCTATATAGATATATGTATGATGAACTTAAAAAGGTAAAAGTTTTACTTGTGGCTTTAGAATATCAAATATTATTTAATACTCGGTCAAAACGCAATCTAATTATACTATTAAAATAATATTTTTTTATATGGTATTATTATAGGGCTTTCACATATTTCACGTAGGTTGATACATTAGTAGTTTTCTATTTTATCAAGTCAATTAATTATGTTATTTGGAAATCCCAATAAATAAGTTATAAAAATACTCTATATGAACGTGTGTATGTAATTTCGTAAAATATCCTATTAGTATGATATAAGTTAACATTTGAATATGTTTAAATATAATGATCTTAGCATTTTTGCTAATTACATGGGTGACTATCAAATGTTGTATTTAAAGAAATTTTTATAAATTTATGAATTATAAAATTTTGTTTATTATTATTTATATCTTATTAATTTATAAGTTATGTTATTTATTCAACTTTTTTCTTCTATTTTTTTAACTACATGTGTATTACATAGGCTCTATCCTAGTTATGGCATAATGCGTGAAGTGATGGTTGAAGCTTGATATCTTTAACTTCAAGTTTTTAAGATTGCTCGTTCAGGTAAAGAGAGTGGTTTTAGACATTGTTATAGAAAAAGCTCGGTCAACCAAGTTAAAATGAGAAGAAATTAAAGGATTTGCATGCATTCACTAACTTGCTCATGAATGAATAACAAAATTGGTAATACATTAAACGGGTTTTTTTCCTTCTAGAAGACACAGAATGACAGAATATGTTTAATTAATTCGATTCTAAAGAGAATGAATAACAAAATTGGTAATGTATTTAACGATTTTTTTTTTCTTCTAGAAGATAAAGAATGACAGAATATGTTTAATTCGATTTTAAAGATACAGAATATATTTGAATTGAATCAAATTTAATTTTATAATCAATGCATTAATTGTATTTAGTCTAGAACTAATATTGTTAACAGAAGGGTTTTATTTCCTGTCAAACGCAATTGTTTGATCAAGACATTTTTAATTTAAACAATTACATTTTAGTTTTTTTTTTTTTTTTTACTTTGTTAATTGTTACGTAACTCCATCCTTATAAGTCGGATAGAATTAGTAAAAAGAAAACGTGAACAACTTCCGATAAATTGGTCTGCTCAAAATAGTCTCAATAGTTTTCCAATCTTAGTATGTTTTGACTAGAATGGTTATTTTTAAGTTAGAATAGAATAAAGATACATTTTTAGTATCTTTTTTATAATTTAAAAATGTGTGAGACAGTCTGGTACTTATCTATATGGAACACGAATTATAATAAATATAGTATCTTTGACTACAAAAATGAAGCAGATTCATGTTTGACACGTTTCTTGAAAGAAAGCGTGCACCTCTTCTAAACGTGTGTCTCTGAATAAAGTGTGAAGAAACGTAGATCGGCTCACTGGTAGACGATCAACTTTCCTCGGGTATGAGTATGCTATATCACCGATGGTTCTTCGGAGTATGAATTCTTCCACCTACAAAACGAGCAGCACCGTGAACTTACCCCTCAGAAAGGGACAGAGGGGTCCTCTTTGGGGTAACCCTCCAGTGTGAGAATAAGAGATTGTAGGAGAAGATAATAATAATCTGAAAGTGAGTAAGGATTTAGAGTATATTTTCTTGCATACCTCCCCTTGTGGAGGTGGTGTGGTATTTATAGTGTTAGGGTTTCTAATGATTGGGCTCAGATCCCATTAGTGCCTTTTTGGCCTCCTTCTATTGCTTCGCGCCACGTGTCCTTAGGACACCTGGTGCTTTTTCATTGATTATTCTCTGACCAAGGTATTTCACCTGACCCATGTGCAATCACGTGGTAGCACATGGGTTTTGCTGAGTTGTCCACCTTTCATTGGCAGCTGTCAACATCAGCATATTCTTTATTCCTTAAAGGATACCTTCTGGAAGGTTGTCTGATGAACACAATCAGGGTTGTCCTTATCCTGATTTGGATAAGGACGAGGTTGATTATGTGCATGTGTGGTATGCGCCTATCCTGAGGATGCGCGAGGTCTTCTCTTTATTCTCACGCGCAGATGTTTCATGCGCGGATGTTTCATGCGCAAGCATATGTAATATGCGTGAGCATGTGATGTGCGCCATGCGCAGATGCGCCACGCGCAGATGTAATATGCGTGAGCATATATGATGCGTGAGCATATGTGATATGCGCCACGCGCAGATGTGATATGCGTGAGCATATATGGTGCGTGAGCATATGTGATATGCGTGAGCATATGTGATATGCGCCATGCGCATAGGTTTTAGCTTTGTGCCTTCATGACATCTTGATTTCAAACCTCTTGTCTATATCTTGTGGGTTGACCCGCCCCGCTCGATGTTAAGGCGGGTGCATACCTCTTCAAAGTGGATTCGTGTTTGACACGTTTCTTAAAAACAGAGCGTGCACCTCTTCTAAGATAAACGTGTCTCTCTTTGCTATAATTGTTGGAGCAATAGATATACCGTTGGGATAAACTTATAGTCCACTTTTTTTAATGTTTTAGTATGTGTAAAAAAATGTAGTGGTTTGGACCGAATTTGCGACTACTCTTTAATTTCTCTAAAAGATTAAGTGTTGCTCGTTTCTCTCGGTCTTCATGTGAGTAGTTTGGTCTTTATAATCTAACAAAACAAACATAGAAATTTACATTCATGGCCAGCTCAATTATTTTGAAGGTCTAAAACGAATTCGAGGCATTCTTCGAATTTTAATATTACGAAACAAAATAACTAACCACGAATATACTTGTCTTTTCAAATAACTTAAAGGGTAATTTTTATCATTAATTTAATATGTTTTTGGTTTAAGTTTCGACTAATTTTCACCGTTTAATATGTTTTTAGTCTAAACTGAAGGCATTATTCAAGAGGAGGCCTAAAAGCCAAACTTGATTTCAAACCCCCCCCCCCCCCCCCCCAACACGAGTGCTGGTATTGTAACGAACCCAACAAATTTTAACCGAAAAACATCATTATTGGCCGGTATTGAGATTATCAGAGCATGTACCAATATCCATTCTTATGGTTTTTTTATCGATGTAAAACACATATTGATATCCTTTTCAGTATATCGCAACTTTACTTTTGGGTTTTATCTTTCGGTTGCGATAGCGAGTCTAACGAACCAAACCAATACCAATCAAATTCTCATTGTGTAGTGTATATAAATCCCACTAGTTAATATACAAGTGATGAAGATATCGGTGGTTTAAAACTTTAAATACTACCAAGTCATTCCACAGGACACTTGTGAACTGTGGTGATCTGTCTAGAGTGCCATCAGTATCACCCCAACTACTATTAAAAAATACAAAATCCACGAGTAACGAGCATGTGATAAACTTTGCTGATATATAAAACCTTAATCTTGTGCAAGTTTAATTATTAGTGGGCCACTATTATCTTTTTAAGCCCATCAAGATATATCATATACTAGCTGCTAGCATAATTAAGATGTTAAATTACCAATCTACCTATCTATCTATACTAATAAAAGAAAATAATTATAATACATGACATTCTAAGGTTAATTCTTAATATCAAATTCCCGTCAAAATCATTTCTCTTAATATCATTTCTCTTCTATCGATGAAGAGGTAGGTCCCAGCAGAGCCCAGTTGGACCCGCAAGACTCACCTTGAAGAGAGACGTCTGCGCAGAAACCAACTGGATCCGCAGGACCCACCATGCTCAGAGACGTGACGTCCTTACGCGCAGTACACAAGCTGTTCCCGCAGGAAATGCCTCCCAATGGTGAAGTACTCTGCCTGTTCCCGCAGCTGCGGATACAAGCCATCAGGGAAGGCCACCCGCGCAGCAAGGCTACACGCACAAGGCACTTAGCTCTCAATAATTCAGTTGTCACCTGAAGGAATGAGCAAAGCCGGGAACAATCCCGCACAAAGGCGGGAGGGGGAATACTCCCGCCCAAATAAGCCAGTCCGTACGATACGGGAAGATCTTCTGTACTGTACCTGACGAGGTATGGGCAAAAGATCTGACCAAAGATACGACAACTCATTGACAACAGTATGGCGAGCAGCATGCTCTTGTACTGTATGTCACTATTAGCCGCTGCCTACTCACCAACTCCTGTCATACCACGTGCATAGCCGGCAGTTGGTGGAAAAGGAATAGTACACAGCAGGCCTGGTCACTGTCAGCCGCTGCCTACCCACCAACTACCAGCATGGCACGTGCGTAGGCCACAGTTGGTAGAACAGGAATACTATTCAGCCGGCTACACCTTCTTGGAAACCTACCTTCGGCTATAAATACCCCAAATGGTATGATCTTATCATCTTATCATCATATACTATCTCGTATTACATATTATACCTGATATATGCTCTAGCAATCTCTTAATATACATTTATATTCAAGAGCAATCTAGTCTGATTCTCACGCCGGAGGGTGGTCACAAGGAGGACCCCCCCCCCCTTCTCAATGACGAGCTCACGGTGTCTGTTTTGCAGGTTATCAGAAGAACCATCTTTGCCGGGTCCAACCCCTCGTGGGAAACATCTATCTAACCCCCAGGTTATCCGTAATCTGCCCGGGGTCCGATTAGTGTTTCTTCATTGGCGCCATCCGTGCATAAAAGCTAGAACTTCATTTCTTTTCAGTTTTTTCAAATTTCTGGAAAGATGGTTAAAGAAACTCCGGTAACCACAACCCCAGCTACTGGGGGGAATACCGGCGACTACACAGTTTTTACGAACACTACCCCGGTTACCCAAGCCGGGGCAAGTGCAGTAAATTTTACGAACACTACCCCAGTTACCCAAGCTGGGGCAAGTGCAGTAAATAATCGCTCACTGGGATTCACAGATACCCAGTTAGAGAGACAACGAACGAGGCTCCCCCACCAAACACTCGATGAAGTTAAAGCATGGGCGGAAGCACGTCAAAAAGAATTCCAAGCCGAGTTGGATGAACGCTTGCGTTCACTCCAACAGCCTGAGGAATTCGGAGAGTACTGGGACAATGACTCGAAGGAATCCGACACCGACGCGAACCCTCGCCATAGGGCAAAAGGGAAACGTAAGGAAACGGACTCTTAACCGAGAAGGCGTTTTGGAGAAACCTTCAAACCAAAAAACGCGGGTGGAAACCCACGTGACTTCTCCAAAACATTCAGACCAACTGTGGCAAATGCGGGAACGTCCAAATTTGCAAGGGATATTGCGGAAGCAATCGCCCCGAAAAGTGCCAAACAGATGTCCAACATCGGCACTTACGATGGTATATCTGATCCAGACGATCATTTGAACAGGTTCATAGCGGGGGCAACCGTCAGTAGTTGGACGGAACCTACGTGGTGTTACATGTTCCAAATGACGCTTGTTGGGGCAGCTAGAGCGTGGTTCGATCGTCTACCGGTCAACCACATCTACGACTGGGCAGACTTCCAACAGAAGTTTAGCCAACACTTCAGCCAACAAAGAAAGTATACCGAAGAGCAATGGACAATCCTCAAATGCATTCGAGAGGAAGATGAATCTTTGCTAGACTTCATCACTCGCTTCAACTCAAAGAAGCTAAGTCTGGGTAATATCAGCGAAGATCTTGTTCGCGCTGCTTTCATCCAGGGCGCGAACGACCCAGAGCTCATCCGCACCTTAACGGGTAAAGATGGCATGCCATCCACATGGGATGCCATCATGACAGCAGCAAAACGCTTTGCGGAAACGGAGAAGCAACTGGGTAGAGATCTCCCCCAAAGCACAAACCTCTACACCCAAAAAACAAGAGAAGACAACGTCCTTACCGCCCGACTAAACAAAAAGCGGAAGCTAGGCATTTGGCAGTCAAGGGTAAACTTTGACACCTCATCCGGCTTGCAACATCGGTTAGGCGGAAGGGATAACGTACAGTCAAACAAGAACTCCAGATGGACGCCACTCACCAAAAGCGTCATCGAGATATTCGCCACTGAGGAGCTCCCATGGCCAAAGGCTCCAATAATCCGACATCGTCACAATGCTGATCGAAGCAAACACTGAAGAATGCATAGACGTAAAGGACATGGTCGAAGCATTTGTCAGAGATGGGACGCTCGCGCACCTCGTGGCGCAATGAACGCTGAGCAGGCTGATGCGTGTAGAACCCCAGTTGGGGAAAACACGAATAAAATTGCAGCTTCAATGTTGGAGACTACATACTGCGCAAACAACGAGATCTCGAACCAGGTGCATATCGGCTCGATGGCACTCCCATCCCAACAACAGGGAAGGGAACTCAATTACACAGTTTGCATGTAGATCAATTCCAAATTTGTAAAGAAAAGGCCCAGAGCCACTTCTAATGGAAATGATTCTCTTTAGAACATCGACGCTGATGATTTTACATTTATACTTTTATGAACTTCCAACACTGATGCCGGTTTTCACCGCATACATAAGTGTGAAAGTCGTTGCGTGGGGAAGGCGGCAAAACCCGCATAAACCCAAAAAACGGCAAACCTTCACGCAGGTCAGTTAAAGGTAAAGTTCAGTCATCCCACTAAATGAAAGTGCCGGTCTATCCGCATGAATCATGAGAGGAAACTGAACACTAACCTATTAACAACCGCGCATCGAACGGTTAATTTATTCAACACGGATATGCCGGTTTTCACCGCATAATTACGTGGAAAGTCGTTGCGTGGGGAAGGCGGCAAAACCCGCATAAACCCAAAAAACGGCAAACCTTCACGCAGGTCAGTTAAAGTTCAGTCATCCCACTAAATGAAAGTGCCGGTCTATCCGCATGAATCATGAGAGGAAACTGAACACTAACATATTGACAACCGCGCGTCGAACGGTTAACTTATTCAAAATACTTTGGAAAATTTCTAACAGAAGGATGAGGAAAACCTCCACGCAGGTCAGATATAGGTAAAGTTTAGCCATCCTACTAAGTGCAAGTGATGGTCCTACCCGCACAATCACGAAAGAGGAAGCAAAACTTCAACCTATTATCTACCACGTTCAAAGGTTAACTTATCCTAAACACTTAGAAATTTCTAAAAAGATGAGGAAAACCTCCACGCAGGTCAGATATAGGTAAAGTTTAGCCATCCTACTAAGTGCAAGTGACGGTCCTAACCGCACAATCACGAAAGAGGAAGCAAAACTTCAACCTATTATCTACCACGTTCACAGGTTAACTTATTCTAAACACTTGGAAAATTGCTAATTTAAACTAAAGTATGCAAGTCATATAACGTTTATAAAGCAAGGAATCCAGTGAAAGTAGCGGTCTTACCCGCACAAAGATTTATATTTCATAATATTCATTACAAGAATGGCCGGGTAATTACCCGCCTACAAGAATATAAATCTATACAAGCTAAATCTATCCTAGCAGTGGGAAGAGATCTTCAGGATCAAGCTTCAGGGCCACTTCCACTTGGACCAGCACCATCAGTAGAGCGTGGCAGTTCAAGGAAAGCTTTAAGGATAGCTAGCCCATCATCAGCAGCAGCAACTTCGTTCACCTTCTCTACCACCGGATGCGGGAAGGCGGCATACTGATTCACTGCTTGGTCGTATACAGCTTCAGTATCTACATCAAATAAAGGGAAGTTGGAAGGCGGGATGCCTTTCTCAACGAACCCTAGACCAAGCAGGAAACCGGCCTTTTCCCCATCCTCATGAGAAGCGTTGAGGGCTGCGCTCATAGCATCGTCATAAGACGTCTCCGTGAAGACCCGATGCACAACCTACAAAAAGAAAAAAAAATACAATTATCAAAACCTTTTCTATTTACAAAGAAAAGCGTGAAGACATGAAGCTAAACATACCTGAGACAACGCTTCTCGAAGAAGCCATTCCTTGGCAACCAGAGCCTCCTGGAGGGCAGCTTGAGCTTCGTTACGGGCGCGTTCGGCTTCACTTTTGTTGAGGTTGGCAAGCAACACTTCTTTAGCCGCAGCCTCTTCGACGCCCTTTAGCTTCCGCTCAGTGTGGTCAAGCACCCCCCTCTGGTCCAAGATCTCTTGGAGCTTTTTGGCGTCTTCCATCGCCAAGGCATCATGAGCCTGCTGGAGAGCCTCTAATTTGGCTTTAAGCTCCTCATTCTCCACGCGTAGAGGCTCAGCAACAGCTTCAGCCTTGGTGGCCCTTTCAGTTGCGTTCCTAGCAGTTTCCTTAGCCAGCCGAAGCTGTTCATTAACAGCTTGGGCAGCTGTAACACCCCGACCAAAGGCGGATTATACATCGGGGCGCCACATATTGTTTCATTACTCGTGACACTATTGGGTGTCAATATTTAATAAATACATTCATTTGCGCACGCGCGGGGTAAACAAGAGATAACATAAATCATCATAAATCAATATATTATAAATCATAATATTCGAACAGCAATAACTTGTCTTGATACATTTTAATCTAGGTCCAAAATAAAGAAAACTTCCTATGTGTCCACAAGCTCCAAAACAGCTACTGCAAACCTGAACATGTGTTAAAATAAACGTCAAACACCTGCGTGTTGGTGAGAAATCAAGTTTAATACAATACATAGATAACCATAAATCTGCGCGCAACATGTGTATGTCTGGTTTTCAACAAGGGTGTAATCTGATCGGGACCAACTCTAAGATTCATAAGACTGCCAGTGCTCACAATTGAGCTCACAAACAAGACTAACTGTGCATGTGTAAATAAAAGAGAAAATCATAAACGATAGTTCTCCCGTGTTCATCTAATGGTACCATGAAAACTGCGGAATAGACCGACAAGACGGTTAATGATCCACACATACAAATAAACAGCCAAGTCTACGTCCTCAACACATGGGATACTGCGCGACTAAAGTTCATAAACAAGTTTAAGACTCTAAGTTTGTATGAACACATGATCATCCCAAAACATTAAAAGCAAAAAGGGATTAGGTACGAGATTACTCACTTGATAATCGGTGCGGTGTAAGGTAAAGCAAGAACCAACTTTAAACAAGCACAAGTTAACCTATAATTAAAGATTATTGTTTTAATGATTGGTTTTAAGTCTTGATTACAAGTTAGCATAATTAATAAGTTATTATATATAATATATTACCGGAAAACAGGGCAGAACAGGGAGGAAGACGGAGGCAGAGAGGGAGGCGGCAGAGAGAGCAAGGAGGAGGACAGGAGAGATTAAGTGTTTTGTGTGTGTAGTGTTAGGAAAATAATACTATTATTTATAGAGAAACCCTAGGGAACACAATCCCTAGAAAAAGGGGAAAAGATCTCAAAAAGCAAAAGATTCCAAAAGCAAAAGATATGGAAAGATATGGCAGCTGCAGAGGCAAGATAATGCTGTCAGGGAACAGTAAAAAGCATGGGCGGATCAGATAAAGGTACAGGTCAAGCATGGAAAAAGCAGATCTCAAAAGATAATGTCAGTCACTTTTTCTGCCAACCAATGGGGTTGGTGCGCATGCTGCGCCGAAAGTAACTTTTCAGACATAAAGCAGATTAGGTCAACAGCACAAAAGATAAGACAACACAAAAGCAAACGGCTAGATTAAACAGAAGAAAACTCAAAGGGTTTAGCGCGAGAAGGCTAAGGCGCGAAGGCAGACACAGAAGGTCAAGAGAGCGCGAGCGCGAAGGCAGACAGAAACAACCTTAACGCGTCGCGGAAAGAACTACATTTCCAAGCGCGCCGCGGGAAGAATCACATTTCTTAGCGCGCCGCGGGAGGAACTAAAATTCCTAGCGTGCCGCGGGAAGAACTATAATTCTTCGCGCGTCGAGGGATGAACTACGACTCTTAGCGCGCTGCGAGAAGAACTACAAATCCTTAGCGCGTCGCGGGAAGAACTACCGTTCTTAGCGCGCTGCGAGAAGAATTACAATTCTTAGCGCGCTGCGAGAAGAGTTCGTCTCGCGTATCGCTGAAACAGGTGGTCTTCACGCAGGATTCCTTGTAAGGGGTCTGGCGCGTGGAGCTGCGCAGACAACCTTAGGCGGGAAGGAACAAAGGACAAGCAAAGAGTTAGAAGAAAAGAGGGAAACAAGGCGTAAGGGTGGGACGGCGACAAGAGGGAAAAGAAGGCGGAAAGAGAGAAGGAGAGGGACGGGACGGCGGAAAGAAAGATAGAGAAAGAGGCGGGAAGGAAAATATATATATTATTATTAAAAGTAAAATATAAGTATAAATATATATTAAATCATAAAGAAAGAGATCGGATCGGAGAAACGGGTACCTGGGTCGGGTCGGATCGGGTCAGATGTCACAGTCTCCCCTACTTTAAGAAATTTCGTCCCGAAATTTATCTCGAAGTAGGTTGCGCAGAGAACAGGTGCGGGTACTTGATCTTCATTTGATCTTCCCTTTCCCATGTAAACTCGGCTCCGCGCTTGGACTCCCAACGAACTTTCACGATAGGGATGCGACTGCGCTTGGTTTGCTTTACCTCGCGATCCATAATCTCAACAGGCTTCTCAACGAAATGCATAGTTTCATCAACTTGAACTTCATCAAGTGGAATGTGAAGGTTCTCGTCAGCTAAACACTTCTTGAGATTGGATACATGGAACGTTGGATGCACATTACTGAGCGCGGGCGACAGGTCAAGTCTGTAGGCAACTTTTCCCACACGCGCGAGAATCTTGAATGGACCAACATAACGAGGAGCAAGCTTACCTTTCTTCCCAAAGCGGACAACACCCTTCCAGGGCGACACTTTGAGGAGAACAAGATCACCAACTTGAAATTCGAGAGGCTTCCGTCTACGATCTGCGTAACTCTTCTGTCGGCTTCTGGCAGTCAGCAAATGATCACGGATCTTGGCGATTTTATCGGTTGTCTCTTGAACAAGTTCGGGTCCTGTGATTTGAGTTTCACCCACTTCGCTCCAACAAATCGGGGAGCGGCACTTACGACCGTAAAGTGCTTCAAATGGGGCCATACCAATACTGGAATGATAGCTGTTATTATAAGAGAACTCGATCAAAGGCAGGTGTGAATCCCAATTACCTCCAAAATCAAGAACACAAGATCGGAGCATATCCTCAAGAGTTTGAATAGTTCGCTCAGACTGACCGTCAGTCTGAGGATGATATGCCGTACTCACGTCCAAGCGAGTTCCTAGCGCAGATTGGAGAGATTTCCAAAAGCGAGATATAAAACGGCCATCGCGATCGGATATGATGCTCAAAGGAGTACCATGGCGGCAGACAATTTCCTTGACATAAAGCTGCGCGAGTTGCTCAACACGGTAGTTTTCACGAATGGGCAGGAAGTGAGCAGACTTAGTCAATCGATCCACTATTACCCAAATGCTATCATGTTTGCTTGCTGTCAAAGGTAACTTGGTAATAAAGTCCATTGCTACACATTCCCATTTCCACGTAGGAATTTCTGGTTGTTCGAGCAAACCAGATGGGCGTTGGTGTTCAGCTTTCACTTTAGAACAAGTCAGACATTTAGCTACGAACACAGCAATATCCTTTTTCATACCGGGCCACCAATAAGTAATGCGCAAATCCTTGTACATCTTATCAGCGCCAGGATGAATAGAATACCGAGATTTGTGTGGTTCACTCAGGATATCAGCGCGAAGATTCTTATCAAAGGGAATCCAGATGCGATTGAGATAGCAGAGAATTCCACTTAGATTAGGCACAAAATGTGCTTCCGCGCCACACGCTAACTCGGCGCGAAGGTTACCATTACTGATGGATGCGCGCTGCGCGTCACGAATACGCGATTCAAGGTTGCTTTGAATCGGCGCGAAGTGAAGCTGCGTGCGCGGCAAAATACAGTTAAGCTGGCAGGGTTTTCGGCTGAGCGCATCGGCTACCACATTAGCCTTACCAGGATGATACCGGATCTCACAATCGTAATCGCTGATGAGTTCGTTCCATCGGCGTTGCCTCATGTTAAGTTCCTTTTGATCAAAGATATGCTGAAGGCTTTTATGGTCAGTGTAGAGGATACACTTAGTACCATAAAGGTAGTGTCTCCAGATCTTTAAGGCAAAAACAACTGCACCAAGTTCGAGGTCGTGAGTTGTATAATTCTTTTCATGAACCTTAAGTTGCCTTGATGCGTAAGCGATGACCTTGTCTCGTTGCATAAGAACACAACCGAGACCTTGGTTGGAGGCATCGCAGTACACGACAAAATCATCATTACCCTCAGGTAGCGCAAGGACAGGAGCTTCACACAACAATCGCTTGAGCGTCAGAAAGGCTTCTTCTTGCTTCGAGCCCCAAATATACGGTTTACCTTTGTGCGTTAGAGCTGTTAAAGGCAAAGCGATCTTCGAGAAGTTCGAAATAAATCGCCGGTAGTAACCAGCTAAGCCCAGAAAGGAACGGATCTCGGAAGGAGAGGATGGCGTAATCCAGTTCTTGATTGCTTCAGTTTTGGATGGGTCGACATGAATACCCATCTTGTTGACAACATGACCAAGAAACTGTACTTCATCAGACCAGAATTCGCACTTGGAAAGCTTAGCATAGAGTTGCTCAGCTTTAAGCTTCTGCAACACCAACCGAAGATGTTGCTCATTCTCGGCCTTGGTCTTAGAATACACCAGAACATCATCGATAAACACGATCACAAAACGGTCCAAGAAAGGTCTACACACCCGATTCATTAGATCCATGAAAACGGCGGGTGCGTTGGTTAAACCGAAGGACATGACCAAGAATTCAAAGTGGCCATAACGAGTTCGAAAAGCAGTCTTCGGAACATCCTCATCGCGGATGCGCAACTGGTGATAACCAGAGCGGAGATCAATCTTCGAGAAACAAGAGGCACCTTGGAGTTGATCAAAGAGGTCGTCAATACGCGGTAAGGGATACCGGTTTTTAATGGTGAGTTTGTTCAACTCGCGGTAATCAATACACATGCGAAACGATCCATCTTTCTTTTTAACGAACAACACCG
Organism: Bidens hawaiensis; assembly: GCF_021521415.1. Taxonomy (NCBI): domain Eukaryota; kingdom Viridiplantae; phylum Streptophyta; class Magnoliopsida; order Asterales; family Asteraceae; genus Bidens; species Bidens hawaiensis. Next base: position 359,371 of record NW_027492698.1, on the reverse strand, counting down.
GAGCACCCCAGGGCGAAGAGCTAGGGCGAATGAATCCTTTAGCAGTCAACTCTTGAAGTTGGCTTGCCAATTCTTGCATCTCAGCGGGTGCAAGACGATAAGGAGATTTAGCTACGGGGGAAGCACCAGGGACAAGATCAACACGAAACTCGACTTCACGAGCGGGAGGGATACCAGGAAGATCATCAGGAAAAACTTCAGGGAAATCACGCACAACAGGGATATCGCGAAGCTTCTTTTCTTCAGCAGGTTTAACCACATGGGCTAGAAATGCAACACACTTCTTCCGCATGAGTCTTCGGGCTTCGGCGCAAGACATAAGCTTAAGACCACTGGAGGGTTTCTCGCCGTAGATATGAAGATCACCATTTTCTCGAGGAATGCGAATCATCTTCTTGGCGCAAATAACTTCAGCGCGATTCTTCGAGAGCCAGTCCATACCAATGATAACATCAAAGCTTCCAAGAGGCATGGGGATGAGGTCAATCAGAAAATCGTTTTCGTTAAGGTTAAGCGTGCAATCTTTAATCACTGAGTTTATTAAAACAGTTTCACCGTTAGCCAATTCAACTGAAATATCTTCTTTTAAATCGTTGCGCGGTCGCGCAAGCTTCTGCTCGAAGGCGCGAGAGATAAAACTTCGATCGGCGCCAGTATCAAAAAGTACAGAAGCATAAAATCCGTTAAGCAAAAATGTACCATTAACTACGTCATTATTCGCTTGCGCTTGGTGCGCGGTTATGTTAAAAGCTCGTCCACGCGTTACTTGGTTTGAAATCTGGTTCACCGGATTCGCTTGTGTGATTTGCACTTGTAGTCTCGGGCACGCGTTCCGGAAATGACTGGGATCACCGCAGTTAAAGCACGTTCTGGGTCGTGGGTTTTGGTAGGTTGGTTGAGGGTTTTGCGGGTAGACTGGTGGTGTTGGCGCAATTGGGTTGGCGAGAGGGACTCTACAGTTTTCTGCAAGGGGACCAGCGCGGCCACATCGGGTACAAAGTCGACATGGGACTTGAGGTGGGTGGTGAAATCTACAGGTTGGGCAAAAGGGGTGGTTTCCTGTGTAAGGTTTCTTAGTTGGTGGGGCAGGGAGTGCTGGATTGGTTAAGGCATAGTTGTGGACTATAGGGGGAGTTGGGTAGGCTGATAGTGGGTTAGGCGTGTAAACTGGAGGTTGGTATGCGGGTTGCTGGACAATGGGCGGGTTGGTAAGCGCATAGGCCTTGCGCCTGCGCTTGAGGTTGTTACGGTTTGAGGGTTCAGGTTTGGTTTCTGTTGGTTCAGGGGCAGTCTTGGTGAGTTTGGTCTTTTCTGTTCCCCGCAGGAACAAGGTTCCTGCTCTGACATGGTTGTCGCTGAGCACAGCGGCCAACTCAATAGCGTCAGGGAGGGTTACTGGGTTTCTGGCCCATACAGAATCTTGAATTTCCATGGGGAGACCCCCAAGGAATTTCTCTATGGCTCGGCGGGAAGGGGTAACAAGGTGAGGGACAAGCAGGCTTAGTTCATGGAAGCGCGTCGCGTACTCGCGCGCTTCACCGCTGTACTGCTTAAGATTCCAAAATTCCTCCTCCAGGCGCTTAACTTCGTTGGGAGGGCAGAATTCTCGCGTAAGAATTTCCTTGAATTCCTCCCATGTCATGCTAGAAGCAGCCTCTGCGCCACGCGCATGAGCTACTCCATTCCACCATGTAAGCGCTCTGGATTCCAGGACACTGGAAGCATATAGGGTTCGTCTGTCTGAGGGGCATTGGGTATGGAGGAAAGTGTTTTCTATTTTCTCAAGCCATTGGAGCATCACGGTGGCTCCTTCAAGACCTGTGAACTTTGGAGGGTTACCCGCGTTAAAGGACTTAATGTTATAACTGGAGGTGTTGGTATTGTTTTGGCTCAAAGCTTGGGCTATTGCGGCGGCCATTTCCTGGGAACGTTGCTGTCTACGCATGCGCGAGGCTTCTCTTCTCTGAAATCGGCGAGATAGCGGAGGCATTCTATAAAAATTTTAATTTTAGTTAATATCTTGGTTTTATCGCAAAGTATAACTTTATAAAGCTTGGTTTCGCAGAGTCAGTTACTGTCAAAAGTTAAAGTAAAATAAATGACCCTAAATGCAGACTTAATAAAGGTAGCAAATTCGAATCAAGAATCGACAATTCATGTATCACCATGACTTTCCGAATTCCCAATTTAAAATATACGAGCAAACGAGTATTGGAGATTGACGATTCATGTATCACCATGACTTTTCAATCTTCAATATAAAATATACAAGAAAATGAGTATTGGAGGTTGACAATTCATGTATCACCATGACTTTTCAAGTCTCCAACCTCAGAACATAATCGTAAATGGAAATTGAAAATCAACTATTCATGTATCACCATGACTTTTCGGATTTTCAAACCCAACAAACGAATATGTAAGTAAAATCAATAAAAATCGAAATTTAACAAAAATCGAAATATCGCGAAATAAAACATAAAATCATATACTGCGCAAGCGCGAGCATATTCATAAATAACGAGTAATTAACAATAAGCGCGCAAACATGAGATTTCCCTCATGCGCGAGAAGGGACTCTTAGGTATTCTAGGCCGTTACGTCTAACCACCTATCCTAAAGTCAACGAGCTCTGATACCAATCTGTAACACCCCGACCAAAGGCGGATTATACATCGGGGCGCCACATATTGTTTCATTACTCGTGACACTATTGGGTGTCGATATTTAATAAATACATTCATTTGCGCACGCGCGGGGTAAACAAGAGATAACATAAATCATCATAAATCAATATATTATAAATCATAATATTCGAACAGCAATAACTTGTCTTGATACATTTTAATCTAGGTCCAAAATAAAGAAAACTTCCTATGTGTCCACAAGCTCCAAAACAGCTACTGCAAACCTGAACATGTGTTAAAATAAACGTCAAACACCTGCGTGTTGGTGAGAAATCAAGTTTAATACAATACATAGATAACCATAAATCTGCGCGCAACATGTGTATGTCTGGTTTTCAACAAGGGTGTAATCTGATCGGGACCAACTCTAAGATTCATAAGACTGCCAGTGCTCACAATTGAGCTCACAAACAAGACTAACTGTGCATGTGTAAATAAAAGAGAAAATCATAAACGATAGTTCTCCCGTGTTCATCTAATGGTACCATGAAAACTGCGGAATAGACCGACAAGACGGTTAATGATCCACACATACAAATAAACAGCCAAGTCTACGTCCTCAACACATGGGATACTGCGCGACTAAAGTTCATAAACAAGTTTAAGACTCTAAGTTTGTATGAACACATGATCATCCCAAAACATTAAAAGCAAAAAGGGATTAGGTACGAGATTACTCACTTGATAATCGGTGCGGTGTAAGGTAAAGCAAGAACCAACTTTAAACAAGCACAAGTTAACCTATAATTAAAGATTATTGTTTTAATGATTGGTTTTAAGTCTTGATTACAAGTTAGCATAATTAATAAGTTATTATATATAATATATTACCGGAAAACAGGGCAGAACAGGGAGGAAGACGGAGGCAGAGAGGGAGGCGGCAGAGAGAGCAAGGAGGAGGACAGGAGAGATTAAGTGTTTTGTGTGTGTAGTGTTAGGAAAATAATACTATTATTTATAGAGAAACCCTAGGGAACACAATCCCTAGAAAAAGGGGAAAAGATCTCAAAAAGCAAAAGATTCCAAAAGCAAAAGATATGGAAAGATATGGCAGCTGCAGAGGCAAGATAATGCTGTCAGGGAACAGTAAAAAGCATGGGCGGATCAGATAAAGGTACAGGTCAAGCATGGAAAAAGCAGATCTCAAAAGATAATGTCAGTCACTTTTTCTGCCAACCAATGGGGTTGGTGCGCATGCTGCGCCGAAAGTAACTTTTCAGACATAAAGCAGATTAGGTCAACAGCACAAAAGATAAGACAACACAAAAGCAAACGGCTAGATTAAACAGAAGAAAACTCAAAGGGTTTAGCGCGAGAAGGCTAAGGCGCGAAGGCAGACACAGAAGGTCAAGAGAGCGCGAGCGCGAAGGCAGACAGAAACAACCTTAACGCGTCGCGGAAAGAACTACATTTCCAAGCGCGCCGCGGGAAGAATCACATTTCTTAGCGCGCCGCGGGAGGAACTAAAATTCCTAGCGTGCCGCGGGAAGAACTATAATTCTTCGCGCGTCGAGGGATGAACTACGACTCTTAGCGCGCTGCGAGAAGAACTACAAATCCTTAGCGCGTCGCGGGAAGAACTACCGTTCTTAGCGCGCTGCGAGAAGAATTACAATTCTTAGCGCGCTGCGAGAAGAGTTCGTCTCGCGTATCGCTGAAACAGGTGGTCTTCACGCAGGATTCCTTGTAAGGGGTCTGGCGCGTGGAGCTGCGCAGACAACCTTAGGCGGGAAGGAACAAAGGACAAGCAAAGAGTTAGAAGAAAAGAGGGAAACAAGGCGTAAGGGTGGGACGGCGACAAGAGGGAAAAGAAGGCGGAAAGAGAGAAGGAGAGGGACGGGACGGCGGAAAGAAAGAGAGAGAAAGAGGCGGGAAGGAAAATATATATATTATTATTAAAAGTAAAATATAAGTATAAATATATATTAAATCATAAAGAAAGAGATCGGATCGGAGAAACGGGTACCTGGGTCGGGTCGGATCGGGTCAGATGTCACAGCAGCCTTGGAACGGGCCTCGAGACGGGCCTGAACCTCAACTTCAAGTGCCTTGAACGCCTTCTCCTTCTCCGCGGCCGCGGCGGAGAGCCTCCTATTCTCCTCCCGGACAGCCCGCGCCTGAGCTTCTTCTTGAATGCGAGCTGCTTTTAACTTGTCGTTTTCACGACAAAGCAGCTCGACGCGCGGCTGCATCCGGGCCAGGAGAACCCGAAGCTCATTGGTTAGCCTACCCTCCTGGTAGCTAGCCATGGCTTCCCCCAACGCACCACTGGGAGCTGCGTGACGAGCCCACTCCACGCACTCCACAGGTGTGCGAAGGGTTGTTCCTCGGCGGATGTTCTTTCGTGGAACATACACTTCATTGGAATCCGACACTGCAAAAAACAAAAAGCAATTAGGAAAAGATGATATATAAAAAAAAAAAATAGGCCAAAAGAACCCTACGCACCTGTAGGGTCAATAACAGGCCGATAGCCGCCAAACCCATCACCTGAACCCAAGGGAAATCCGTCCAAGAGGTCAGGTAGATGGGAAGGAGGCAGAGGTTGGCGAGAAGCCCCATGCATACCTGAAGGATCGGCCGTCGTTGCCGATGACGGAGGAGACATGGTGAAGGCCGCCGCGGTCGCCGCTGCGGAATCCGCAGCAAAAGTAACCGCCGGCTCAGTGAAAGATGCGGTAAAAATGGCACTGACAGCCGGCGGTGATGTCATCACAGCTGGAACAGTTGGCTCAATGGAATGAGCAACTTAACCAGCGGAAGCAGGTGCAGCCGCCTGGGTCGTCGCCTCAGGTAGGCTGACCAAGCCTACCGTCATGGGCGGGGGGGTACTCATCCCCGCTCCACCCTGGAATGCGTCAACATCCACGCCTGCACAAAGAGGATAAGTATTAATGATGGAAAACTATGAAGTTAAAAATAAAGTTTGTACTTACGGGTTTTCTTGAGCCTAAAAGTGCGGACAGGCGGGGATGAACCCGATGGAGCCGGCCTCTTCACGCCGCTCACCATTGTCATCCTGGGCTCTCCGGAGGTGACAGTCGTCACAGCCTCCGGAGCGGTGGTCTTATCACCACCGGGGTTCCCCGCCACCTCCTCGCTCTCGGCCTCTGAGTCAGACCGAGGCACCGGATCGGCAGTGGAGGCCACCTTCTCCTTCCCCTTCCCGCCGGCAGCCTTCTTCTTCCGCACCAACGGAGGACCATCTGCGGATTCCTCATCAGAACATAAGATTAGAGGAATTCCAGCAGAGGTTTCAACATTGAGGGGTCGAGGGTTGAATAGCGCCTTACCTGGCCGCCTGGCGCTCAGGATCTCGTGGCCTAGCGGGTAGACCTCCACGAACCGATCCGCCGTTTGTTCTAGGTTGGGCAACTCGTTCTCATCTAGAGCACGAGTACCCATCCGAGCGGGACTGTCAGCCTCCCGCGGATACAGGAGCGACTGCAAGTCGTTCCCCTCTGAAATAAACAGGAAAGAAGTTAGAAGAGATTCTAAATCAACAAAAAGAAACAGAGCATACCGTAAGGAACAGAGTTCAAACCGTATTCGAGGACGATCGGGATCTTTTGCGCATCCGCATCCTTCCACACCCGGCTCATCCCGAGCATCACCATCCCGGACTCCGCAAACCGGTAAACCGGAGATTGGACTCGGGATATCTTCGAGAACCATTCCGCCTCCTGGTAGTTGGAGGCGTGAAGGCTGGGAAGTGCTTGCCCATTCTTGAATTTCATGGCAAGGGGGATGGCGCGAGCGGAGATGAAAAAGAACTCCCGCTTCCACGAGCGAAGACTGCGCTCGGTTGCGCAAATCTTCAAACCCTTGATCCGGGTTATTAGGGTATACCACCCCTGGATGCACCTCCAAGTGTAGAAGGTCATCAGGCGGTCGACAAAGGGCTCAATGCCCAGAATCCGGCACACCCACTCGAAGTGGCGAATCTTCGCGATCGCCAACGGGTGCACCTCGATCAGGTGTACACCGTGCCTCTCTAGGACACTGTACACAAACTTTGTCAACGGGAACCTAAGATTCCCATAGACAAAGAATGCAGCATATACCCCGATCTTGCCTCTGGGGGCATCATACACCGTCTGATGGGGTTCAGGAAACTCAGGCTCGAGAGACTCGAGCATGAACTTCCTGACGATGTACTGATATAGATCGACAGGCAGAGCACACTGGCACTCGCCAGCAGTACTCTTGTCATCGGCGTGCACCCCGACCTCCTGGGCTGTACCCTCAAGATCGTAAGCAGAAGACATCTTGCAGATGAAAGAAGAAAACGATTTCGAGAGAATGCTCGACTGAAAAGTTGAGTATTCGCCGGAAATCGTTTTGAAGATGAAGAGAAAAGTGAAAGTGTGGATTACAAAGAACCCTCTCCCCCTTTATATACTAATCGCAATTAATGCGATGAATTTAATGCGGAAGAGAGAGAAATCGAAGGTGCAATGAAACTATGACACGTGGCAAAAAGCAAGCTGGCAACAGCTGTTGAAAGGACGCGTACCATTAATTTCGCGGCCACGCGCCCGAAAAATCGCGCCCACGCGCCTGAAAAAGCATCTGGAATGACCATGTACTGTCACGTCACCATAACTTCCTGCACGTCCTGACACAATCAGAAGAAACCGTCGCACGACGTTTCAGAGGTTTGGACTGTTCTTATCCTTTCACCAACTCTTCGAATTTCAAAAAATTCAAAAAGATTCAAAAGTAAGCGGGAAAATACCCCTTACCTTGGCAACCAAGTAACTGTAAGACAGGTGCGGGTACAGTGTTAAGGCAAAACCCTTCACATACTTAGCACCTGCAGGGAATTGACGCCAGGAATACCTTGGCAACCAAGTAACTATAAGACGGGTGCGGGTACATTGTTAAGGCAAAACCCTTCACATACCTAGCACCCGCAGGGAATTGACGCCAGGAATACCTTGGAAGTAAAGTAACCGTAAGACGAGTGCGGGTACAGTGTTAAGGCAAACCCTTCACATACCTAGCGCTCCGTAGGGAATTGAAATCAAGAAGGATCTTCTGGGCAATGCTTGCGGAAACGGGAATAACATCCCCGCATAGCGGGAACGTCGAGAACTACATTGTTTGAAGCTCCAAGATGGAATTGGTGGTTTAAACATAATTGATCACTATGTTCAAAACTACCAAAACCTCATGGAGAATCCACACAAGTGGGACTCAACGCTCCTGACTTGCGAGGAGGTTACAGACCTACCCGCATCATACCCAAAGATCAAGCAGGAAAGTCGGGAATTTCTGCAAGTGACATAAGGACTTCCGCGGGAAGAATCCCCATGGAAAACCTTAAAACTAAACCCTTTTCAAAACCCTTTGCTTAAGTCCAAAAGTTCACCTCACTTTATTAAACATTCATGAGAAGAACATTGGACTGGGGGGACTTGAAGAGGTAGGTCCCAGCAGAGCCCAGTTGGACCCGCAAGACTCACCTTGAAGAGAGACGTCTGCGCAGAAACCAACTGGATCCGCAAGACCCACCATGCTCAGAGACGTGACGTCCTTACGCGCAGTACGCAAGCTGTTCCCGCAGGAAATGCCTCCCAATGGTGAAGTACTCTGCCTGTTCCCGCAGCTGCGGATACAAGCCATCAGGGAAGGCCACCCACGCAGCAAGGCTACACGCACAAGGCACTTAGCTCTCAATAATTCAGTTGTCACCTGAAGGAATGAGCAAAGCCGGGAACAATCCCGCACAAAGGCGGGAGGGGGAATACTCCCGCCCAAATAAGCCAGTCCGTACGATACGGGAAGATCTTCTGTACTGTACCTGACGAGGTATGGGCAAAAGATCTGACCAAAGATACGACAACTCATTGACAACAGTATGGCGAGCAGCATGCTCTTGTACTGTATGTCACTATTAGCCGCTGCCTACTCACCAACTCCTGTCATACCACGTGCATAGCCGGCAGTTGGTGGAAAAGGAATAGTACACAGCAGGCCTGGTCACTGTCAGCCGCTGCCTACCCACCAACTACCAGCATGGCACGTGCGTAGGCCACAGTTGGTAGAACAGGAATACTATTCAGCCGGCTACACCTTCTTGGAAACCTACCTTCGGCTATAAATACCCCAAATGGTATGATCTTATCATCTTATTATCATATACTATCTCGTATTACATATTATACCTGATATCTGCTCTAGCAATCTCTTAATATACATTTATATTCAAGAGCAATCTAGTCTGATTCTCACGCCGGAGGGTGGTCACAAGGAGGAACCCCCCCTTCTCAGTGACGAGCTCACGGTGTCTGTTTTGCAGGTTATCAGAAGAACCATCTTTGCCGGGTCCAACCCCTCGTGGGAAACATCTATCTAACCCCCAGGTTATCCGTAATCTGCCCGGGGTCCGATTAGTGTTTCTTCAATATACTAGCTGCTAGCATAATTAAGATGTTAAATTACCAATCTACTTATCTATCTATACTAATAAAAGAAAATAATTATAATACATGACATTCTAAGGTTAATTCTTAATATCAAATTCCCGTCAAAATCATTTCTCTTCTATCGATGGAAAAGAAAAAAAATCTTGGTTCTAAATATAGTATTGAATTATTGATTATAAATCAACATACCGTATTAATTGGTCAATCTTCATTAATTGAATTATTAATGCCATAAATTATATTCTAAACATATACTTAATATACAAAAATATTAATATAATAATTACGTGTCATAAACATATTTTTTTTAAAATTAAAATGTATATATAAAAGAGTTTATGTTTAAAGAGTACATTAACATTCAGTTTTTTGAGACGTCTTCATATTAAAGAAACTATAATAATTTTTTTTACAAATATTCAGTCTTAAAAATCATAGAAAATTTTTCCATTTTTTATATTTATTATAAGACTATTGTGATAGTTGAACAACAGTTTGTTTATAAGGACAGCATGAAAGCTGTTCAAAAAGAAAAATATGGTGTTTTTTTTGTCTATCGATGGCTATGGAATATTGTAAAACATTTTTGTGAAAGACTTTAGCTACATCTTTCACATCGAAAAGCCTCATTATTTTAAATGTTGCTTCAAGTGGCATTGCTTAATTATTGTATACCGATGGTTACTTAACGCATTCTCGATTTAGAATCAAAATAAATTTGATGATATAAAATGACTATATTTGTAACACATTTTTTTACATAATATGAAAAGACTTAATTATTTATTTTTTTTTTGTATTAAATTATTCATTGTAATTTATACATTAATTTATCCCGTATAATACATGGGGTTCTAAAGCTAGTACAACTATACAAGCATAAAGAAAAACTTGCATTGTTTTGTAAGTACATTCATCTTATTTTATGTTACTTAGCTAACATACGTTAGTGTTAGTGTGTCCCTTGAAATGCAAGTAAAGCCTTAATAAGATCATTTTCTTCAAAATCAGAAAAGTATTTCTTGGTGAAATAAAGCTTGTTGTATGCATGGGCGGATCTAGGTAATTGGGTGTGGATTCAGGGGAACCCACTGAGTTTCGAATTTTATATAGAATGCCTATATAAAATATGAGAGTGAACCCACATATAAATTGTGAGTGAACACATAAGCAAAGTTGAACTATGGTCTAATGGTAAACACCTTGCTTTATTACTGTGAGAACCCAGGTTCAATTCGAACTTGCAGCAGTTTCTTTAATTTTTTTTATAACTGGTTACTTAATTATTGGTGTGTGTATCTTACTATCTAATGCTTGGCCCAACAACTTAGCTAGCATGCATTGGTGTGTGTATCTTACTATCTAATGCTTGGCCCAACAACTTAGCTAGCATGCAAATCTGATTTCTATGTATTACAAAGAAAGAGATAGTCTTAGCCTTTCTAAAAGAATGTTTTGGTCATTAGTTTATAAATCTCATTCTTGGTACACTGAATTGACCTGAAACCGTCGGACTGAACCGAACCATCGAAGCAATCCGAACAGTCGGAATGACCCGAACCGTAATACTGACCCGAACAGTGAACCCATTGAAAAAAATTCCTAGATCCATCACTGGCTGTATGCCATCTGCCACAACATAAAATTACTAATCCTAATTTCTCCGCTAGTTCGTATGACTAGATCTGGGCAAGGAAAATCATTATTCTTCGTATAGAGTTCTTGTGCAATTATGTTTTCATCAATTTGGTTTGGTAAAATAACACCATCCTTGACTTGCGTACTAAGGCTCCTGCAAGCTTGAATTATGTCATGTTTACCACTGTAGTTGATTGCAAAAATGATGTGAGTTCCTAAATTAGCTTGCGATCTCTCCTCGATTTCTGCGCATACTTTTTGTAGCGACTCCGGAAACTTTGCTTTGTCCCCCATCACGCTTGCCCGACAACCATGACTTACATGCAAAGTAAATACCATAATTACATACAATGCGACCTTGAAGCTGCCTACGTCCCTGTATATGTGTGTGTAATTTGTAAATATGGATACATAGAGAGCAAATCAAATACAAAACGCTTGAAAAGAAGTGTAGGAAGTAATCGAGATAATTGATCAAATCAATCAGTGACTAGTATTAACATGTAACGCAATAACACTTTTTGTAAATAACTGAAAATTACTAATGGCTTGGAGGGGTAAATGTGAAAATTTGCCATGCACTAAGTTTTTATCATTAAATACTATTTCTACCAATTTTTTGAAAAAGTAACTTCTAAATACGCCACTATTAATTTAAAACGATATTTTTAAAGGTGTAATGTGTTGTTCAATATAGTTGTGCACTTATACCATTTGGAAGGTGTGATGGTGCAGATATGTGTAACGAAATTATGCATTGTGAATTTGTACATAGGTTTGAAATGGGTTTTGATTACACATTAACAAAGTGTGATAGCAGTTTACACTATGTAATCATGTGTGCCAAAACTCGCATACATAAATAGACGCACATATAAAGGAGTTACTGGAAGGCACACAGTTGGTTAGTAGTCGTATTGGGATTTGCCGCTAAAACTATGATGAAAATCGTCTAAAACTCATACAAGTTTGCACTCACGGTCACTAGTGAGGTCAGTCCGTGTAGAGACCATGCTTATGAATAACTATTTAAATTTCAAATTCGACACCGAATAAAAGACAAATCATGTACAATTACAAGATAATCAAGGGTAACAAATACTAGTTAATATATTTTATTTACAATTATACATAAGATTTTACTCTCCACTTTTTTTTTCTTTTTTTAAAAAAATGGTTTTTATAAAACCTATATGTCAAAATGTATGATGAGTCTTTCCCCAAAAGGTTTGTTGTGAAAATACAAATGATCCAACACAATACTAGATTATACAAATGGGTAAATATCCAAACAAATTGAAATGGAGACAAACCAAAACAAAGGGTTAAGAAAAAATGCATATTTTTTTTAAGAACAAACAAGGGAACCTTCTAGGCAATGGTAAGAAGCCCGGACATACAAGGGAAGAAAATAAAAATAAACAACCAAACTAACAAATTACAAGGGAAAGTGCGTTGACAAGTTGAATCTACACCATTTATCTCAATTCAAACTCGACCTCTTGCTCCTGCTTTTCAACCAAAGAAAGGAAATGGTCTTGATCTAGCTTACCACTGTGGCAATTAAACACTTCTTATTATGCATATTCTCAACTACAAAGATCCCGCTAAAATAGCCTACAAATTTCTCACGACAACTATTTCCAACAGCTTTAAGACGAATTTCCAACAAAAGAAATTTGTTGGAAAAACATTGTTGGAAGTTGTTGCAAATCGTTTCAACCATGTGTTTTTCCAACACCACTTTTTGTTGGCAATGGTATATTTGTAGGAAAGTTGTAAGAAGTTTGCAACGGTATATTTTGTAGCAATTTTGTAAGAAAGTTGTTGGAAGACGGTGAACCATGTATTTTTCCAACGCCACTTTTTTGTTGGAAAATTGTTAAAAAGTGGGGTTCCCAACAAATTTCCTACAAAATAAGTCGTAGAAAATCTCTCTTTTTCTAGCTAGTAGTGTTATCCCCCTTTCCCATCTTGACCAGTACCTGGCTTTTAAAGTTCAGTGGATGATTCAAATTCAAATGGTTTAAACTACAAACCCCTTTCCAAGCACCCCCTAAGGATGATTTGAAAAGAACCCAATCCCATTTACGCGCCTCATTGTGACATAGATATCACACATGGCCGAGTTATTACTTTTATACAAGGTTCATCATTTTGACAATAAAGCCGTGTTGGCGGCTTGGAAGCTACCCACTCCTAGCCCTCCTTGGTCTTTTGCCAGAATTATTCGACTCCACGACACCCTACTTATAATTTTTCGTTGTTACCTCCGCATAAAAAAATGTTAACTTTTTCTTTCCAATGATTTTAGTACATTAATTACCGACGCACAAATAGTAAGAAGTAGGTAGTATGTCTTTTGCTGACATTCATTGGTTAATGATTTAAGTACATTAAAGATAAGAAATATTCTTCTAAGTTGATGAGTGATCATACAAAGTATATTCTGTCATCAAGATACAAGATAGTGAAGATACTAAAAGAAGAAGTGATTGTGTTAAACTTGTATTATCACAACAAATCTTCATCTTGAAGTTTTGAAGGACGTTAATGAGTTATGATTATGTTGATTTTTGTTGAATTTGTTGGGTTTATACTTTATACTAACCGGTAAACATAAACATAATGTAATACTTTGATGATGTGATACAATTAATATTTTTTTATTTTTAACGACGACTTTCTTGTATTTAAGCTACTGCACTCTCCAACAACAATATGCATGTGTATATAACGTATTTTCAAATATGCATTTGCACAAAATATTATTGGTACCGTATTATTTTTAAAATAAATTGTAAGCACAATGACATCTATCTTATCCATTTATAAATTGGGATAAAGAAGCTGTATGAATGCTGTTAAAGAAGCATACATAGTTAGACTATTCTACGAAATTAATTTCTTGCTTAGCATGACAAGTGCAATTGATCCTTTATGGCATCATCAATAACAGCCCGCCAAATAAGAAAGCAGTTGCCTTATCTTAAATCAGTTCTCAGGCTTTCGATGAAAACTTCTTTTGAACGACATTAGTGTAACTTGTTGCTCAGGAACTTTGAAAGGTTCGCCACCCGTATACAACTCACCTTTCGGTGTCAACATTTAACCATGAATAATGAATTAATTATGCATATTTTAAAAATGTTTTGTATTTGTATGTTTGAAAAAACTAAAGGACGACTCAATCATTTTGGGTTCGAAATAAACTATAAAGTTTTCGCCCCTTTTCTAAATTTTTGGGCTTGCACTTTCGGTTTATATATTGGATATGATAGAACTAATATAGGATTTGATCGATTTATAAATTAGTTGTTTTCTACAACTAAGCATAAAAAAAGTTAAAGTTGGTTAAACAAGTTTAATCTAAAAGAGTAAAAAAAATAGCTTACACCAACGGTATTAGTCCAAGTCTCCACGACCATATTACATGTCGCATGAATAAAAAAAATGCTAAAGCATGTGAAGCAAGACCACACATATAGAGCAAAGTACGAAAAGATACTTAGTTAGGACACCCAATAATAATAAAATATGATAGCATCGGATTTGTAGCAAGCGAAGAATATGAGAGTTATATTTACACCGTTAAATACAGGTTTAAACAAAAAACTAAGTATCACCAATTCTACATACATAAAAGTATTACCCATAGCTTGGTAATGTTATCATTGATGTTGTTTGTGCATAATAATAACGCTTTGTAACTTTAGACCTATATGCTCGTTTGCTTCGCTAATGGATCGTTGTTCGTTTTGCCTCATTTTTCTTTTCCGCATTTGTCTCCACGTGACCTTTTCAATCATCTGGATTTGCATTTGATTTTGATTTTGATTTGCGACGATGCTTAGCTGTGATTAAAATTGAGCCATGATTATAGTTTAGAAATTTAAATCATCAGTAGCCTGATTTTATGTCGGTGAATAAGGACGAAGATGGAATAGAATGACGGGAATAACCTTTTTAACAAAATGCTTTTATAACTTGGTAACGTATTTTTAAAGTGCGTTTTTTACAATAAAACCTACGGTTTGTGGCCGGGCGCTCCTTAATTTGTACGCGTTGTACCATAAGGGCCTCTATATGATAGCCTGGCGCGCTCTCTCTCTCTCTCTCTCTCTATATATATATATATATATATATGTGCGCGCGCGCGCACGCGCGTGGGGTGGGGGCGTCTCTGTGGAGAGTAAAATCAGGTCTTTAGTCCCCCACTTGGATAAAGCCTTCAATTTAGACTAAAGTTATACCAACAAAATACTAAATGTTGAAATTTAACCAAAGTTATACAAAAAACATACTTAATGATAGGGATGAGCATTTTGTTTCAAATACCCATACTCGTATCGTACCCGTACCAATGTAGCATATTCGGTACGGATATTGGTACTCATTTTTGTTGAATTTTGGTACATGTACAATCGGGTACATGTACGGGTACGGTACGGGTACGGTACGGGTACATTTGGTATTTTGTACCTATTTGACATATATATAAAGGTTTAGTTGGGATTCTTCATATCTAATATATAAAATAATTCTCCAACAATGTTATCATTGAACAAGTACCAAACGTTTTATCAAAATTAAATAATATAACATCCAAGATTCGAACCAACAAACAAATCACCTAAAGTCGGCGACCAAATTAGGGTTCTTCAATACTATCTTATCATTAAATCGACAGCCAATTTAGTACCCTCCACGTACCTGTGCAAGTACCGATACCCAGACTAATTCGGGTTGTTTGTCACTCATACCTGTACCGGTTTCAAGATTGTCGAAGATTTGAAAATAAAAAAACAAAGTGGTACAAAAACGGGTACTGTACCGAAATACCCGTACCAATACCCGTACCCGTACCATACCGAAAAATTTGGTACGAGTATTGGTACGTGTTTTTATTGATTTTTTGTATGAGTACAATCGTGTACAGGTACGGATACAGGTATCGTCCCACGCTCATCCCTACTTAATGATGAAATAACTCTTTTAAGTTTTAAAAAAAAACAAACACATTCGTAATTAGTTGTTTTGCTTTGTAACAATAAAATTAAATAAAAAACCTTGAATTCTTGTTTCGTTTTAGGCCTCCAAAAGAGTTGGGCTGGGCCCTAGTGTGTACTGCCAATTTACGCAACATTGGGAGGTCATGAGTTCAAGTCTTGCCAGGAGCAATTTGTTCCGGGTTAAGCAATAAAGATTCTTCAATTGTGGGTTTCCTCCTAGTTTGATTGGGTTTCCTCCTAGTTTGATAGGTCGGGTCTCAGGACCTTTGTACGTTGTTCAATAGAATTTTTACAGAACATCAATACATTTTTTACTTAATTCATTAATGGCCTCATGAAAGGTTATAGAGCCATATATATATGTATAACATAAGGGGGGCTGTCTCTTACCACGCAACAAGCTAGTCAATTTAATCTCCCATAACTAAATTAAAGGGCCAACCTAACTATAAGTTAGCTAGCATTCTGTAGCCCACACGTCTTAAATATGGATGCAAATGCTCTATAGTACGAATTGCAAAACTTTGTCTATATATACAATTATACAAAACATTGTTAACACATACAACAGCAAAATGGCCCCATCGATTTTAATCGCAAACGAAGCAGATTATAAATATCAAGCGTTGTACGATGGCCTTCAAGCAGACTCAATGCCAAAACACGTAGCAATATTGTTCATGGAAGGTGCGAGTTGCGAACACTTTAAGGATATTGCAAGGATTTGTTGTGACCTCGGAATAAAAGTACTATCTGTTTATACACTTTCTTCTGGAACCATAAATCGATCTAATGTAAGTTAACATTTCGAAGGATCACTTGCATTTCAACTTCCATATGCATGGCTGGCTTAAACTTTTTAGAGCCGATAACTTGTATACAAATTTCTAACACACAATCACAAGAACGAAATTTGTGGCCTTAACTAGTCACATAGTTAGCATCTCGTTTGCAACAAAAACCATACGGTCGCATAATGGTTGCAAAAATTGAAGAGCTTAGTAAATATAAAGAGAGTGTGGTGAAAAATCGACCTTAAAAGTTACGATTGTTTTAATGGTTGCAAAACAGTCTTGATGTTTACAACCATCTTTCTGTGGTCTCAAAACGGTCACAAAATATGAATAAAAAGGTAATCGGTCGCAAATTGATCAAATAAAGATGAAAATAATGTATGTGCACGCTATGTAAAACTCAATTGATCATACGGTATTACGGTTTATGGTCAAAAATAGCTAATGCATGTCAACTATTGATCAATGGGGTGAATCCTAGTCAAACTTAGTGACCATAATCAAACATGGGTGTATCTAACTCATCGAGACTCCTTGTAGACCACTATAGCTTATATTCTTATAATGACTCGTTATTATGACACGTTACAACACTTATGATGTAATATGACATGTGAGGTCAAATGTTTTCAATCATATTCATGTTGGAATATGATAAGTGTAGTCAAACTTGATTAGTAAGGCCATGCGTGACAGGCAATAAATGAGCGATTTTGAGGCTAGTTTTAAGATGACCCCCACCCCAGTACCCCAACCCCAGCGATAAAAGGGGTGATTGGGGGGGGGGGGTGACGTCTTTCTGTCGCCGGTTTGCATTTATTATTATTATTATTATTATTATTATTATTATTATTATTATGTGTGTGTAATATATATATATGTGTGTTGGGGGGAGGGCTACAACACCATTACACCTCTAAAACAAAAATCCACCATTTGCTGACTGAGTGTCACATGTCACAAAACGCACCATTTTGTAACCCATCTACTACAAATATCCTAACAAACTAACAATAACAATGACTCATGGTCAAACATAATCATGTCTTGGTTAATTGAGTGATCCGTGGTGAAAAATATTTTATGTATGTCAAACTTGGTCAGTTATAAAGTGTAGTCTATGAGTGTCAAAAAATTGTCATACTAAGTTATAAAACAACTACTCCTATGACATATGATATAATGATCCATTATACCTATTGTGACTTGTGAGTTTGTGACACATAACCTAAACACAGTCGCTAAATTTGGACGTAACGTATAAGTCCATTGCAAAACGGTTGAAATGAGATTTCACAAAGTTTTTTACGACCAAAATTAGTGCGCTAAATCAGTCGCAAGAAAATATTGTCGCCGATACCCTGTTTTCTGGTATAGTGCACTTTGTCACCTGAAAATTACACATAGTTAAACCCAAATACGAGTTTCACCTTATTTTTTTCTTTCTGTTGAATGGCTACAAATTACAAAACTTTGTTTATGGTAATTCAGGAGGAGCTTGACATTGCAAGGGCCATAACAGAACTGGACTTGGAACATCTAGAGAGGTTTTTACACAAATTTAATTCGAATTTCAATTTATAAAGCTAAACACTACGTACATCACGCTTATTGTTTCCGAATTTCATACAGAAATGATATTAGGGTTTCTATAATCGGCAAAAGGGACGCCATTTCAGACTCGTTGCTACAAATCATAATCAAAGTAGAAGAAATTACGAAGAACAACAAATCACTTCATATTATCGAAGCAATTGATTACACTGGACGTAGCGACATTGTTCAGGCTTGTGTGACTCTTGCTGAAAAGGTGAAACATGGTTTGATACAACCAGATGATATTGATGAAAATATTTTTGAGCAAGAACTCGAGACGAAGTGTTCTGAGTTTCCTAACCCCGACCTAATGATTCGGACGAGTGGGGAATGTAGCATTGGCAACTTTATGTTGTGGCAATTGGCGTATACTGAACTCTATTTTGTTGAGAAAGATGTTGAGTTCAACAAGACTAATTTTATTGAGGCGTTAGACGCATACCAGAAACGATCTAGACGGTTTGGTGGAAAATGACAAACTTTTCTACTAAATCACGTCGCTTTAGGCCCTCAAAAAGGTTGAGTGACTATTTAGATGATATAATGATTACAACAAATCGAAGTTAGATAAAGATAATATCGAGCAACACTTATTTCGTTGATTTGGAATACTTTGTTATGAGGACATTAGGATAAATAAGTGTTTCTTACTAAACTTTGTTGCAATGAGCCAATGACACCTTCTGATTGACTACCTTTGGCTTTGAATACATTGTTGATAGTGAGACATCATCATCTCATGTTATGCTGAGAACTTTAGCAAATAAATCTCACTTTAATAGCTAATGAGCAACCGAATTTAACAAAATAATGCAACATTTGAGACAGAGAACAATTAACAACATATATTAAATATAGACATAGTTATTTTTTCATATACCTATAAGGGAAAATTAACTCATTCGGTAATTTTCTTTTTTTTTAATCATATTATCTTCAAAAGAAAAGCCCCAAATTTACAAAAATTACAAAAGAATACCATAAATAATTAATATCAAACTCCATCTCAAATCGGAAACTTAATTACAACATACACAAATCACAACCCAATGATATGATTATTAAGATTAATCTTGAAGCCTGAGGTAATCACCATACCGTTGGGGCCCACTTTCTTCTGAGTAAGCATTATAGGCATAACCACCATGGCTTGAAATATCAAGCCCAGCAATCTCCTCATCACTTGATATCCTTAATATCCTCAACTTGTGCAGTAGGTAAAACAATGGGCCCATTGTCACACTAACCCAGCCCACAATCATCACCACCTCAACAATTTGGGCCCCTATCAATCCCCAACCCCCACCCAACAAAAGCCCATATGGCCTTGTTATCCCTACTTTACCCGAATTGTAGGTTTGGATAACAAACTCCTCTGTAGCGAATAAGCCCGTAAAAATTAATCCCCAAGCCCCACACCCACCGTGCAATTGGGCCGCCTCCAACGGATCATCGTAACGCAAGTGTGAGGCTATGATATTGAGCCCAATTAGAACACAGGCCGCGAAGAAACCACACACAATGGCGGCCCATGGCTCAACTACTGAGCACCCGGATGTGATGGCGACAAACCCACCAAGCACACCATTGCATACGTCTAAAGCGTCCCAATGGCCCACGAGTAACCGTCGACCAAACAGGGTTACAATGCCAGCGGTTGACCCAGAAAGTGTTGTTGTAACTGCGGTCCGGCCCACCGCGGTCCAGTTTCCTTGATCGAAACTATCGGGATACGAGACTAGAATCTTGTTGAATGAACCCGGATTAAACCCGAACCATCCGAACCACAACAAGAATGTCCCGAGCACAACTAGAGTCGCATTGTGGCCACGCATTAGAACGGGTTTACCGAAAGCATCGAACCGCCCCACCCTCGGCCCTTCTATTAATGCGCCCCATAGCCCGGCAATTCCACCAACCAAATGCACCACGCCACTACCCGCAAAGTCAATAGAACCCGACCCGAACAACAAGCTTGTGGATGCCGGGTTGAGCCACCCGTTGGAAGACCAAACCCAATGGGCCACAACCGGGTACACTAACCCGGTAAGAAAAAAGGAAAAAATAAGATATGCACTGAATTGGGTTCGCTCCGCTATCGACCCGCTAGTGATTCCCGCAACCGCGATAGCGAAAGCCCATTGATAAAGAAAGAAACTATAGTCATAAGAACTTGATGGAAAATCTTTTAAAGCAAAGTATTGGGTACCAATGAACGGGTTCGAGTCGGGCCCACCACCAAATGCGAAGGCGAACCCGAATAGGAAATACGAGAGACTGCCCACGACTGCGTCCACAACATTAGTCAACATAATGTTCATAGCGTTCTTGGCTCGAACCGAGCCCGCACATAGCATAGCAAAGCCCAATTGCATCATAAACACCAAGTAAGCCGAAAAGAGAAGGTAAATCGCGTTGATCGAATCGGTCACACTGGTTTCCCATGTGTCCTCCATTGTTTTACACACACAAACACACTATTTTGTGTAAGCTAAGAAATGTGAGGGTATGATGATAATGAATTGGGTCACACTTTATTAATATGGCATGTTAAACATGTACAAACAACTATGGCTACATCTATGGTCCCATAACCATTGGTTCATGTGACAGCTCAACAATTTTAAGCCAGTGGCTTGACTCAACTTATGGATAGGCACCTACAACTTGCTTGACTCAGTTAATTCAGTCATATGGTTTCATTATTATTAATATTATTATTATCAATCCATGGTGCAATCAACATTGTAGGGACCAAAACCTCTTACCAATCAAACTGAAAGTAATATGGTTCATTATCTCATAAGGATTAGTAACATTATAGCCACATGATCATAGAGCATTTCCAAGAATTGAGGAATGGACCTTAGTATTTCATAAATTAACCTACTTATTAACAATGTTGGATGGGTCAATCATTAGGAAAATTATTAATAAAAACTAGTTATTTAACTATTGTTAGTGATTCGTCGTACTCATTGACATACAGAAGTAACTTATCAACAACAAAAAGACAGTTTTAAAATATCGGTTGGTAATATGCAACTAGCAAAATAAGAGAGTATTTTTTTTATGTTTGCGGAGAGTTGTTGGAAAGTTGTAGCAAATTTCGAGTTGTTGGAAACTTTGCATGAAAAAAACATATTCTATTGGTGTGTTGATAATTTGTCGAAAATGTTGAAGATAAGACTTCGGATAAGATTCCATTTAATTCCTTTGAGCATTTGGGGAAATAAATGTTTTCGATGATTAATGCTGGAATTGGTGATCTTAGAATATTTGGGTCTATGAGTGCCCAAAATTCCACTTATGTGCTCAAAATGTGCATAATTGAAAACCATTTATTACATTAGTAGTATACTTTTTCTATAAGATCCAACAATGTTTATTTCTTGACATGTTTTTATGGGTGAAATAAGAAATATGCAATGTAGTACAAAAACTCGGTATTTCTTTGTAGGAAAATTGGTTTTTATTGGTCTCAAGTATCGTCTTTTGGTCACTGCCAGTCCCAACTAACGAATTGGTTGCTGACGGACCCAACTTTTAACGTATTTGTTCATAACGGTCCGTGACTAACAGAATTCTAGCGTCGTTAGTTTCAGGTCGCCGGAAAAATGTTTTTGGCCGGAAAACACAGATTTTTTCCCAAAAACTCAACAATTTTGTCCCAGACATCATGATAACTTTGTATCGTACCTTTAGGAACCTTTTTATAGTAAAATCCCCAATTATTGAGGTCGCCGGAACCCGTCGGAATCAGTTGATGGTGCTTAAGTGATGGTGGTTGGTTGGCGGTGAGTTAATTTGTGGTGGTGGCGGTGTTCAGGTGGTGTCTCCGGCAAAAAAATTGACTTTCCCAGCCAAAACGTTTTTCTGACGACCTTAAACTAACGACGTTAGGATTCTGTTAGCTTTAGACTGTTAGGAACAAATGCATTAAAAGTTGGGACAATCAGTGACCAATTCGTTAGTTGGGACTGGCAACGACCAAAAGACAATAGTTGAGACCAATAAAAACCAATTTTCCATCTTTGTAAGATCCGGAAATGTATTGTAGTAATAATTACATTTTTTGGATTATATTATATATGATTTGTATTACACGCGATGTCAAATAAGTGGGCTGCCATCAAGCTAACTCATTAACGCGTAATAGCATAACCTAATACAATTCATGAACATAATGACTGTGTTGTGCCTCTAAACATGGATAAAAATCGAAAGGGATCCTAGTGAAATCTCTTGAGCCTTTCGACATCCAAGTTAAATCGTTTCAAAGTCAAGTTCGTATGTGTGAACTTTTAATGTGCAAATTCCTTTGAGAAATCTGTAAGTCATCAGCTCACTAAACTTGTTTAGCTTAGAAATCATTTGTTATTTTGTATAGTTATGATTCATAAATGTTTTATCCCATGTTGTTTATCCTAGATTACTCTTCGTTTATTGTTCAAATTACGGTGCGTTGATGATGAAAACTTGAATCAATTAGTCAATTGATTTCTCAATGAAACAATTCATAATTGATTTAGGGTATTAGCTAGTTGTGGATTGACTGATCGATCCTAACAAGAGCGAATTCTTCTAGTTTTAAATGGCATACACAAGGAAAAAAAAGACTACGTTTAAAGGTTATATCTTTTTGTTAAAAAATAAATCTCCACGAACTAACCAAGGGAAATGACGAATTATTCTCAAACCATAACATCATAACAAACTAGAAGTTTTAAACAAGCACACCTTTGGCAAGCCATACATCATACACTCAGTAGAAGTATAGGTTAAGAAACACCTCACCAGGTTTCAAAACTCAAATGTTAAAAAGAAAAATTGATGTTGAAGGCATTACTCTAGAAAGTCAATGTGTTAATGAGCCAAGAATTAGTAAAAAGTCGGAAAGAATAATATTAAATATCAAGTTGAGTGGCCTTGGTTTTTTAGAATGACGGTTGTCGAAGCACGAGATGAATCTGACCTGATCCATGACGATGTTTCCACGGATTTCGAGATGAACGAACCACGTCTTGATCTTCTTCTCCGGCTGGTTGGGATCTGCAATGACTTTTTGGGGGTGTGGAGGTGACCGCTAAGAAATCTCCAGGATCTCTTGTTCACAGACACAAAAATATGGTGGTGGCTCTTATTGAGAATGACCAACCCCTAATAAGGAGGTGGAGACCTCCTTATATAGGGAGCCTCATGGCCACCATCATGGTACCCTAATGGGCCTAGCCCAGTTAGGGTTACCTCCACAAAACCCCCTCAGCCCAATAACATTGTATTAGTCCATATAATAAAATAAGCCAAACATAATAAATTTAGGGTCGTAAAACCGGGTTTAGTACCATACCCCTACAAGCCCCCCCAAGTCCAGCGTTGCTCCTGGGCGCGCAAGCGTTTAGGTGGAGCGCTGGACTTTATGAGGTGTGTTAGGGCGTGAGGCGGTTTTTTCCCTTTTCTTCGGCCTTATCTTTATTGTCTTTGAGTTTTGGGAGGTTTTCTTCATGATGGTGACGTGTTGTGGTTTTTATGATAATGATGGTGCACTAGCATGAATAAGATATAGCACGCCGAATAATAAAAGCCTGCGCGCGAGGCGACTTACGAGCTGAGAATAATAAAGCTTGCGCACGAGGCGACTTATGAGCTATGAGAATAATAAAGCTTGCGCGCGAGGCGACTTATGAGCTATGAGAATAATAAAAGTTTGCGCGCGAGGCGACTTACGAGCTATAAGAATAATAAAGCTTGCGCGCGTGAGGCGACTTACGAGCTGTAAAAATAATGAAGCCTGCGCGCGAGGCGACTTATGGATCTATGAGAATAATGAAGCCTGCGCGCGTGGCGTCTTACGAGCTATAAGAATATAAAAAGCTTTCGCGCGAGGTGTCTTACGAGCTATAAGAATATAAAAAGCTTGCGCGCGAGGCGTCTTACGAGCTATAAGAATAATAAAAGCTTGCGCGCGAGGCGTCTTACGAGCTATATGAATAATAAAGCTTGCGCGCGTGAGGCGACTTACGAGCTGTAAAAATAATAAAAGCTTGCGCGCGAGGCGTCTTACGAGCTATAAGAATAATGAAGCCTGCGTGCGAGGCGTCTTACGAGCTATAAGAATAATAAAAGCTTGCGCGCGAGGCGTCTTACGAGCTATATGAATAATAAAGCTTGCGCGCGTGAGGCGACTTACGAGCTATAAGAATAATAAAACTTGCGCGCGTGAGGCGACTAACGAGCTGTAAAAATAAAAAAAGCCTGCGCGCGAGGCGTCTTACGAGCTATAAGAATAATGAAGCCTGCGCGCGAGGCGTCTTACGAGCTATAAGAATAATAAAAGCCTGCGCGCGAGACGTCTTACGAGCTATAAGAATAATGAAGCCTGCGCGAGAGGCGTCTTACGAGCTGTAAGAATAATAAAAGCTTGCGCGCAAGGCGTCTTACGAGCTATATGAATAATAAAGTTTGCGCGCGTGAGGCGACTTACGAGCTGTAAAAATAATGAAGCCTGCGCGCGAGGCGACTTACGGATCTATGAGAATAATGAAGCCTGCGCGCGAGGCGTCTTACGAGCTATAAGAATAATGAAGCCTGCGCGCGAGGCGTCTTACGAGCTATAAGAATAATAAAAGCTTGTGCGCGAGGCGTCTTACGAGCTATATGAATAATAAAGTTTGCGCGCGTGAGGCGACTTACGAGCTGTAAAAATAATGAAGCCTGCGCGCGAGGCGACTTACGGATCTATGAGAATAATGAAGCCTGCGCGCGTGGCGTCTTACGAGCTATAAGAATAATAAAAGCTTGTGCGCGAGGCGTCTTACGAGCTATAAAATGATGATAATGACTGGCCCACAAGGGCCTCCTCCGCGCAGGATGAATATCCCGGCCTGTTTTCAAAATAATAATGGAGGCACAAATGGCCAGATAATAATAATGATGTCATAGGTGTTTGTGCGGCTCGTAGCCGAACCTGCAAAAACATGTCAACTAAAAGTGGATGTATTGCATGGTTCCCATCCTCGGGCAAATTATGAGGTGTGCCCAACCTTTAAGCTTGGCGCGTGGCCTATGGGTTTATGAGGATTCCCAACCTTTAAGTTTGGCGCGTAGCCATATGGGATATTATGATGATTCCCAACCTCTAAGTATGGCGCGTAGCCATATGGGATATTATGAGGATTCCCAACCTCTAAGTATGGCGCGTAGCCATATGGGATATTATGAGGATTCCCAACCTTTAAGTATGGCGCGTAGCCATATGGGATATTATGGGGATTCCCAACCTTTAAGTATGGAGCGTAGCTATATGGGATATTATGAGGATTCTCAACCTTTAAGTATGGCGCGTAGCCATATGGGATATTATGAGGATTCCCAACCTTTAAGTATGGCGCGTAGCCATATGGGATATTATGAGGATTCCCAACCTTTAAGTATGGCGCGTAGCCATGTGAGTACAATCATGGTTGTTCTTACCCTGATTTGGATTAGACTGTTCATTTGTTATGTCGCTTACGCGCGGCCTGCGCAATGTCTCCTTTATTCTCACGCGCAGATGTGGTGCGTGAGCGTGCATGATGCGTGAGCATCTAATATGCATGAGCGTACGTGAAGCCCAATTACATATGTGATGCGTGAGCATATGAGATGCGTGAGCATGTGATATGCGTGAGCATACGTGATGCGTGAGCATACGTGGTACGCGTGAGCATGCGTGATGCGTGAGCATGTGATATGCGTGAGCATACGTGATGCGTGAGCATACGTGATGCGTGAGCATATGTGGTATGCGTGAGCATACGTGATACGCGTGAGCATGCGTGATGCGTGAGCATGTGATATGCGCCACGAGCATAGGTTTTGGCTGTCTTCATGAGCATGTGATATGCGTGAGCTGTGGCGTAGAGTAATCGCCGGGAGCGCGCATGCGACCCGCTGTGGCGTAGAGTGATCGCCGGGAGCGCGCATGCGGCCCGCTGTGGCGTAGAGTGATCGCCGGGATCGCGCATGCGGCCCGCTGTGGCGTAGAGTGATCGCCGGGAGCGCGCATGCGGCCCGCTGTGGCGTAGAGTGATCGCCGGGAGCGCGCATGCGGCCCGCTGTGGCGTAGAGTGATCGCCGGGGAGCGCGCATGCGGAATCCGAAGTTGATCCACAGGGAGCGATTTTGATCCGCGGTGGCGCGCACGATCTAGAGATTTTGAATATCCACATCAGGTAGGTTTTATGTAAAATCAACAGATCTAATAGGATTTATAGATCTATGAATATGAAGTGTGACTGTTGCTCAAACGAACCCAGATCTGAAAAAATCATAACTAGATTTGGTATATTTCACTTAGAAAAAACACAGATCTAAGGGTTTTCCCCAAAAGTTCGGTGGTATTTCTTCCTGTGTATTTCCAGATCTGGAAGTATTTTTTAGATCTACGGATTTTTGGATTTCCATAGAACATATCTGAAAGAAGAAACCGTAGACCCGAGATATTGATGAACAGATCGGAGGGCCGAGACGAGAAGTGAAGCGTGGTTCATTGCCGTCCCACGGATGGCGCCAATGTCGAAGCACGAGATGAATCTGACCTGATCCATGACGATGTTTCCACGGATTTCGAGATGAACGAACCACGTCTTGATCTTCTTCTCCGGCTGGTTGGGATCTGCAATGACTTTTTGGGGGTGTGGAGGTGACCGCTAAGAAATCTTCAGGATCTCTTGTTCACAGACACAAAAATATGGTGGTGGCTCTTATTGAGAATGACCAACCCCTAATAAGGAGGTGGAGACCTCCTTATATAGGGAGCCTCATGGCCACCATCATGGTACCCTAATGGGCATAGCCCAGTTAGGGTTACCTCCACAAAACCCCCTCAGCCCAATAACATTGTATTAGTCCATATAATAAAATAAGCCAAACATAATAAATTTAGGGTCGTAAAACCGGGTTTAGTACCATACCCCTACAACGGTGGTTGTTCAAGAATCCACAAACCACCTTTGTGCTTATTGCATCTTTAATGAATGCTTCAAAATTACTCAACTTTTGGTGAGTGGATGCTTTATTGACACATCCTATTTTTCCGACTTTATGCATAGTAGTTGAAACCTATTACATTAAATAGTATTTAAATTAAATAAAAAAACTAAAAAAACGAAGAAGGAAGAGCTATGATAATTGGTCCATTGAACAAACCCGTTTTCCCAAACGCCGTCATGACAAATACATGCATGCCAAAAAAATCATCAACCCCCCCCCCCCTTGCCTTGTGTAGTGGCGTTTGGGCGTTATGAGAAAAAGGAAAAATAGGGTGTCGAGGCGGCCCCGCTACGGATGCACTCATACTCATGTGCATTTGATATCATTAGTTGGTTTTTGCCAATAGATATATGTTGGGTGAGACATCTTGTGTGTGGTATTATAAATATGCATGTGTACCATAACCAAAGGTGGATCCATCATGTAACAAATCTTACCTTTCTTTGAAGTTCTAGTATAAAGTTGGGGGGCATTATAGTCTTTTGTTGGGGTATTATATTCTTTAACTAGAGCCTGCAGGAACGAACCAGAACGACATGAACATAAAACAGATAACAAAGCCTTTTCTTTTTCTTTTTCTTTTTCTTTTATTTCTATTAACTTATTTACTATAGTTTTATAAACTAAAAGTTGTAAAAGGTAAAACCTAAACGGCTAAACCCATCCCCTTGGTTGAAACTTGAAACCATGTTTTTTTCGGTTGTGTATTTTTTTCTATTTGTTAATTGTAATATGTTAAAATTTGTCCATATTTGTTTCAACCATAAATGATTTTTATGTTAATTTGATAGCTTATGTTAATTATTTTGTTTATAAGAAAATCTAAAATGAAAACTGAACATGTTAGCTACACCAAGAATGGATTAGATGGAAGAGATCGATTAAAAGTTCTCTTCTATACAATATATCACTCGTTACTTTTGTACACTTTCCTAAATCTTATATAATTGTTCCTAAATCTTGAAGGACACTGAAATATCTCTTAGCATTATTTCTTATAAACTCTTAACTTTCGCATGTATGCTTCCTCTTTTAGTCTTGGTATTACCGTTACAACTCGTCACAAATTACGTATTTTATAATTAAAGTTAAGTTTTAAATTATGATGAGTAACTTTTATTAAATTCTAGATTGCATAAGTATACACACAAATAGTAATTAAATTCAATATTTATTTTAATACACATTAATATTAATAATTAATTTAAAGTATGTATTTAGACTAACAAAGTAAAATACTACGTAATCAAATCATATTTTCTATATTTTTTTTAATTTAAAAATGAATCACACATCACGACGATGAAAGTATAATAGTTCACAACAACAAAACATACGTGTCAATACAAGTCCATCATCATGGCATCTTTTCATAACTTTCATTTTATTTCTAAAATAATAATAAAATACTTGAAAAATAAAAAAGTTGGACAAAGACTTTATACCTGCTCTGCACCACATGTTTAAGCTAACCCTTGGTTATTTAAACCCATCTCCGATCAAGACTATCTTCATGATCAACCTAACCCTGGCCACAGGACTAACCGGTATTAATTACTATACATGTTCTTATTTCAATTTTGAAATTAAAATATGTTTGTTGTATGGCAATTGTTAGTATTGTTTTAGGTTAATTTATAGTTGTTGTGTGTGTTTAAGAGGTACAAAGATGAGGTTTACTAGGATCTGTCGAGCAAATCTTCAATGGCGTCTAATTCAACGTCATATGTTTGAAGGAAGTTGTTAGCATGACATGTTCTTGAGCTTTAGATGGCAAGATACCCACAACATATATATTCTGTCTTTGACTCCAAACATAATCACACTTACAAAGATGATGAAATGTCCGATAACTGGTATTTTTAAATCCCTTAGAGACTTAAAGTTGAAACAATTGAAGTCTCGTGAGCTTGTGAAGATTATGGAGTCAATTACGACAGGATCATAGTAAAAGAGTTGTCGTAGAGCTGGTAATTTCTTTACCTAGTCTTTATGTGTTACAATTCTTACACAGACGAGACATGTTAATATCTAACACATTACACATGAGAAATTAATATGTTAATAGAGGCAAAAATGATCTTCTCATCCTCGGTAACATATTTTTTTCTTTTCATATGTGAGATCTTTAAGCAACCTAACTAGATGTTCTCTAATGTATAGGCATGAAGCTAAATTCATCAAAAAATCGCTAGAGGGTTGGAATTGAAATTTAGTTCGGCTTTCTAAACGATGTACGCATGATAGGGAAGACAACTTTGGCCAAATAAAAAGTTGTTTACACATGATTGGGAAGACAACTTTGACCAGATAAACAATATATATTATGTTTAAAGGTTGGATGTTGTAAGGCCCCGAACCCGGTAGCCCTACTTTAGCGTCGGATTTACTCATAAACACAGTTCTTCAAATCAGAGTTTATTAAAACTTTTCGCGGAATATAAAACGTCAATCATTTGTTACAAAACATTAAATCTTTTCTTTGATACCATAACACAAAACTTTATATTTTAAACATCTTCACTTCTTTCTTCAGATGCCAGTCGTTCAATCCATGCCGTGTGTCATCCTCATGCTAACTCTATAATCCGCTCACCTGCGTGCATACTAAAAGTCAGCTACGCTGAGTGAGTTCTAGTTAATCAAGCAACTTAACATACAACCACTTCATACAATATATATACGTATCCGAAGACACATAGTCCACTGTCTAACATGCCACTGTTTAACCACTTAATTACCCCTATAGCTTAGCCTCTTAATTACCCCTACAGCTTAGCCACTTATGCCACTTTATGCCACTTGTGCCACTTTATGCCACTTATGCCACTTGTGCCACTTTATGCCACTTATGCCACTTGTGCCACTTTATGCCACTTATGCCACTTGTGCCACTTGTGCCACTTGTGCCACTTTAATAACGAAGACACGCATAGACTCACTCTACCACGTGCTCACGTTATGCCCCTAACTCTATTACTAGACCCCTATCCACTTCTATCACACTATACTTCTACTTGTCTATAACCCACTTCCTATCAGCACATTATTTACATACTAAGCAAGTAACATCAACAATCATACACACATAATAACGATGGCACGTACAGGCTTTCCCTATCACGCGCTCACGTTATGCCACTAACACCCTTACTAGACTCTTGCCACTTCTAACACACTCTACCTCTACTTGCCTATATCACACTTCATATCAGTTCAGTATTTACGTAATAATCAAGTCACATCATAACATTCATACACACTATCAACCACTTGGAATTTACTATCCTTGGCGATACGTGCAATATCCGAAGATCGTTCACGTACCGACAAGCATTATAAAATATATACCTCATATGACATCTATAGCATACACTTACCACTTAAGGTAAGTGTATTCACACTTCACATCGAGTATGCACACAGCCCCGAAAACATAACTAGGAAATGGGGCTAGAAACTCACCTGGATCCTGTTACGCTCGCCGTTGATCGTAATTCCTTTCTTTAACTGGGCTCGGCTAACTGTATAATATTTACACATATCAATTACTACTACTCATTTTCGATAACCGCCTTAACACATTTTCCATTAGGTTTTTAATTTATTTCATAAACGAACTTCACTTCAGGCGAATCTTGGAAACAACTTGGTTCTGGCTTGATTCGATCGAATAGGAACACGTTCGATCGAATAGGAACACGTTCGATCGAATAGGAACACGTTCGATCGAATAGGAACACGTTCGATCGAATAGACACACGTTCGATCAAATACAACACTCATTCGATCGAATACAAAACTCATTCGATCGAATGAGTTGGAGACCATTCGGTTGCTTCCCTATTCGGTCGACTGGACTTGTTCGATCTACACATTCGATCGAATGGACTGATTCGATCGACTGGTTCGATCGAATGAGTCTGATTCGACTCCTTCAAGCTGGGCGACGGAGAAAACTACGGGTTTTCCAGATTTTCCAGATTTTTGACCCAAAATCGAAGTTTTTGACATGGAAATGCTCGGGATTGAAAGGGCTATCGATTCCTAGTACTTTTAAACACAAAAGCTTGCATTTTGACACCAAAACAAGGCGGTTTTTGACCCGAAAACTCAAGTTACGTTTTTGCTCGATTTGAGGCCGAAATGGTTATGAAAACGGATGATTTTCGAGAGGGACTTACCAAAAACGACTAGGAACAAGATTGTGAACTCGGATTTGTGATTTGAGAACTTTCTCTCTCTAGTTTCTCTCTCTAGAATTGAGAGTGTTTGGGTGTGGGTGTGAAAGGGAGTTGGTGAAAAATGGTGGAAGAGTCTTGGTTCTCGATTATATACTACGGGAATTAATCCAAGTCCAAGACCCATACCAACTCCTATTCTTTTATTTATTTCCTGATAACCCGAGTAAACTTTCCATCTAATAATAAGTAATATAATTAATATTACCTTTGAAATTTCGGGATGTTACAAGTCTTCCCCCCTTAAAGAGGTTTCGTCCCCGAAACCTAACTTATTCCCTATAAAAGAAAAACTTCTTAGTTTTACACGCTTTACTGAATCGCTTGCTTTCTGAGTTATCCTCCTTACTCCTGACTCGTAGTCATCGAATGGTGGTCATGTGTTTTAGCTATTTAAGGTAGCTCGTCCATGAAGCCCTCGATGTACCAAGTCTCGTATCGCCTTCCCGAGGAACCTTGTTTTGCATCATAACGCTAACTCCTAAGGCGACGCTTAACCATCACACAACTATTTATCATAACCAACATGCATTCAGATAAATTCATAGATCGTTCATACAAAAGCACAAGAAGTCACAAGTACTTCATAACATAAAAGGAAATCATTCAAGCTTGCTAAACAAACACAGGTTCAACTGTAATATAAAACACTCTTTAACTACTAAACATAAAACAACTGTGACATGCCACTTATTCTCCTGCAACCTTCTCAGCAGCTAATAGACCATCCTTTCACGCGTTTCCTCTTCCTTCCCCCACTGCCACGGCTTCTCCACACTCCCTAGCTATGTGACCTGACTTACCACACTTGTAACACTTCTGGTCCTCGGTGCATTCACGGGAGATGTGTCCCTTCCTCCCACATCGGTAGCACTGATTTGGACCAGCCTTACATTCCCCCAAGTGCATCTTCCCGCACACTTTACATGCTTCCCTTCCTGCCATCGTCTGTGTCTTTCTCCCTGCACGCTCCACGACATCCCCAGCTCTTTTAGTTCCTTTCCCTTTTTCCTCATCTTCCACTCCCACATCATCCGCCGCCAGATCATCATAGACCATCTCCGCCAACTCGACCGCAGACTCAAAGGTGACGGGTTTGCTTGTCCTGACTAACATGCGGACTCTCTGTGGTAATCCCCTCACGTAACACTTGATTCTCTTAGCCTCAGTGTTCACCATGTCAGGTACCAACCTAGACATGCGGTTGAATTCAGTAGTATACTCACGATGTGTCAAAGTCCCAGCTCTCAAGTTTAGGAACTTCATCTCCGCCCTTTCAACCTCGGCGTCAGCACAGAACTTCCTCATCACCATGTCCTTTAGGTCATTCCATCCCATTGCCTTGATCTCTTCACGGGTCTTCCTCTGCTCCACACTCTCCCACCAATACATAGCCTCATCTCCAAATGACTGAGTGGCATAACCCACTGCTTGGTCAGGATGACACTCGCTGATTCGGATAACTTTATCCATGGCAGTTATCCATTGAAGAGTGGCAATTGCGTCTCCTAAACCAGTCAGCTTCGGCGGGTCGCATCCCTTGAAGGATTTATAGCTGCACCCACCTTGGCCTCCTCTCCTGTCATCAACTTTTATAGACTTACCCCCACTCGAGGCGCCTCTTTCCTCTTCCCCATCTTTCCTTCCATCACCACCTGCCCCTTCAGCAGTTCGTTCACGGCTTCCAGCAGATCCTTCGGGGTTCAGATTCTTCACAGCAGCAACTACCGCTTGGACAATGGCTGCTTGAACTGCAGGGCTAAGTTGAACTCCTTCGTTGTTGTTCTGGTCTCCTCCAGCTGCGCTTCCTTCATCTTCGGTGTGGGAAGCTTCTTCTACCGAGGGTTGCCGGACAAGACGAGGCCTGCCACGACGTCCAGTGCGACCCCCAGTTCCAACAAATTCTCCAGCTCCCGCCATTAGTATTCTACAAGGGAAAACACAAACATCATCACTCAAGGAACTATTTAGTACAAGGATAGTAAGGCTAACAGGTAATAACAGTGGCCAGTTGTGATTAGCTGATCACGTTACTTTCCGTGTCATATACACTTCCCTTTATGAGTCTATTTGTGCTGGTTCTACTTAAGCAGTTTGTCAATTTAAACAGTCAATTATTCCTATCCCTATCGTTCACATATCCTTTCTTTCTTATTAACATACATCATTTAATCATGCACTTTACCTTTACTGATCTTGCTTGAGCGACACATGGCATTCTTGAACTGGCATCTTCTTTCTTTTCTTACTTAAATCCCATTCTCTGTTCGAGTCTAAGCATGTAGGATGCTTAAATCTCTCGAACTTTGCTCTGATACCAACTTGTAAGGCCCCGAACCCGGTAGCCCTACTTTAGCGTCGGATTTACTCATAAACACAGTTCTTCAAATCAGAGTTTATTAAAACTTTTCGCGGAATATAAAACGTCAATCATTTGTTACAAAACATTAAATCTTTTCTTTGATACCATAACACAAAACTTTATATTTTAAACATCTTCACTTCTTTCTTCAGATGCCAGTCGTTCAATCCATGCCGTGTGTCATCCTCATGCTAACTCTATAATCCGCTCACCTGCGTGCATACTAAAAGTCAGCTACGCTGAGTGAGTTCTAGTTAATCAAGCAACTTAACATACAACCACTTCATACAATATATATACGTATCCGAAGACACATAGTCCACTGTCTAACATGCCACTGTTTAACCACTTAATTACCCCTATAGCTTAGCCTCTTAATTACCCCTACAGCTTAGCCACTTATGCCACTTTATGCCACTTGTGCCACTTTATGCCACTTATGCCACTTGTGCCACTTTATGCCACTTATGCCACTTGTGCCACTTTATGCCACTTATGCCACTTATGCCACTTGTGCCACTTGTGCCACTTTAATAACGAAGACACGCATAGACTCACTCTACCACGTGCTCACGTTATGCCCCTAACTCTATTACTAGACCCCTATCCACTTCTATCACACTATACTTCTACTTGTCTATAACCCACTTCCTATCAGCACATTATTTACATACTAAGCAAGTAACATCAACAATCATACACACATAATAACGATGGCACGTACAGGCTTTCCCTATCACGCGCTCACGTTATGCCACTAACACCCTTACTAGACTCTTGCCACTTCTAACACACTCTA
Source organism: Bidens hawaiensis (assembly GCF_021521415.1). NCBI lineage: Eukaryota > Viridiplantae > Streptophyta > Magnoliopsida > Asterales > Asteraceae > Bidens > Bidens hawaiensis. Next base: position 324,778 of record NW_027492698.1, on the reverse strand, counting down.
CCTCTACTTGCCTATATCACACTTCATATCAGTTCAGTATTTACGTAATAATCAAGTCACATCATAACATTCATACACACTATCAACCACTTGGAATTTACTATCCTTGGCGATACGTGCAATATCCGAAGATCGTTCACGTACCGACAAGCATTATAAAATATATACCTCATATGACATCTATAGCATACACTTACCACTTAAGGTAAGTGTATTCACACTTCACATCGAGTATGCACACAGCCCCGAAAACATAACTAGGAAATGGGGCTAGAAACTCACCTGGATCCTGTTACGCTCGCCGTTGATCGTAATTCCTTTCTTTAACTGGGCTCGGCTAACTGTATAATATTTACACATATCAATTACTACTACTACTATTACTACTACTCATTTTCGATAACCGCCTTAACACATTTTCCATTAGGTTTTTAATTTATTTCATAAACGAACTTCACTTCAGGCGAATCTTGGAAACAACTTGGTTCTGGCTTGATTCGATCGAATAGGAACACGTTCGATCGAATAGGAACACGTTCGATCGAATAGGAACACGTTCGATCGAATAGGAACACGTTCGATCGAATAGACACACGTTCGATCAAATACAACACTCATTCGATCGAATACAAAACTCATTCGATCGAATGAGTTGGAGACCATTCGGTTGCTTCCCTATTCGGTCGACTGGACTTGTTCGATCTACACATTCGATCGAATGGACTGATTCGATCGACTGGTTCGATCGAATGAGTCTGATTCGACTCCTTCAAGCTGGGCGACGGAGAAAACTACGGGTTTTCCAGATTTTCCAGATTTTTGACCCAAAATCGAAGTTTTTGACATGGAAATGCTCGGGATTGAAAGGGCTATCGATTCCTAGTACTTTTAAACACAAAAGCTTGCATTTTGACACCAAAACAAGGCGGTTTTTGACCCGAAAACTCAAGTTACGTTTTTGCTCGATTTGAGGCCGAAATGGTTATGAAAACGGATGATTTTCGAGAGGGACTTACCAAAAACGACTAGGAACAAGATTGTGAACTCGGATTTGTGATTTGAGAACTTTCTCTCTCTAGTTTCTCTCTCTAGAATTGAGAGTGTTTGGGTGTGGGTGTGAAAGGGAGTTGGTGAAAAATGGTGGAAGAGTCTTGGTTCTCGATTATATACTACGGGAATTAATCCAAGTCCAAGACCCATACCAACTCCTATTCTTTTATTTATTTCCTGATAACCCGAGTAAACTTTCCATCTAATAATAAGTAATATAATTAATATTACCTTTGAAATTTCGGGATGTTACAGATGTTACAGATGTTTCAATAGTACCAAGTTACTTGATGATTGTTCAGGACAATAAAAATCATAGAAGAATTTACAGAAAACACGTATGGTTTTTGATCTGACTGATTTATTTGGACAGACTTGTGTATTAGTAAAATGTATTAATACAAAGATATGAAAGGTCGTGTTTTATTTATGATTATAACTTAAAGTTAGATCTATTTTCATGTTATGCTTTTATTTTATTGGTGTGGTGTAAAGATTTAACAATTTTACTAGAAAGTCAATCATTTGACCGAGGATGAGAAGATCATTTTTGCCTCTGTAACATATTAATTTCTCATGTGTAATGTGTTAGATGTTAACATGTTTCGTGTGTGTAAGAATTGTAACACATAAAGACTAGGTAAAGAAATTACCAGCTCTACGATAACTCTTTTACTATGATCCTGTCGTAATTGACTCCATAATCTTCACAAGCTCACGAGACTTCAGTTGTTTCAACTTTAAGTCTTTTAAGGGATTTAAAAAACCAGTTATCGGGCATTTCATCATCCTTGTAAGTGTGATTATGTTTGGAGTCAAAGACATAATATATTTGTTGTGGGTATCTTCCCATCTAAAGCTCAAGAACATGTCATACTAACAGCTTCCTTCAAACAAATGACGTTGAATTAGACGCCATTGAAGATTTGCTTGACAGATCCTAGTAAACCTCATCTTTGTACCTCTTAAACACGTATGGTTTAACACTTTAACATATGATTTTCTATTTTACATTTTAACCGTCTCATTATATATATATACTAATTACCAAAGTCCTTCCTACTCACAAAATGACACTATTCATAAGATGTACATTTTTTTGTGCTTAGTATACAAGTTGTTAATGCCTCTGTAATGTTACACACGTGTTTGTATATGTCATCTTCTTCGGTTCTTACTTCTTCCACCTGCCACTACCTCCATTAACCAATTACCAACCGCATGTATCCCACCACTGTCTATAGACACCACCTGGTGGTACATCTCCTCCTCACCACCGTTTATTGCCACCACCTTGCGCCACCACATCGACTGTTGTGGCTCTGATTTCCACTTCCTCACCACCGTCTAGGCGACAGATGTTGTATGGCAGTGATGTTTACAGGGGCGATATGGTATGCTTTCTACTGTTTTCTTCTTCGTCTGGTCTCCATCCATCCACCTCTTAATCATCTCATATCATATCCAAAGTATGAAGTTCTAATTCATATATTTATTTATATTTTATACTAATAATAAACTTCATTTATTGTGCTTACACTTTGACCAATTTGATTGTTTACATAAACAGGCTTCTTTGTTGAACCCAGATGAAAGCCAATCCAATCACTACAGCAGATCATTCACTGTAAGCCCTTAACATTTTATTTACTATTTGAGTTGCACACCAGGTGTTCGATAAAATGGCCCAACCAACTTTTCACAAATTTTGTTTCCAAAACAAACATAGTAGCATTTACACCTAAATTGGTAATTAAGGTTTCCACATAAGACGTCGATAACATTGCATTTCTTCGGCCGCCGTTAGGTATTTCCGGTGGTCAGAGCACTATCGAACCATAGACACAACCCTGACGCTTAGAATTTAATAATCCATATGTTCGATTAGGATTTGTGGTCTGAGTAGTTGGTTATGATAAATAGCTTTGATGATATTATTATGTTGTTTTTTACTAAAATTGATTCCAAGCTTTGATAATATTATTGTATCAGTTCAACCTAAAGGTGGCAAATGGGTTGGGTTGGGTTGAAACGGGTCATGGGTCGGAACGGGTTAGGGTTGTAACGGGTTAGGGTCGAAACGGGTCACTTATAAAAAGGGTTGTTTTGGTTCGGGTCGGAACAGGTTATGGTCAACAGGTTCGGGTTAGAACGGGTCAAGGTTGGAACGAGTCAAAACGGGTTTGGGTCAAAACTCGTTTAAGCGATTTTTCAGTTCGTTTCAGCGCTTAACAGCTAGTTTAAGAGATTTTTCAGTTCGTTTCAGCGTGTAACAGCTCGTTTAAACGATTTTTCAGTTCGTTTCAGCGCGTAACAGCTCGTTTAAGAGATTTTTCAGTTCGTTTCAGCGCGTAACAGCTCGTTTAGGCGATTTTTCAGTTCGTTTCAGCGCGTAACAGCTCGTTTAGGCGATTTTTCAGTTCGTTTCATCGCGTAACAGCTCGTTTAGGCGATTTTTCAGTTCGTTTCATCGCGTAACAGCTTGTTTAGGCGATTTTTCAGTTCGTTTCAGCTAGTAACAGCTCGTTTAAGCGATTTTTCAGTTCGTTTCTTCTCGTAACAGCTCGTTTAAGCGATTTTTCAGTTCGTTTCAGCACGTAACAGCTCGTTTAAGCGATTTTTCAGTTCGTTTCAGCACGTAACAGCTCTTTTAAGCGATTTTTCAGTTCGTTTTAGCAATTAATAGCTCGTTTAAGCGATTTTCAGTTCGTTTCAGCACTTAACAGCTTGCTTAAGCGATTTTTCAGTTCGTTTCATCACTTAATAGCTTGTTTCAGCATGTTTTTGTTTCGTTTTTGTCGACTTTTCAGTTTCGGTTAATTTGTCGATTTTTTTTAACGAGGACAGCGGACGAAACGTTTTAGTTTTTTTACATTTTTTGTTTTTGTTTTATTTTTTGAGTTATAATTTTTTTATTATATTTTTTGAATTTTTTTTTATGGTTCTATTAAGATCAAAGTTCCTCAAAAAAAATAAAAAAAAACAATAAAAAAAATCATAAATCAAAATATAAACGAATAACGAAAAAAGTAAAAAAACTAAAATATTTTCGCTGTTATCCTCGTTCATAAAAAAAAACCCGACAAATTAACCAAAACCGAAATGTCGACGAAAACGAATCAAAAACCAAAATCGACCCGTCTAGTGCGAAAACTCGAAAGAAACCGAAACCCAACCCGTCCAGTGCTAAAACTCGTGTCGGCACGAAAGCTGATCCGAGCCGAAACCTAAACCGATATCGTTACAATCTAAAACCCGTTTCAACCCGAACATGTCACTTTTCCTTAAGACACTAACCCACATCGACCCATGTAGTTAAATTTGTCAACCCATTTTGACCCAAAAATAAGTGTGAAATTTCAAGTGACCCATTTTGACCCATTTAATTAAAACCTATGACCCAAATCAACCCATTTGAATTTTAAAACAACCCAAATTGACCCATTTGGAATGGTTTGGGTCAAGGTTGCCACCCCTAGTTCAACCCATTAGGGAAGTTGCATGTTAATTGTATTGGTGTCAAATTATACACAGGTTAGTTATGAACTTTTATGCAACCAAATTACATTATCGTAATCAGTTGCTTACAATGACGATATTTTATTTGATCCTTCAGAAGTTGGACCTTATTGTTCAATTATGTTGAGAAAGAAGATATTCATTTTAAAGGCTTGATGGGACTACATCAATAAGCAAAGGAATATTGGATTTTAATAATCCAAACTTTGCTCTTTTGGCCGACATTAAGCCGGACTTTTAAAATATACACATCAGTCCAAAGTTTCAAGCTATTGGCCAACATCAAGCTTTTTACTAACGAGGTTAGATTTCATTAATTTTGGATGAGATGGCTGTTGACGTGGTTGATGACGTGTAAAAGTATAATGGTTGAATCCTACATGGCTACTTACATGTTCCTATCTCTCTCTCCCTCTCACACATATACATATATATATATATGCTACTATATGTATACTAATACTACACACCTCACCTCTCTCTCTGCATAGACACCTCCAGCAGCCACCGTACCGCCGACGAGAACCACCACAGCCATCTCCGGCCACCAACGAAGACCACCGCCACCACAATCAACCTCCTCCACTAGCACCATCCGTCACAACCTGCTACCACCACACCAAAGACCGGAACCTGGAACCTGCCCCACGACTCGTGCGACCCACACTTCACACATCGTCCCAGTTCTTTCTATTGCTCTTACCCAACTTGGATTCCGATCCATCCATACTCCAATTTCTTTCAATTTTTGACCTAATCTGGATTCTAATTGAATACCAAAAAATCTCACGAAGACCATACTGCTGCTTCTCACCTCTAGATGGAATCGCCACCGCCGGACCACTGCTATTGTTCATTATGAAAATATCCCATTAAAATCATCGTTGTTGATTTGGGGAAGATGACCAGATTGGTTGTCGGGAGCGAATCGTGAGCGATGAAGACGAGTGTTGCAAGTCATGATTTTAAGATCTAGGCTGGATGGAGGAGATCAGCGGTGGTTGACAGTGGCAGACTAGTAGCAAGCGGTGATGCTTGAGTGTTGGCGGTGGATTTGCATATGTATGTATGTATAAATGTGTGTATGGAGAGAGAGAGACAGAGAGAGGTAAGATATAATAATAATAATAATAATAATAATAATAATAATAATAATAATAATAATTTTTAACAACTCAACACCCATGTCATCATCCACATCAAACACTTGCCACCTAAGCAGCCATGTCATTAAAAAACAAACGAAATCTAACCTCGTTAGTGAAAAGCTCATTATCAGCCAATAGTTTGAAACTTGAGACTGTTGTGGTATATTTTAAAGTTCGGCTTATCGTCGGCCAACGGAGTAAAGTTTGGCTTAATAAAATCCAATATTCCATAAGCAAAAGCCCAAAGCTGCTCATAAGCTTCAATGATCTATTAAAGTTACTCTTATGGTAAGGTATGCTAATATCATAGTTATTATTTACTCATTTATGTATACGCATGACTATCTTTTGTGATATGTGCTTATAGATTTCTTTTGTTGAGACAATTTTCACACTTAAAAAGTAACAAGCAAGCAATATCAGTTGGTTTTTTTGGGTACCAAAATGTTGGAAAGTCAATAATTAACACGATGCGCACGAAGAAGGTAAGTTCAGTTTTTTAGCACTTAAGAGGCCTGTAACTAATGCAGTCAAAGATGATTCACTCTGCTGCTCTCCAGGAAGCATTTTTTTAGTGGCCATCGAGCAACCAGATTTTGGTTCAATATTTTGCCTATTACACTACTTTTTTATATGATTTATATGAACATGTTTATTGATCAACTTATCATGAATTCATGTTTATGGATAGGTTGCATCTGCACTTGAAACAAAGACATAAAATAGCTTCGAGAAGGATACAGAATATGGATGGTGCATGATCTGTACAAGAAATCAAAATCAGGTTGCTCAATCTCTCCATTGTAGAAAGAATTATTGGAATTATGAGCAGTGTTGAGAGAAATTGAAACATACCCATGGAGTGTTTGTGGATAGTATCTATTAAGTGGAGGTGAGTTTCGGCCTGTCATATCATATGAAATAAAAGCTTATGGCACTTTCTATTTTTCTATTTGTGCATTACGGAAGTGTTGCCAAATTTTGTTTTATTAGAATTTTCATGAAGGATAAAAGACTTACTACAGACACGAGATCCGTCACGAAGCGTGGGGTCTATTACTAGTTCTATCAAAATAAGAATGACACAAATCAACTGAAATGAAAAGGAAATGGAATTAAGCTTCTATTAAAAACAATTATTGGGTGAAACGTTAAAGAAAATATTATATTTAAACAAAAAACTAAGATAAGATAACGTTTGATATGAAGAAATGAGAGTGAGTATAGAATGAATATTGTGAGGGAATGAATGAAGAGGTGTTTGCTTGGCTAACTGAATTAACCATTAGATAAGAAATCTCTATCCATCAAAACAATTTCCTCCCACTCCCCCCCCCCTCCCTTTTTTTTCACTCTACTCTATAGACAATACTACCTGACAACCACCACCGCCTGACCACTTGCACCACACCCACTACCACCTTACTACCGTTACCACCAGCACCTAACTACCACCGCCACCACCACCACCACCACCTACCTGACTACCACCACTACAAATGCCGCCAACACCACCACTTCACTACCACCATCACTATCTGAATCCCACAGTCGCCGCCATCACCATATGACTCCTACCGTCACCACTACCAGCTGATCATCACCATCGTCATCGCCACTATACCACCTGACCATCAACGCCACCATAACCACCGCACCGTCGCCACCGTCCCCCCTAACCACCACCACTGCCACCATTGCCATTTTTTATTTTGTAAATTTTCTTTATGTTGAGATATAAATATTTTTGTCATTTATATTTCATTCTTTGCGGGTTTTTTTTGTTAACAAACAACATAAAGTAATAATTCATTTCATTCTCATAGATATCCAAACAATACAAAGGAACAGTAATAATCTATTTCATTCCATCATCCATTAATTCCATTATACCCTCGTTCCATTATCTCCTACCAAACACGCCCTAAAGATATATGTGAAAATATAAAGGGGAATACCATAAAAATAAATATATATATTTTTTTTGTATTTTCTTATAAAAGTTTCAAAAGGTTAAACAACTTAAAATCTAAACAAAAATCTATTTATTTTTTAAACAACTTAAAATTGGTACATCTAAAATAACTAGGATGAAAAAAGAAAACTTAAGTCACGTGAGGGAGAACAAAAGCAAAATATGAAATCCAAACAACACAATGTATCGATTCCAAGCTATTTTTAATAAAAATTCAAGACTTTTTTCTAAATTTATCATGTAAAGAGGTTATTAGTGTGTAACAAATTATTGAGTGCCTTTTGAGAGTAACAAAAACTATATATATTGGTTTTCAAAATAATTTCTCATTCTAACATTTACCCTAAGGCTACGTGTAGTAGAGGAGCTATAAAATGGGACGATTTGCGACATATGACGTCCGGTCAGCAAAGAGTGAGTTTTTTGTTTTAGGGGTGTAGTGGTGTTGTAGCCCAATATATACATATATATATATACCACACACACAAAAATATAATAATAATATTCTTCAAACAATCATCGGCGATAAATAACCCCCCCCCCCTATTGCCCTATTATCGCCAGGGGGGAGAGGGGGCGATGTTCTCAAAATTGCCGCCCCCGTCGCCCTCACTTCTCGCTCTATTATACATAACCTGATAAATTAATACTCGCTACCCTTTTATTACCAAAAAGACATCACTACTCTTTTATTACCAAAAATTCATTAAATGATAAAGACATAGGTTTTTTTAATAAAATTGGGTTTTCTAACTAGTAACTAGATACTTGTAATTTTGGATAGAAAAGAAACTAAAGAGTTAAAAGTGTCCATAATGGTAATTAAATTGAACGCATTATAATCACAAAAAAAAGTCGATTGATTAAAGTGTAGGGACTATTGTTGTAACCCATTATTTTTCCAGTAGTATATAACACGACCCAAATTTGTGTGTATGTTCCAACCATAATATCATTAACAAAATAAATTTGTGTTGGATATATACCATGAACTCCAAGAAAACTTGTGTGACAAGTGCAAGTGAATCTTCTGATTTGTCCAACAAAGATCGCACACAGGAGGAATTACCTTCAGGTCTCAAGGTAGAACTAATGCCAAAACACGTCGCATTGATATTAGACGGTAATCGTAGATGGGCAGTGAAAAAAGGTTTGCCTAAAATGTTTGGTCATAGTGCGGGTAGAATGGTAGCAATGTCTCTTCTTCGGCTATGTTCAAAACTTCAAATTAAAGTTGTGACGCTTTTTCTGTTTTCTACTGAAAATTGGCGTAGACCAACTGTAAGTAGCTGGTCTTCTTTTAGTTTACCTCGTATTTATTTCTGTTTCATTTCTTTTGTTTGGTTGGAATATTTCATTCAAGACTACAAAACAAAGATTATGACGCCTGAATACGTCGGTAAAGGTGTTTACCGATGAATGTAGTATATGGTGGTGGGTAATTTGGTTTGCGACTGATTGCATGATTACGGACCTTTTTAGTGATGGATTTTCCAACTAACTTTAGAAATTGTAAAAAAAAAGTATTTTCCATCAATGAATTACCAACGGATTTAAAAAATATACCCTTTTTATCGTCGATAATTTATCCAACAAAAAAGATTTAATTTATTTTGTGGATTTCGTTGGTATTGATCCTGCGAAAATAAAAATTTGTTTTTTTTCCTTTTAGATTCCGTTAAATCAATCCGTAATCCGTAATCTATCATTTATGCTCATTTGTTAGTAGTGTGAATTTAAGAATATTTTCCAATTTTCATAAGAGCATTATAACTTATCACCAAAACTACTGCAAATATATTTGATGTATATATGAAATTAAATAACACATGTCTAGTTTGATATAAAATATCAAGTGTGTACTTTAATTATTGTGCATGAGAAAGTTGATTTTCTAATGAACGTGTTGGAAGAATCATTGAGGATAGATGGGGAGGAATTCTGTAGGTATTGCTCTTAAAAGGTTCAAATTTGAAAAAAGAATTAAGTCAATATGTTGTGAAATGATGAAGAAAAACTTTATAAAAGACTATCTTACTTAGAATAATTATAAACAATTAAATAAAAAGTTGTTTTGTTATTATTTTTAGAAGTGGATATATTTATAGAGTAAAGTTAAAATATAAAGGACAACAAAAATGAGAAAGGTGAGAAGCAATCTAATCCATTGATCTTAGATTTGGATGGTAGAGATTACTTTAAAAATAATAATTGGTAAAAAGGACATGAAGGTAATAACCACTTATGATGACTTTCTCTCTCCACATGCAAGGCACATGTCAATTCCTCTATCATTTTAAAACGTCTATAACTTTTTCATACGATACTTTTTTTAGAAATTTTTTTACCATAATAATAAGCGTTTCTTTATCTTTAATATGAATATCATATTGTTATATAAAAATAAAAATAAAAATAAAAAAGTTGACGGGTTTTTCTATATTGTGTTATTTGGTTATCCATTGTGTTTTTTAATTGGGTTTTGCTATGCATTGTGTTATAAATTTTGGTCATTGTTTTTTTTAATTGGTACTCGATTTAAAGATAAAATTAAAACAAATATTAAATCATTGTGTATTTGCGCTCAACATTTGTCTTTCTATTTATCATTGTATTTTAGTCATTGTGCTTAACATTCACTTAAGTTAAGAAAAATAGTATTACCTTCATTGTGTATTACGTTCAAGTCATTGTGTAATATGTAGATTCTATTGTGTTTTACGTTTCAGGTCATTGTGTCTTACGTTTCAGGTCATTGTGTTATATGTATTCATTATTGTGTTTTACGTTTCAGGTTATTGTGCAATATGTTTTCATCATTGTGTTTTATGTATTAGATAACTTGTTGGAATTTTTCATTATATTTACATATTATTACACAACGGTGTTATTATTATTTAAAAAAAACACAATGATCAGTTGAAAGACACAATGGCAAAAAAAAACACATACACAAACATAAAGACACAATGGTAAGCAAAAAAGACACAATGGCGAAAAAAAACACATAGACAAACAGAAAGAAACAATGACGAAAAAAGACACAATGGTAAGCAAAAAAGACGGGCGGAAAAAACACGTAGGCAAACCGAAATACACAATGACGAAAAAAGACACAATGGTAACCAAAAAAGACACAATGGCGAAAAAAACACATGGACAAACAGAAAGATACAATGACGAAAAAAGACACAATGATAAGCAAAAAAGACACGATGGCAAAAAAAACACATAGACAAACAGAAAGTCACAATGACGAAAAAACGACACAATGGTAAGCAAAAAATACACAATGGCGAAAAAAACACATAGACAAACCGAAAGACACAATGACGAAAAAAGACACAATGATAAACAAAAAAGACACAATGGCGAAAAAAACACATAGACAAACAGAAAGACACAATAACGAAAAAAGACACAATGGTAAGCAAAAAAGACACAATGATGAAAAAAACACATAGACAAACAGAAAGACACAATGACGAAAAAAGACACAATGACGAAATTTTTATTTTATTTTTATATAACAAAATCATACTCATTTTAAAGATAAAAAACGCTTGTTATTATGGCAAATTTTTTATTTTTTTTAAATATCATATGAAAAAGTTATAGACGTTTAAAAATGATGGATGGATTAACATGCGACTTGCATGTGGAAAGAGAAATTGTTTACTGTTACTTTTACACCCTTTTTTCTTTGGTCCATACTTGGCACATGTCAATTAGTTATGGCTTCTCACCTTTCTTCATTTTTGTTAGCATTTGTAGAACAACTCAACCCTATACTTATAATCAGTATGACAAACGAGACCATACTAGAATATAGAACCGCCCACCCTACAATATATTTACTAGTTACTAGGAACCGTTAATAGGCTAATTAATCATAGATGGTATTTTTTTAGAGTTGCTAGCTTAGACATGTAACTTTAATTCAGCTCTTAGTATATGTATATACTAGATTGAGGCCTGTGTATTACACGAATAATTGATGAAAATTTTAAACTTTAGCCATTAAGTGAATTACAGTCAACAAAATGATCATGTATTGTTAATACAATTACAATTTATATGAAAATTATAGAAATTACATAACTAAGATTACACAAATATGTTACAAATAAGTACTTCGTAAAACATTCCTTGTACACTACATTTGTGATTGTATTGGTTGGTATACATCGTTTATCAAAAATCAAAATCTTTAGTCTATGTCTGCTTATAACTCTTTATAAGGTAACATATGTCTGCTTATAACTCTTGATATAGCCATGTATAGTTGTTTGTGTGACAAATAAGGTTATTCAAGTACATACCGCGACCCTAGATAAATTATAATATATATCCATGAAACTAACAAAAAAATATTCATACACATAAAATAACATACCTTTTGATCAATTAATATATACGATGTCATTTGAGATCATTTGCTTATGTTTATCCAAAAAAAACATGATTATCTCAAAAAACAGATTACCTGAACTTTGATGATATAATCATCCTTAGAATTTTTAGAATTTGAAACTGATTGATCATGATAAATTATTTGTTGTTGTTAATACTCTGCATATGACAAATTTTAATTAATTTTATATATTAAAATTAACAATTATATAATCAAGAAACATATAAAACCCAAAATTTAAATATAACAAAATGATTTGTTTCATTTCATATGAATGGAAAATGACAAATACATACTAACCTTAAAGCCATGTTCAAATAACAGTTTTTGTTTTTTTTAAACAAAAATTTGTGTATAGCTTTATTATTTTGAATATAAACTATAATAGATACTTTAATTATGTACTACCCAACAGGTAACACTAAAATAACCTCAAATCATTGTATTTGTCTAAAAATAAAATTATTAAGTTAATATAATATTGATATGATTTAAATAACTGATGAAAACGATATTATAGGTTTTCATATCCTAAATAATTTTTGGAAAGCGAAAATAGTGGAAATGGATTGAAACAGATTTTTTTGTTTAAAAAATTTGAATGCTTTTAATTAAGTAATTTGTTTTATAAGGCATATTAAATTAAATATATTTGAATGTATAAAAAAAGTATAAATGAAGTCATAAAATATATGTTTCTGGGGTATTTTTGTCTTGAGTTATGAAAGAAAATGTTGAAAACTAAATATTGATCTTCTTGTTACTATCTTTTTATACTACACAAAAAAGTCATATAACTAAATGATAGATAGTTCATATAGGAAATCGTTATTCATAGAGATTATAATTAAAATATTCAACTTCAATGATTTAATGCTAAACACCGAGATATATATATATAAAGTGTATTCTTCATGTTTGCAGTATTTATATAAAATGGTTGGAGAAAATTAAGAAAATACACATTTTTCTGAGTTCAAATACATATGAGAAAATTTTAAATCCAAATTTGACACCAATCTTATATAAAAATTATGCATTAATACTCAAATCCCAATTTAAAAACAAGTTATAGTTTACCTTGATTTTAATTACCTATGATTATAAAATTTTATTCTAATAGGTATGCAACTTCAATTTTGATATTTCCTAATTTTATTATCTTTTACCATTAATGTTAATGAATGAATCGAATAGGATTTACATTTCATGAAAAATAAACTTCAATTCATATATTGAAATAACTTAAAATATAAGGATCAATATTGAAATGTTGAAAAAAATAAAGAGAACAATGAGAGTGACAAGTAACAAATATGGGTAGTTATTTATTAGAATAGATAGATATCTTTTATCAACATAGACTTGAACCTTTACTATTTAGACATAAACGTCTGTTTTCAACACTTGATACCGCCAAACCAAATACCCTTTGGTATAGATGGTGTTTTTGGCGTGCAAAGAAGCTTATATTAAGATAACAGGGAGGAATTCGAACAACTAAGTGGGGTTTTAAGATCTCAATAAGTAATTGACAACTTAAAATGAACCATTACTTGATTAAAACCTTAATCGTTGATGGTAATATGTATAACACCCCATTAAAAATTTGTAAATCAATGAATGGTGGTTGTAAAGTTCCGCCTAAGGCGAAGATTTTTTATTTTTTTTTCTAAAACAGTAGAGACATCCATATAGAAAAATGAAACATCAGTCTTACTGGACTTATATATACCACTCCTTGTTTTATATGTATTTACTTTGCATGCAACTTTGTCGTGGTTGTCGGGTAAGTGTGATGGGGGACAAAGGAAAGCTCTCGGAGTCACTACAAGAAGTATGCGCAGAACTCGAGGAGAGATCGCGTGCCAATTCAGGAACTCACATCATTTTTGCAATCAACTACAGTGGTAAACATGACATACTTAAAGCTTGCAAGAGCCTTGCTACGCAAGTCAAGGATGGTGTTATTCTACCAAATCAAATTGATGACAACATTTTCGCACAACAACTCTATACGAAATGTACTGAAATTCCTTGTCCGGATCTAGTCATACGTACTAGTGGAGAAATTAGGATTAGTAACTTTATGTTGTGGCAGATGGCATATAGCAAGCTTCATTTCGTCAAAAAATACTTTCCTGATTTTGAAGAGAATGATCTTATTGAGGCTTTACTTGCATTTCAAGGAACAAAATGACGTTTGTGTTAGCTAGATAACCTAAAATAAAGTTGATGTATTCTCAAATCGAATAATGTTGGTTTTCTTTATGCTAGCACTTTGATATGATAAAGCCTAATAAGTTGTACATGTATGTTGTTTTTCATGTTCAATAATCAAAAGTTTGTCTAAATTGTGTTTCTTTTGGTAATTTAGCATCTTCGTTCTACTAGTTTATTTGTTGTTTTGTATGAATACTAGTTACCACAATCCGATGTTACCGCACTAGTATATGCTTCTTGTTGTTAACGAACATCGGAAATAAAACCTTAGGTTTTCCATGAAAACATTAAACATGATATCGCAGAATAAGAAAATATCAAAAACCAAGGGCGGTGGCCTAAAGATATCAAACTATCAAGGTGTGTGGTAAAATTGTTCCTCCTAAGTGGTTGAGGATTCTAGTCTCACATTAGTATAAATTAAAAACTCGCTTTAAAAAGGTGTGTGAGTTAGACGTTTCAAAGAAACAAAATGTTTATCCTTGTGAGGTATGGGAGCTCATCGAATTGAATAACGAATTTTCGAGTTTATCGAATAGAATAATCCACATAGTTATTTATTGTTGGCCAATATTCGTATTCGACTATTATATTCGAATAAGAATTTCTCAAATCCGAATTCAAACAGAACTCTAAACACCCTAATTAATGTGAGGCAGAACTAGTTTTATTTTTAAAATATGATCATAAAATTTAGATTTTTTTATAGTTATATTGGTTTTAAATAATTCCAACAATCACCTTTTAGTCGATGCCGATCCCAACTAACGAAAGAGCTGGTGATAGTCCCATCTTTTAACATGTTTGTTTCCAACGATCCACGACTAACTCATTTTTTGGCAGACAACTAAACTTGAAAACCACCACCATCTGAACACCACCTAAACATCACCACCACCTGAACACCACCATCGCCACTTGAATACCACCATTACTCGTACATCACCACCACCTAGGGTTCCGACAAACTCAATAATTAGAATTTTTACTAAAATAAAAGTTTTCTAAAGGTCTGATCGAAGGTTGTAAAGAGGTTCAGGACGAAAAGGTTAAGTTTTCCGGTAAAAAAAAGAAGTTTTCGGCTGAAAAAGTTTTTCAAGTGACCGGAGACTAACGGAGTTACGCTTCCGTTAATCGTGGATCGTTAGAAACAAACATGTTAAAAGGTGAGATTGTTACCCGCCAATTCGTTAGTTAGGACCGACAGTAACAAAAAATGATAGTTGATATTATTTAAAACTTTAAACCAATATACCTTTTTAATACGTTCAACAACGTTTGGAACCACACTCGATACTCCGGTGAGCTTTCTGACCTAAAACAAAATGTTAACTATTGATATTGATTTTAACACGAGTCGAGTATTTTTTTTACATCTAATAATAATTATTATAAATTATAATTATTCAAAAGAAAATATATTTCAATCCCCAAAATAAATTAGCCCTCTATTCTATTCTCCCACCGGCTTTCTCAAAGTCCTCCAAACGCCGTGATTGCTTCCGCCGCCGTCGCCGCCATCAGTGTTGCAGCTCTCTCCGGCGACACCACTCTTTCCTAATTTTGTTTCGTTCATTCGTCCTCAAAACAGAGGGTTAGGGTTTAGTTTATTATTATTATTATAAATAAAGAATGAATCCACTGACGTTAGTGAAGCGTATTCAGAACATAAACTCAAAGGAAGCATCTTTAGGTATTTCAGAGGAGGCTTCATGGCACGCCAAATACAAAGACTCAGCCTATGTCTATGTTGGAGGCATTCCTTTTGATCTCACTGAAGGAGATCTTCTTGCTGTCTTTGCTCAGTAAGTTTCAATATTATTATTATTGTTATTATTATTATTGTTATTATTATTATTATGTTTCTTAATGTTTGTTCCATTAGGGATTAGGCTAGTGATAAAAGGCTAGGGATTTCTAGGATAATAACAATGTATAGACATTAATTAGGAATTAGGAATTAGGCGTGCTAGTTAGTTCTAGGTGTACAGGAGCGCGTAGGGGGGTTTTGGGTACGGAAAATTTCTTCGGTTTTTTTTATTATACGGGACAGTGATTAAGACTTAAAACACTGATATCAGGAAAATCGGTGATATATCGGTCGATGTGATGTTATTGGTACCGATATTTCACATGAGGACGGATAGCTGATATCCCACTAATATTGACTACATAGCTTTTTATTTATCTTTTGCTACTCCTGCTAATGCATGTGTTTATTAGTTGCCTCATCTTAGTTCTTTGTGCTTTTCAAGTCGGGGTTCTCGCTATGAGCAGCCTCTCTATCTCATAGGATAGGGGCAAGGTGTGCTTTCATTGATTGCTTGTCTATATGTTGCTTGCTTGGTACATATTCATGTAAAATAGTAACTCTCGTTTTAACTTCCTGTTAGGTTAAAGATTATTTATTCTTGTTGTCCATTAGATTGTTTTGTATTAGGGTTTTCATCTAGTATTATCAATAATATTATTGAAGTACAATATTTTGATTGTGAATTAATTGGAGTGTAAATTTGTAACCTTTTGAGGTTATTTCAAAACGTGCTGTTACTTTTTAGGGCTAAGTGCATGAAAATGTGATGACCTTTATACAAGTTGTCGTTGAATGTAATGAGCTATATTACATTTTTACCAGCATTGAATTACATTATTGAAATATATCATTTTTGTTATCATACAGTTAACTTAGTTTCTAACATGTAGGTATGGAGAGATTGTTGATGTTAATCTAGTTAGAGATAAAGGAACAGGAAAATCGAAAGGGTTTGCTTTTGTTGCATATGAGGACCAGAGAAGTACAATTCTTGCTGTCGGTTAGTTTCTTCATCTATCTGAGTTTGGATTTATTAATTTATATAAATTTTCATAGTTGTGACCAAATGAGTGGGTTGTTCATAAGTCTTAACAATGTCAATAGTATATATTTTAGAATAATATGATTTGGAGGTTTGGTTTATTTAAAATGAACGGTGGACAACTTTTGGTCCGTTTGAGCTAATACCATTATTTAGATTTTTTTTTATTTTAGTTGTTTGACCGGTTCTTTGATAATATCATTGGACTAACTGCAACCCTGCATTTCATAGTATTTAGGTTTGATTGAGAGGAGATGAATCTATCAATCAAAACTGTTTTAAAATGGCCAAATCTCCTGTAGATCTTTCCTTACTCTCAAAACTTTCCAGTAAAATATTAAACCTCGTGCTCTTATTTAATATTCATTTTTTCCATTTTCACCATAATTTTTGTTGACATATATCATTGCCATATTTTTCGTTTCTTATGCTTTTATGTTATTCTTTGTTAAACTACAAAATAAAGTTCATTTATTTTAACATCTACATTATTATTTCTTATGGTGTTTTTTTCATAGCCATTTAAGTAAATAAGTATGTTGAACTCTTTTACAACCTATATTTTTTTTAATCTCAGTCCCTTCCATGATCAACTAGCTGCAAGTATAAATAATAAAATAGTATTCAACTTCATGAAATAGTATACCATATACTAATATTTTTATCTCGTCATAAATCTTTGCATGCACTAATTTGACACACATAAACTACATATTAAGTCTAAATTACTGTCTCTAGATATAAGAAAACTCGGCTTTACTGACATCATGGTTTTGTCTATTTTAAAATAACTGTATTAATAAGAATACTTTTTACATTAATTTTTCTTTTCAGATAATCTGAATGGTGCCCAAGTTCTTGGGCGTACAATAAGAGTGGATCATGTTGCTAAATACAAAAAGAAAGAAGAAGAGGATGAAGAAGCCGAGCAGCAGAAAAGAGAAGCAAGAGGAGTTTGTCGTGCTTTTCAGAGAGGCGAGTGTACGCGTGGCGCCGGATGCAAATTCTCTCATAACGAGCAAGTAAGATTATTTTAAGTCATAATCTTTAAAGGTTCAACATAATGAACAGGTAATATTGTTTATTTAACACATATACTTTGAATTCAGAGGGCTGCAAACACTGGTTGGGGTGCTCAAGATGCTAAACATGCAAGATGGGAGAATGACAAGTATGAAGGCCCAACAAGAGGTCCAGGATCAGGCCCATCACAGCGGGGAATGCGTGACAAGGACAAGGACAGTTACAACAAACAGAGAGATACAAAATCAAGAGACGAAGATACCAGAAGCAGCAGACTGAAACCGGACAAAAAAGATGATGATTATTATGGGAATAGAAAATCAAGGTATGATTCTGCAGATGATGATAGAAGAGATGAAAAGAGGTCAAAGTATGACTCGGAGTCGTATCGAAGAGAGTATCGAGAATCTGTCAGGCGAACGAGTCGTGACCACAGTAGGAAGGATGAGGACCGCCGCGTAAGATCACACAGAGGATGAACCGCGTGTTTTAGTTGTCATGTTTGTTAACTGGGTCCATCGATTCACACCAGATTTGGCTTTGATACCGGATTATTTTCCTAAGTGAACACAAGTTGTTTCCAGTTTCTCACATTTGTAGTCAGTTGATGCGAATATGTTGTTTTGATCATGGTATATTAGAAGGGCATTTTTGACCCGTTTGTGTACTTGTAAGAAAAGATTTAACAACAAAGAGAGTGAGTCAAGTGAGAAGTTATCCTATTATTTTAAACTAACTTGTTTTATTGTCAAAGTTCTATATCTTTTAATTTAAGTATTAGTAACTTGTTATTGTTATATAGTTAAGTCCTGAACGTATTACTCGTTTATGGTTACGTAACTGAGACTCTCGAGAGTCACGATTCTACTTTTACTTACTTATTCCCAACACCATATTGCATATAAACTCGCACATGTACTATTGTTAGTGCGTAGTAAAAATATTTTAGCATTTAAGGAAAAAAGTTGTTACATGACTGTACATACAACACACCAAAAAAAACTGCAACTAAATGATTTCCTCTTCATTTTATCTCACAAGCCAAGTTTTAACTGAAATCAATTAGCCATGCCACAAATTCTAAACTTAAATTTGGACAATTTGATACAACTAAAAAATCACAACATTCAATGCCAAATAGGCACAATAGTTCACACGTTTCGTGGTATCTAAATGTCCATTTTCATAAAGATTATTGCCGTATCCAATTATCAAATAGTCACAAAGACACAAAAACACAAAAACATAGCCACCACAAAAAAAAAAAAAAAAAACCCTTTTGCAGTACTAAGTAAAATCCAAGTGACTAAAAGAAAACTTGTCTACCCAGAGACATTACCGACCACCGAAACAAATTATTTTCGTGTACTCGTTAATCAAGGGCAGTTGATGCAATCTCATTTGTGCTTGTTAATCAAGGGCAGTTGACGCGATCTCATTTGTCAACAAACGATGACTCGGCAAGATCAATAGCACGTGCAAGTGCAGCAGCTTTATTCTCACACTCCTGTGTTCATCAGCAGGATCACTATCAGCAACGATACCTGCCCCGGCTTGAAGGTGCGCCACCCAATCACGTCGCTTGTTTGCATCGTCATACTTGTACATTGTGTCATAACGGGCTGCTGTTGGAAACACGATTGTTCTTAAGGCCAATGCGATGTCCATGTCACCAGTGAATGAGATTTCCACCAAACCCACCGCTGTAGGGCCCACGTCTAGTCACTTCCAGCTTATCAATCAGTTCCATTGCTTTCACCTGTTGCATATAAGTTTTGAGTAACACGTAACACAGTGAAGTGAATTAAGAAATGAAGAATGAGTGTTTAGAAACCTTGGGGGCCCCACTAACTGTTCCAACGGGTAAAGCGGCACGCAGAGCGTCCCATGTACTTAATTCATCAAGCAGCTCTCCCGTAACCTACAAAGGAGACCGAATGGATTGACCAACAGCATCACAGCAATAAAGAAATCTAAAAACTAGTAAGCTAGTTAACTTTAAGTAACATTTAATTTAGAATATTGTAACAATTTAGAAAAAGAAAAATAGTCATATGGGGACATGGGGTAGAGATACTATAATTCGGTTCGTTTACAATCCTAATAACTAGTTTCTAGTTAGGTTATTATGGCTTATTACCTTCTTCACACGGGTAAGAATTTCAGGACTTGAAGCAACAAGAATAGACCCTCTAGCCTGTATCCATGAAAACAAAAATACATAACTAAATAACCGTTAAGTCTACTTTTCCCCTGAAGTGAGTAACAATAAAATACCAATTTGAAGTATCAAAAGAACAGAAAACCTGTAAGTTAGTCATGTATGGACTCGGGTTGACTATTCTCAAGGCCCGGTAAACTTCAAACGGATCTGCAACTGTACGCCGTTCAAAACGTTGACTTGTAAATGAACCGAACGTACAGTGAGTTGTTCAGCGGGAAGTTTGTTTATGCTCGTTCATTTAATAAACGAATGAACTTGAACAAAAGTTTGTGTTAATATATCCAAACGAGCGAACATGAACATTTGTTCGTTCATTTATTGATGCTCGTGATCGTTCGTTTATGTATGTCCATTTTTGAATGAAACTTTCGATGAATAATTTATTTAATGTTTTATATCTGTTTGTTTTCATTTAAGTGTGCTCAGTTATGTTTGTTCAATTATATTCATTTATGTTCGTGAACTGTTAATTTAGATTTGAAATAACAAAAACACGAACATGTTCATCTTTTAAACAAACGAACATGGATAAGTTGTTCGATTAAGTGTCTATTCGTTTACAAGCATAGTAAGATACATCATCTATATTTTAGAACTCGAAATTCAGATAGTGAATGTATATGTGGATTTTAGAAATATATTTAGGAGAATGTTAGTTTTCTATTAAAAGAATCCCCCTCTCCCCCTACCCCCTATGAGGTAGGAAGCATGTGCTAAAGATTTAAATTTAGTAATAGTAATTGTAAAACTAATAAGTAAAATATAAATAAAAAGTTTAATATAGAAACTAGAAAAAGAACAATAATGATAATAGAAAAACAAAACTTTGGTTCAGTTCGATTCTAAGGGCGTTTGGGTTTTACCACCAGCGGGTTTTCGGGCGAACGGGTTTTATTATTACTGACAATGACATTTTATTATTGGGTCACCCGTACGAAATACATAGGCATTTATGTTTGTTGACCATTAAAAAAAAGTAAAAAAAGAAAGGTGGTTAAATCTAGAGGAATTATATAGGCCTCATGTTAGTCGAGCTAACTAGCTAGGCTAGTGGGATTCTATTCTATTTTTGTCACATATAAAATATTCAGAACTACTGTTTTACCTGGCGCGTTGCGTCAAATAGGTTGGTAAAACTCGGATGTTGGTAAAATCCAAACATTGTAGGTTTCAGCTTTGAGACGGTAAGTCGACACAAATTTGGTTAGTTTTGGCTATGTGCGTTATGACATCGAAACTAAACCAAAAACAATTTAAAAAATGAGGTGGCCCATTTGTAAAACCCGAGCGTTGTCGATCCCGGACGTTGAGGCGATGAGTCTACACAAATTTGGTCGGTCTACGTCACGTTCGTTACGATACCGGAACTAAAAAACAAAAATACAAACAAAATTGGTATCCGGTCAATTTTCATTACTGTACCGATACTAAAACAAAATGCGTTGATTGTACGCAAATTCAGTTGTTTTCACTTAACAACACAACTATCCGGTCCACACCAAAATTAATGTTGAAAGACAAACAATTCTACTATACACAAAAACATATATGACACAATTAAAAAAAACAAAACCATTGGTTAAGTGGTTAAGTGGGCATTGTAAACCTAACTAGTTGTGTCAGCTCCTTTAAACAGGAGGTGGTGGCAACTAATTGGTTAAGTGGGCATTGTCGATGTTGCTAACTGTAGTATGCACACGCAAGTAGTTGTGTTGACTATTTACTATTAGGTGGTGGCAACCAATTGGTTAAGTGAAACTGTTTTACCTCTGTTTATAATAGATGAACATCTAAGTATTTAACGTATAGAAAACACGTTAATTTGCATACAAACATTTTGGACTATGAACAAATTTCATCATTACTTAGAAATATCGGTTCTAAGGTCTAATCTAAAGATGAAATCAATAACATTTCAATATAAATTATCCAAATTAATAATCCTAGTATAGAAACTTTTTTGTTAAGTTGAGCAAGATACTATAACTATATATAGCAACATTTGAAACCTATTAATATAAATACCAACATGTGTATTTTGTTTATCTTTGTTTGACAAACAGGGAGGGTGTGTTAAAGATCGACCGGTTGATTGATGAAACATACAATCTTAAAAGCTTCAAATCCGAGGGTTAAGACAAAAAAGAAAAATTGGATTTGAAGCTTAAAAGTTTTGCATCTCTAGAAGCAAAGGAAAAATTAAGAGCGCCTCGAGTTTCACCAAAGCCCCCCAAATCAGATCTACAAAGTTTCTCAAATTGACTCGAGTGAAGAAAATGTACAACACGCCAATCATACCAACACGTGTGAAATCTAAACAACAGTGCAAAAGAAGCCCGCTAAGTCATGGGTGATGTATAAGAGGGACCGGGGTTGACTCCGGTCACTTCGTTTTTTTTTTCCGCTTAGTAGGCTACATTTCACGAATTTGTCCGAAAAATTTTCAAGATATTGAACAAGGTCAACCAGAGGTATTGGGTCCATGTATGTTGTTATTGTAATTAATAGTATTAATATTATTAATATAACTATTTTAAATATTATTATTATTGTTATTTGATTGAGTATGTAACGCTTATGACATAAATATTAACTCGAAGACTTTAATTTAATAAAACAATAAAATAAATAAACAAATAAGGAAACTAACTGATTACTTTACAGTATATAGCAATATGATTGAAAAGCTAACATAATCGAATAACCGTTTTGTAAATTGTCTTGTGTTGACCTTAAAACACTTCTCACTGTTATTGTCTCATTTGTATGGTTTTTACTCAACCTCCACTAAGATCACTTGCGTTGACCTATAGCGAACTATGATGCAGTCTTGGACCGTACCAGTGTCATCGAATTTCTATAGCATGATTAGCATCTCCACCCTAAACCAGATCATACCGACTCCATACACGTTAACTTCATAGATTTCAAGGCTTCTAATACATTCCACATCCACGGGTCGTAATGTATAAGATGTCAGAAGAAGAACCACCAAATCTACTTAGCAAGCTTTCACAACAAGATAGCTAAAGTAACATAAGGTAAAGAAAGCGCAGACAAAAAAAAATACTATCACCATTTAGTAACAATTAGCGACAACTAGGGCTGTTCACGAACCGAACCGAACCGAACGCGGGCATGCTCATACTTGGTTTGGTTTGAAAGCGAGCTGAACCGAGCGGATTGAATTTAAAGAAACGAGCGAAATCTTTATGCTTGAACTTGGTTTGGTTTTGAAATCGAGCGGCTTGGTTCGGTTTGGTTTTGCTTGATTTCGTACAAATTTTCCAATTTTAAATTTCTAAGACTTCAAAATATCATTAATTCAAGACTTTCAACTCTAAATCGTCTAAACTTTCACCTTTAAAATGTATAAAACTCATAGTTAACTATAAAACATATATATAAAACGAGTGGCTATGGTTTAAATTTGAACTTTGAATTCTACACAAAAGAGAGAAGTTTTAAAAACTTTAAAAAAAGAGTATACTATTATATATATACATAAAGTTTATATATAAAACTAATATATAAAAATTAATTCGAGCAAAACGAACCGAATCAAACCGAACGAGGCTTTGCTCGTGCTTGGATTGCTTTTAAACCGAACCGAGCCGAACTGCTCACTTGCAAACCGAGCCGAAATCGAACGAGCATTTTTCGAGCAAAATTCGAGCGAACGATGAACGAGCGGCGAGCAATTTGGACAGCCCTAGCGACAACTGAGATCGTAAAAAATATATGCACCATTAGGGAGTTCACGGTTCGTTTTTCACGGTTTTTTATTAACGGCGACAAATGTATGTGTTAGGCCATCACACTCTCTAAGTTGGAGAGGTCCGTTGCCCCCACTATGGTCAGATTATGTTTTCTTAACCGAGCTCACGCTGTCTTTCGAGTTTGACGTGGGCGTTCTCCATGTAAATCATATCGCCGACTGTCACTTGACAGTCGACGTGGTTAGCTACTTATTTTTTTTCATGATTGGAATTGTGAGAACCTTTTATATATGTTTGTGTCTGCATGTTTGCTTGTCAATTCTTGACCTAACCTGAAAACAATACAAAAAAAAAATGGGTTTTAAATCGGTTAACACGAAACATTTTATAGAACAGGTAGACCCAAATTTAATAAATAGGTTAACACAAACACATTATATTTATAAATGGATTAGCCTTTAATATGTTAAGATTTTTTATAGAGTTCACTTAGATTCCAAAAGGGGTTATCAAAGAATTTTTAATATATAATTCTCTCTAAAAAAGACGTTTT
This sequence comes from Bidens hawaiensis, assembly GCF_021521415.1. NCBI lineage: Eukaryota > Viridiplantae > Streptophyta > Magnoliopsida > Asterales > Asteraceae > Bidens > Bidens hawaiensis. The sequence goes on along the minus strand of NW_027492698.1, from coordinate 300,075 downwards.
TAAAAGTAAAATTAATTTTGTATGTTGAAATTATTTCTGAGACTAGAGAGAGTAGTCAAAGCTTGACGAATGAATATAAAAAATGGAAAAGTGAGAAACTAGGGTTCGCTTGTTTGGATGTTGAGGGTATTTTAGGAGGTTAACAAATGAGCAAATCAAGGCAAGTTTTCTAGTCGAGTAAACTAATATCTGTTTTGAACTCATACGACGTAACTGTTAGGTAGGTATTAAATAATAGAGGGAGTAAATTGCAATTGTTCAATATTCGAAATCTTAATGAAACAGATACAACTGTATATTTTGACTTTTTAGGTTTAACTTTAATACAAAACTAGTTTGTTAGAAAATATGTCTGGTTTAAATCCTTGCGATTCAATTTCTAAGTTTTGATATATCTAAGATAGTGACATTATATGAGATGCATCCAAATGATTTTAGTAATGAAGAAATACGTTGTATTTTGGGTGATGATCTTACGACTGTTTATTACACTTTAAAGGAATATGATAAATTTGCAAATTTGGGTGTTATTTGTGACCTTGCTCGTATAATGGTGGAAACTGGAAAGCACGCCACCTTTTCGTTGATTTATAAAATATTGAAGCTAGCGTTGGTTTTACCGGTTGCAAACGCAACCGTTGAAATATGTTTTTCTAAAATGAAGCTTATTAAGACGGATTTGTGCAACCGAATGGGTGATGAGTATTTGAACAATGCTTTTAAGTTGTGTGGTTGAAAGTTAAAACGTTTGATAACGTAAAATAAGAGGATGTAATGACTCGATATCATTTCAAAACTGAATATGAAAAATTTGCACCTCATGTGTTTACATTCATTTATTATTGTGTTTCTATTTTGTTACATTTACATCAAGGCCGGCTATGAAGCAAGGCCCGGTGGTCGACCGACTCCGGCCCGACACCCCAATAGGTCTGAAATTTTTTTTAATTATATATTTTTAATATTTAAACTCAACTACTCAACTAATTTAAGACCCAACTGTAAGAATAAATATATTTTATATATTAATTTATATGGCCATCATTATCATTTATATAATAATAGATCAAAATAATTAATTATACCTTATTATATATTAGCTTGGTAATTGTTGGTGAGCCATATTACTCTTAATAGCTAATAAAGGGTTTCCCCTTGGGTGTATATATAGAGATAATAAATTAACATCATAACCTAATCTCACACACATAAGTAAATCATGTGTCTCCTTTCTCTTCTAAACCGGGTTCCTCTCAAGAACCCTAACCATCCTTAACTATACACCCTAAAGGGGAACTCGATCAAGATGACAAGCATGTCGACTACATCATACCCTGCTGCGGTTATTACTCTTCATGCTGTAACAGGTTCATAGGTTTAATATTTATCATGTTTTATATTACTTACATGAAGAACTGATCAACATGTGGCATCAGAGTGATGTTGATTAATCAGTTCTTCATGTTTTCCGTAAATCTGGAATTGAATCAGAAGACATGGACTAAAACTTGATAAACCCTAATTTTTTAGGTTTCCTTTTTTTTTCATGTTCTATTACGAAAACAATACATGAAACTGTATAAAATCGCTAAAATTCATATTTAGTAAACTCTAATATTTTCGAAATCTGTTAATTTCATGTTTAAATATTTCGATTCCAAGTTTTTTTTATGTTTAATTGTTAAAATTTTTGATGATGTTCTTCGTGTTCATCATTATTATCGAAAATTATACATATGTTGGTTCAAAATCTAGATTAAAATTTGTTAATGATTATTTAGGGAAATATTTTTTAAATCTTGGATAACTTAGAAGTTTTAATATTTTCTTAAAAGATTTGAATCCCCTTAAAATAGGAAACAAATATAATTGTTAATCATTAAAAAGATTTGAACCAAATCTTATCATTATTAATTTAGTTAATAAAGATAATGGGTTAAGGGCTTAAACCAGTTCACGGGCTATTTAAAAATCATGTATTATGGGCTTAAAATAGCTTATGTGTTCTAAGGGTTTATGAGTTTCTAAAATGGTTTGGGGTCATAACCCATAAACCCGAAAACTCACTAATACCGGAATCAACATTTTCCATAAAACTCCATAAAATCATGTAAACACCCAAATACTGAAAAACCCACTAAAAGCCGGAAACTGGCAATTCTCGGGAACCCAAAATTTCCGAGAACTAATTCCACAAAATAAGTTCCTACTGGAAACTTAAAAATCCTTACTCTAAACATTTTCCGCTATTAACTAATTAAATGTTTTGTGAACCTTAAATATAATAAAATTTACAAAACATAAATGCTTAACTTGAATGAACTTTTGATGTAACACTTCTGCCCAAAGGTGATGAGTTACATTTACCCTATCATTCAAGTATAACTGAAAAGCTTTTGTTAGTTTTGCATAACATGATACAAATGTCTCACTTCTGCCCAAAGGTGATTTGTTACATTTTTATTTAGCAAAACTAGCCCGTGCATAATTAAAATAATTGTCTCACTTCTGCCCAAAGGTGATGTGTTACAGTTATTTTGCACATATACTTAAATAAATTTTAATTCTGCCCAAAGATGATTTATTTTTTGTTTAAGTAGAACTATTAATTATAGTCTATTAGTTTGATGTTAATAATAGACATATCACATCTTCAATAAAATATAGTGATCCTCATATTAATGATCCTTCATTAATCTAATGATCATAAACTTTAATCTATATTATTTTAATATCCCATAATATTACTCACTATATTTTCTTCCATAAATAACGATCTCATCCAAATCATCCACTCTAATCTTAATATACAATTGAATTTTGTCTCATAAAGAGTTTTAATAACATTTAGCTCTTCTCAATTTTAATTATTCATTAAGACATGATATGACTATCGTACTGCTCTTTATAATAACAAACATTGCATTGAAAACTGGAGCATAACGAATAGAATGAGTCAATCATAATGTCTCTTACGATAATGATAATCAAGAACTTATATAAATAAATGCTATCACTAGAGTTATTCTACATTTAGGTTTTCCTAAGACTAATCAAAATAACTCCTAAGATTCATGCACTCCTTAAAAGTTCTAACTATAAGGTTAAATGACGTTACTGAATACATCATAATGTACAATACCATGACCCATAAAGTTAAGGGCTCACACATGGAAATAAGTACACTTTTCTAATGCATTACATACTAAAAGTTTCTATTATTACAATTTGGTGCCTTAAGTATCAACTATAACACTCATAAGTACAAAAGGAAAACGAGTATGTTGATTAGCAACACATGTAAAAGAAAAGAATATGGCAGTGGAACATAAGATGTTATTCAACTCACCACCATTAAAACCTTAAAGAGGATAATTCTAAGGTTCATAGACAAAATACAAGTATTACTTCCAGCTTTAAGTTCTCTAAGGAGAAGTCTCGTTGTAAAAATATGTCAGTATATTAGGCATAAGTAACAAGGCTATCCATAATTCAAAAGAACATCTGGCTAAAACAGTAGTCGTATATTAATGATATTTATGTCTGCTAATCTTAATATTCCAATTAACATGATATGCTGAGTCTAGTTCTATAAGTTTCTTTACTGATATCAACATATAACTAACATGAATGTTGGTGACAAAATTTTAAATGTTAAGACTATTATAACCATGAAAAACTGTCTTCTAATTACGTTTTATGATACCTTAAATATTCTGGAGATCAATCAGAATTTAGTATCAGTACTTAAGCTACATTATGACAGCTGTGAGGTTTGCATAGCCAACATAAAGTCACTCTTACCCTAACATCTCATATTATTTGTTATCAGTATCTGGATTGAAACATTTATAAAATAGAACTAGATGATACCACATGCTTTCACAACTTTTGTTATTATGCAATAAGAATTTAACAAAAGACAAATGAGACTTATAAAATCCATCCATTAAAACCAAATTCATTAGAAATCATGACATGGTTGATGAGGGTGATTTTTCATATAATCTCATTCTTAGTGATTTTAAATAATGTGTTAAATGCCCTAAACATTACTTGGCTTAAAGAATAAGTATGGGTCCACCATAAGTTATATTTCACTGACATTCGTGAAACTTATTCAAACGGAATATTCAGACACAATTCTTTTATCATTTATAATTCTATTTACTTGTATCTAATCAGTATTCTATGGTCCGCGGTCTTAAAGAGATCCGTTCATATATACTTAATACGATTTCTTCTAAATATGTCCTTTAAGTTTATTATGACATCTGGACGTTAATGGAATTAAATCAAGTCTAACATATATATGACAGATTCCCACGTCATGTACATCATTGAAACTTCTCTTTTATATTTCCTAGAGATATTAAAGATTAGTGGGAGCCTTAAGTGTCTCAATCATAACTTACAAGATTTGCAAGAGGTGGGGGAGTGAAAACTTGATATTATCTCAAATACACCTCTTGTACAAGACACTGCTCCATCATAACACGATTCCATCATAACTTATCTCTTTAGAATTTACTTCTACTCTTACAAAAGTTTCATTGTTGCTTAAACGTGGACAAATTCAGATTTATTACTAAATTAATCCTCACCAAGAGAAACTGCAACAACTTATATTATTAACTTGTTTCTCTGTTAGAATCTATTGGTAAATACTGACCCTAAGTATGCTAATTTCCTAAAGGTTTCTAAGGTCAGTGGGGGCAGTACAAGTCTTTATAATGACTTGTTAGAAGTACAAGAGGCGGGGGGGAGAGAGGTATTAAATTTTACTCCAATTACACCTCTTGTACACCATACTGCGCCAAATCTTACACACTTAGAATCCTGAAAATGATAGCAACCTAACTAAGAGCTAATCCATAAAACTGAGACTTTTAAAATTACCCAATAATCAACTTAGGAGGCCATCTAGGTTTTAAAACCTACTAAATTTGATGCTTATGTAACCTCCCTAACTAAAGTTGAATTGGATGTTGGAAAGTTTAATGATCATTTCCCTTATAATTAAACCATTATAATCAATCATAATTGACTCCATAAGTCGCTAACGTTTTGAGATTTGGTTGAATGACCTAAAGGTGTTCATAACTAAACTAAATCATAACACAAACGTTAAGACACTAAGAAGCATACTTGATTATTAAAGGTTAGATTCAAAAGGGAATAAATCATCAAAGAGTCTTATAACCTATATTATAAAACATTTCTTTGAGGATCATCACTGTTCAAGTAGCTTATAATAGTTAAAGAGCTACGTTAGAAGAACATTAAAACAACTTTCCCTAATAACTGACTTACATATCTACATGCTTATAAAACAACCTAAATGTTATAAACTGAAGGTTAATGAACATTTAGTCTATAAGTCAATAAAATCCATATATGGGTTAATGCAAACATCAAAATTTAATGAAATATTTATACAATTATTTTCATCAAAAACCAAGTGGATTAATGTACCTACCTCAAGATGAGTGGGAGCAACTAAAAAAAAACTTGTCCTTATATAGATGACATTCTTCTGACAAGTATATGTTACATAAGTCAAAGCATTGTTCACACACTTTGATATGAAATATCTCAAAGATATCCCTTACATAATAGATATCATAACATTCTGAGATAGACCCAAATAGACATTAGTTTTGTTCTATAAGTTTTATCATAAATGGATCCTTACACATGTGACAAACAATTTTGCTATATTTAGAGGATAATAGGATCATTGAGATTATTACCTTATGCTTCATTAAGTAGAAGCCTTATGTAGGTTCAAGTCTATACTCGTTCAGATATTACTCAAAATTGTAACACACTAGATATGCCTAGATTAATGTGAAACATCTAAAAGAGTATTAAAATATCTTTAAAATAAACGAAAGACTATAATTTAAAAGAAGAAATGAGAATTCAAACCGGTATATTACTCCACACTTTGTCATATTCAGAGATAAGAAAATGTAATTTTATGGATATATTCTTATGTCAGTAGATAAATCTATCTCATGGAGGAGTCATAATGAACTGATAACAACAACCTAAGTCATAACAACATAATATGTTGATTAATTACAACGTTGTTGTCAATAAATGTTGTTGAATATTTATTAGTTGACTCGTAAGTTTTATTAAACTCCAAATAACTTTTATATTGAAGACTAATTGTGATAACGTCAGCTACCGTGTTTTCTCAAACAGTAACAGTTTGATAGGTGTTGCATTAAATTTTGATATGAAATTAATTATTCGTTTATGAACGAATTGAGGAATCTAATTTTTCATATTGAATACATTCATGATATGCTTAAGGATCCTATAACTAAAGGTCTATTACCCATAAGTATTATGAAAGCGCTTATAATCATGAGGGGTTTATTAATGACCACGTACAAATGCATATCGTACTATGAATGATTAACTATTAAATTTCCTAATCAGTTTTGATTTTGTACGTCTCTTAGTATGTTCAGCATGCATAATGACATATAGACGAATTAAATATACAAATCAAACGTTCTGAAGAGCTTACTTGAAAATGTTGATCATAACTACTTAGGTTTTAAATAAGGACTGCAGTGTGATTAATGGGGGTCTTGAGCTGATGTTCAATTCAATGACTGTATTTCTCTGCTCCAGTTTGAGTTTAAAACTAAAATGAGTGTTAACTCCTGATCAGGCTTATCTAATTGTAAGGCCCCGTTCTCGGTAGCCCTACTTTAACGTCGGATTTACTCATAAACATAGTTCTACAATCAGAGTTAATTAAAACTTTTCGCGGAATATAAAACATCAACCATTCGTTACAAGGCATTAAATCTTTTCTTTGATACCATAACGCAAAACATTATATTTAAAACATCTTTACTTCTATCTTCAGATGCCAGCCGTTCCATCCATGCCATGTGCCGTCCTCATGCTAACTCTATAATCAGCTCACCTGCATGCATACTAAAAGTCAGCTACGCTGAGTGAGTTCTAGTTAATCGGGCAACATACAATTCGTTCTCATACATTTTTACACGTAACTGAAGACACGTATTAATACTGTAACTCTGTATAATTATCCATAAGAGGAACGTCACATAATATCAAATAAGGGAATCAATACTACTACCCGTACTGTATATGTTTTCCATAGAAGGAACAATCTGTATATATTATCCATAGAAGGAACACTCTACACCTATATTGTCCATAGAAGGGACACTCTATATATATTATCCATAGAAGGAACGCCCTGTATACTTTCCATAGAAGGAACACTATACTCTCTATAAAAGGAACACTATACTGCCCATAGAAGGAACACTATACTATCCATGGAAGGAACGTGATACTATCCATAGAAGGAACATCCTATATACTTTCCATAGAATGAACACTATACTATCCATAGAAGGAACATTATACATTATCCATAGAAGGAACTCTATATATTATCCATATAAGGAACACTGTATATAAGCTATTATTTAATATCCATGTAAGGAACTAATCTCTTCCCTTGGCAATACGTGCAATATCCGAAGATCGTTCACGTACCGACAAGCAATCATTCATATCAATCACATATATCATACATGGCATACACTTACCATTTAAGGTAAGTGCATTAACTATCACATCGAGTATGCACACAGCCCCGAAAAACATAACAATGAGTGGGGCTAGAAACTCACCTGAATCCTGCTTCGTTCTCCGATAGTTGTTAATCCCTTCTTTAACTGAGCTCGGCTGACTGTACAAGTTACACGTATCAATACTCATCTGATCTAATCTAACGACCTAGTGTTAGATTACTTTTACTTAACATAGCTATGGTTTTCCTTTATTTTATCATTATAGTATTTATCTCTTTAGGTCCTTACAATGCATACCGTAAAGTGAACTTAGATATAAGCGGACTTAGATATAAGCCAACTTATATATTAGCGAACTTGTATATAAGCGAACTTGGATATAAGCGAACTTATATGTTAGCGAACTTGTATATAAGTGAACTTGTATATATAAGCGAACTTGTATCAGGCGAACTTATATGTGGCGAACTTAACCAGTATGCGAACTTAACCAGCATGCGAACTTATCAAGCAGGCGAACTTATCAAGCCAGCGAACTTAACGTGCAGCAGCTACGGGTTTGGTTTTAGCCCACTAATCGTTTCTGTTTCAACATGATAACCTTGGATATGATACTAAGCAGTCCCGCAAGCATTCCCGCAGCCATTTTCGGATAAGTCTTAACACCGGGGAACCATAAAGTTTGGACCTTTAAGCTAAAAACGTTCAATACATGTACTAAGGTTTATTTTAAGCGAGCCGTACATAGCCATGAGTTCGTTAAGTCCATTTTAATCTTCAAGTTTGCAACTTTATGATTTGTCTATACCCGATCTATCATCCTACCAATTTTCATGTAAATCCGTACACGAAAAGTAATCCTTTTTAACAAAAACGTACCTTTGAGGTTTTTGTTTGAAATCACTCGAGATGCTCAAAACCATATCAAACGAACTCCGATTTGAGTGATTCAAGCAACCATGGAACCGTCTCGTCCCGATCTACAAACCTATCAGCTCACCTTTGCTGGAAACCGCTGCTACAGTCGCCGGAATAGTGAAACAGTGGCCGGAAATCCTCATTTTGAGCTGCTACTGTTTTTCTGATAAAAACCATACTTCCCGACCTCTGATAGAAGATCTAATTGGTGGAAATCGTCATTTATATACCATGAACACTCAGTTAAAATTTGGGACCGATCCGACGGCTAGATCTCCGGGAATCTTTGTTTCATTGTGGGTGGTTTTCTCAAAAACGGGAATTGGGTTAAGTGTGTGTTTTGATGGTGGAGGCTATGGTGTAGATATGTATGGAAATGAAAAGGATTAGGGTTTTAAGGGGTATTTATACTCCCTTAAGCCCATGGACCTAAGGCCCATCTTTCCTTTTTGGTCCATAATTAACTCCATCTAATTAGCATGCTTATCCTTCCATCCTTATTATTTTATTAATTCTCTACTAACTCAAGTAAACTTTTCCATCATAAATAAATAATATATTAAATATTATTTTTAGAAATTTCGGGATGTTACACTAATACTCATAATAAATGATTACTCGGCCAAGTGGGAGAATGTAAGAATATATATATTTTATATATTTATTTATATGGCCATCATTATCATTTATATAATAATAGATCAAAATAATTAATTATACCTTATTATATATTAGCTTGGTAATTGTTGATGAGTCATATTACTCTTAATAGCTAATAAAGGGTTTCCCCTTGGGTGTATATATAGAGATAATAAATTAACATTATAACCTATGTGACATCTGCCCCGATCCGACCCGACCCAGGTACCCGTTTCCCTTATCCGATCTCTTTCTTTTATGATTTAATATTTATTTATACTTATATTTTACTTTTAATAATAATAACATATTTTCCTTCCCGCCTCTTTCTCTCTCTTTCTTTCCGCCGTCCCGTCCCTCTTCCTTCTTCCTCTTTTCTTTCCGCCTTCTTTTCCCTCTTGTCGCCGTCCCGCCCTTAAGCCTTGTTTCCCTCTTTTTCTAACACTCTTTGCTTGTTCTGTTTCTTCCCGTCTAAGGTTGTCTGCGCAGCTCCACGCGCCAGACTCCTTTCAAGGAAGCCTGCGTGAAGACCATCTGTTCCAGCGATACGCGAGACGAACTCTTCTCGCAGCGCGCTAAGAATTGTAATTCTTCTCGCAGCGCGCGGAGAACGGTAGTTCTTCCCGCGACGCGCTAAGGATTTGTAGTTCTTCTCGCAGCGCGCTAAGAATCGTAGTTCATCCCTCGACGCGCGAAGAATTATAGTTCTTCCCGCGGCGCGCTAGGAATTGTAGTTCCTCCCGCGGCGCGCTAAGAAATGTGATTCTTCCCGCGGCGCGCCTTAGCTTTCTCGCGCTAACCCTTTGAGTTTTCTTCTGTTTAATCTAGCCGTTTGCTTTTGTGATGTCTTATCTTTTGTGCTGTTGACCTAATCTGCTTTATGTCTGAAAAGTTACTTTCGGCGCAGCATGCGCACCAACCCCATTGGTTGGCAGAAAAAGTGACTGACATTATCTTTTGAGATCTGCTTTTTCCATGCTTGACCGGTACCTTTATCTGAACCGCCCATGCTTTTTTTTTACTGTTCCCTGTCAGCCTTTTTCTCTTTTTCCCTGCTGCCATATCTTTTAATATCTTTTACTTTTCTGAACTTGCTTTTGATATCTTTTGTTATCTTTTGTTTTGTCTTGTTCTGTTTGTCTTGGGATCTTTTCCCCTTTTCTAGGGATTGTGTTCCCTAGGGTTTCTCTATAAATAATAATGTTATTTTCCTAACACATCACACACAACCACTTATTATCTTTCTCCTCCTTGCTCTCTCTGCCGCCTCCTCTCTTGCCTCCATTCTCTCCTCTCTTCTGCCCAGATTTTCGGTAATATATGTATATAATAATTTACTTATGCAAACTTATAATCAAGACTTAAATCAAATCGTTAAAACAATAATCTTATTTATAGGTTAACTTGTGCTTGTTTAAAGTTGGTTCTTGCTTTATCTTACACCGCATCGTTTATCAAGTGAGTAATCTCGTACCTAATCCCTTTTTATTTTTAATGTTTTGGGATGTTCATGTGTTCGTACAAACTTAGAGTCTTAAACTTGTTTATGAACTTTAGTCGCGCAGTATCCCATGTGTTGAGGACGTTTACTTGGCTGTTTATTTGTATGTGTGTATCATTAACCGCTTTGTTCGGCCTATTCCGAAGTTTTCATGGATCCATTAGATGAACACGGGAGACCTATCGTTTACGGTTTTCTTTGTTTACACTTGCACGGATGTTTTTTTCGTTTTTGTGCTCAATTGGGAGCACGGATTGAACTATGAACTATGAGCTATGATCTATTTAGGCTTGATCACAATCTGATTGCACCCTTGTTAAACACCAGACATACATGTGTTGCGCGCAGATTTATTGTTATCTATGTATTGTATTAAACTTGATTTCTCACCAACACGCAAGTGTTTGACGTTTATTTTAACACATGTTCAGGTTTGCAATAGCTGTTTTGGAGCTTGTGAACACGTAGGAAGTTTTCTTTATTTTTGACCTAGATTAAAATGTATCAAGACAAGCTATTGATTGTTCGAACATTTTGCCTTATAATATAATGATTTATGTTGATTTATGTTATCTTGTGTCTACTCTGCGCGTGCGCGAATGAATGTATTTATTAATTATTGACACCCAATAGTGTCACGAGTAATGTAACAATATGTGGCGCCCCGATGTATAATCCGCCTTTGGTCGGGGTGTTACAGATTGGTATCAGAGCTCGTTGACTTTAGGATAGGTGGTTAGACGTAACGGCCTAGAATACCTAAGAGTCCCTTCTCGCGCATGAGAGAAATCTCATGTTTGCACGCTTATTGTTAATTACTCGTTATTTATGAATATGCTCGCGCTTGAGCAGTATATGATTTTATGTTTTATTCCGCGATATTTTGATTTTTGTTGAATTTCGATTTTTTTATTGATTTTACTTGCATATTCGCTTGCTGGATTTGAAGATTGAAAAGTCATGGTGATACATGAATAGTTGATTTTCAATTTCCATTTACGATTATGTTCTGAGGTTGGAGACTTGAAAAGTCATGGTGATACATGAATTGTCAACCTCCAATACTCATTTTCTTGTATATTTTATATTGAAGATTGAAAAGTCATGGTGATACATGAATCGTCAATCTCCAATACTCGTTTGCTCGTATATTTTAAATTGGGAATTCGGAAAGTCATGGTGATACATGAATTGTCGATTCTTGATTCGAATTTGTTACCTTTATTAAGTCTGCATTTAGGGCCATTTATTTTACTTTAACTTTTGACAGTAACTGACTCCGTGAAACCGAGCTTTTCGAGGTTATACTTTGCGATAAAACTAAGATATTAACTAAAATTAAAACTTTTATAGAATGCCTCCGCTATCAGCTCGCCATCTCAAGAAGAAAGAAGCCGCGCGCAGACGTTCGCTGCAACGTTCCCAGGAAATGGCCGCCGCAATAGCCCAAGCCTTAAACCAAAACAATGCTAACACCTCTGGTTACAACATTAAGTCCTTTAACGCGGGTAACCCTCCAAAGTTCACAGGTCTTGAAGGAGCCACCATGATGCTCCAGTGGGTTGAGAAAATAGAAAACACTTTCCTCCACACCCAATGCCCCTCAGACAGACGAACCCTGTATGCTTCCAGTGTCCTGGAATCGAGAGCGCTTACTTGGTGGAATGGAGTAGCTCATGCGCGTGGCGCAGAAGCTGCTTCTAGCATGACATGGGAGGAATTCAAGGAAATTCTGACGCGAGAATTCTGCCCTCCCAACGAAGTTAAGCGCCTGGAGGAAGAATTTTGGAATCTTAAGCAGTACAGTGGCGAAGCGCGCGAGTACGCGACGCGCTTCCATGAACTAAGCCTGCTTGTCCCTCACCTTGTTACCCCTTCCCGCCGAGCCATAGAGAAATTCCTTGGGGGTCTCCCCATGGAAATTCAAGATTCTGTATGGGCCAGAAACCCAGTAACCCTCTCTGACGCCATCGAGTTGGCCGCTGTGCTCAGCGACAACCATGTCAGAGCAGGAACCCTGTTCCTGCGGGGATCTGAGAAGACCAAACTCACCAAGACTGTTCCTGAACCAACAGAAACCAAACCAGAACCCTCAAACCGTAACAACCTCAAGCGCAGGCGCAAAGCCTATGCGCTTACCAACCCGCCCATTGTCCAGCAACCCATCTACCAACCTCCAGTTTACACGCCTAACCCACTGACAGCCTACCCACACCTCCTGTAGTCCATAACTATGCCTTAACCAATCCCGCACTCCCTGCCCCGCCACCTAAGAAACCTTATACAGGAAATCAACCCTTTTGCCCAACCTGTAGACTTCACCACCCAACCCAAATCCCGTGTCGACAATGTAACCGATGTGGCCGTGTTGGTCACTCTGCCGAATACTGTAGAGTCCCTCCCGCCAACCCAATTGCGCAGACACCACCAGTCTACCCGCAGAACCCTCAACCAACCTACCAAAACCCACGACCCAGGTCGTGCTATAACTGCGGTGATCCCAGTCATTTCCGGAACGCGTGCCCGAGACTACAAGTTCAGATTACGCAAGCGAATCCGGTGAACCAGATTTCGAACCAAGTGACACGCGGACGAGCTTTTAACATAACCGCGCACCAAGCGCAAGCGAATAATGACGTAGTTAATGGTACATTTTTGCTTAACGGATTTTATGCTTCTGTACTTTTTGATACTGGCGCCGATCGAAGTTTTATTTCTCGCGCGTTTGAGCAGAAGCTTGCGCGACCGCGCAACGACTTAAAAGAGAATTTTTCAGTTGAATTGGCTAATGGCGAAACTGTTTTAATTAACTCAGTGATTAAAGATTGCACGCTTAACCTTAACGAAAACGATTTTCTGATCGACCTCATCCCCATGCCTCTTGGGAGCTTTGATGTTATTATTGGTATGGACTGGCTTACGCATAATCGCGCCAAAGTTATTTGCGCCAAGAAGATGATTCGCATACCTCGAGAAAATGGTGACCTTCATATCTACGGCGAAAAACCCTCCCGCGGTCTTAAACTTATGTCTTGCGCCGAAGCCCAAAGACTCATGCGGAAGAAGTGTATTGCATTCTTAGCCCATGTGGTCAAACCTGCTGAAGAAAAGAAGCTTCGCGATATCCCTGTTGTGCGTGATTTCCCTGAAGTTTTTCCTGATGATCTTCCTGGTATCCCTCCCGCTCGTGAAGTCGAGTTCCGTATTGATCTTGTCCCTGGTGCTTCCCCCGTAGCTAAATCTCCTTACCGTCTTGCGCCCGCTGAGATGCAAGAATTGGCAAGCCAACTTCAAGAGTTGACTGCTAAAGGATTCATCCGCCCTAGCTCTTCGCCCTGGGGTGCTCCGGTGTTGTTCGTTAAAAAGAAAGATGGTTCGTTTCGCATGTGTATTGATTACCGCGAGTTGAACAAGGCTCACCATTAAGAACCGGTATCCCTTACCGCGTATTGACGACCTCTTTGATCAACTCCAAGGTGCCTCTTGTTTTTCTAAGATCGATCTCCGCTCTGGCTATCACCAGTTGCGCATCCGCGATGAAGATGTTCCGAAGACTGCTTTTCAAACTCGTTATGGCCATTTTGAATTCTTGGTCATGTCCTTCGGTTTAACCAACGCACCCGCCGTTTTCATGGATCTAATGAATCGGGTGTGTAGGCCTTTCTTGGATAAATTCGTGATTGTGTTTATCGATGATGTTCTGGTGTATTCTAAGACCAAGGCCGAGCATGAGCAACATCTTCGGTTGGTGTTGCAAAAGCTTAGAGCTGAGCAACTCTATGCTAAGCTTTCCAAGTGTGAATTTTGGTCTGATGAAGTACAGTTTCTTGGTCATGTTGTAAACAAGATGGGTATTCATGTCGACCCATCCAAGATTGAAGCAATCAAGAACTGGATTACGCCGACCACTCCTACCGAGATCCGTTCCTTTCTGGGCTTAGCTGGTTACTACCGGCGATTCATTTCGAACTTCTCGAAGATCGCTTTGCCTTTAACAACTTTAACGCACAAAGGTAAACCGTATATTTGGGGCTCGAAGCAAGAAGAAGCCTTTCTAGCGCTCAAGCGATTGTTGTGTGAAGCTCCTGTTCTTGCGCTACCTGAGGGTAATGATGATTTTGTCGTGTACTGCGATGCATCCAACCAAGGTCTCGGTTGTGTTCTTATGCAACGAGGCAAGGTTATCGCTTACGCATCGAGGCAACTCAAGGTTCATGAAAAGAATTATACAACTCACGACCTCGAACTAGGCGCAGCTGTTTTTGCCTTGAAGATCTGGAGACACTACCTTTATGGTACTAAGTGTATCCTCTACACTGACCATAAAAGCCTTCAGCATATCTTTGATCAAAAGGAACTTAACATGAGGCAACGCCGATGGAACGAACTCATCAGCGATTACGATTGTGAGATCCGGTATCATCCTGGTAAGGCTAATGTGGTAGCCGATGCGCTCAGCCGAAAACCCTGCCAGCTTAACTGTATCTTGCCGCGCACGCAGCTTCACTTCGCGCCGATCCAAAGCAACCTTGAATCGCGCATTCGTGACGCGCAGCGCGCATCCATCAGTAATGGTAACCTTCGCGCCGAGTTAGCGTGTGGCGTGGAAGCACACTTTGTCCCTAATCTGAGTGGAATTCTCTGCTATCTTAATCGCATCTGGATTCCCTTTGATGAGAATCTTCGCGCTGATATCCTGAGTGAAGCGCATAAATCTCGGTATTCCGTCCATCCTGGCGCTGATAAGATGTACAAGGATTTGCGCATTACTTATTGGTGGCCCGGTATGAAAAAGGATATTGCTGTGTTCATAGCTAAATGCCTGACTTGTTCTAAAGTAAAAGCTGAACACCAACGCCCATCTGGTTTGCTCGAACAACCAGAAATTCCTACGTGGAAATGGGAAGGTATAGCGATGGACTTTATTACCAAGTTACCTTTGACAGCAAGCAAACATGATAGCATTTGGGTAATAGTGGATCGTTTGACTAAATCTGCTCACTTTCTGCCCATTCGAGAAAACTACCGTGTTGAGCATCTCGCGCAGCTTTATGTCAAGGAAATTGTCTGCCGCCATGGTACTCCTTTGAGCATCATATCCGATCGCGATGGCCGTTTTATATCTCGCTTTTGGAAATCTCTCCAATCTGCGCTAGGAACTCGCTTGGACATGAGTACGGCATATCATCCTCAGACTGACGGACAGTCCAAGCGAACTATTCAAACTCTTGAGGATATGCTCCGATCTTGTGTTCTTGATTTTGGAGGTAATTGGGATTCACACCTGCCTTTGATTGAGTTCTCTTATAATAACAGCTATCATTCCAGTATCGGTATGGCCCCATTTGAAGCACTTTACGGTCGTAAATGCCGCTCCCCGATCTGTTGGAGCGAAGTGGGTGAGACTCAAATCACAGGACCCGAACTTGTTCAAGAGACAACCGATAAAATCGCCAAGATCCGTGATCATCTGCTGACTGCCAGAAGCCGACAGAAGAGTTACGCAGATCGCAGGCGAAAGCCTCTCGAATTTCAAGTTGGTGATCTTGTTCTCCTCAAAGTGTCGCCCTGGAGGGGTGTTGTCCGCTTTGGGAAGAAAGGTAAGCTTGCTCCTCGTTATGTTGGTCCATTCAAGATTCTCGCGCGTGTGGGAAAAGTTGCCTACAGACTTGACCTGCCGCCCGCGCTCAGTAATGTGCATCCAACGTTCCATGTATCCAATCTCAAGAAGTGTTTAGCCGACGAGAACCTTCACATTCCACTTGATGAAGTTCAAGTTGATGAAACTATGCATTTCGTTGAGAAGCCTGTTGAGATTATGGATCGCGAGGTTAAGCAAACCAAACGCAGTCGCATCCCTATCGTGAAAATTCGCTGGGAGTCCAAGCGCGGAGCCGAGTTTACATGGGAAAGGGAAGATCAAATGAAGATCAAGTACCCGCACCTGTTCTCTGCGCAACCTACTTCAAGATAAATTTCGGGACGAAATTTCTTAAAGTAGGGGAGACTGTGACATCTGCCCCGATCCGACCCGACCCAGGTACCCGTTTCCCTTATCCGATCTCTTTCTTTTATGATTTAATATTTATTTATACTTATATTTTACTTTTAATAATAATAACATATTTTCCTTCCCGCCTCTTTCTCTCTCTTTCTTTCCGCCGTCCCGTCCCTCTTCCTTCTTCCTCTTTTCTTTCCGCCTTCTTTTCCCTCTTGTCGCCGTCCCGCCCTTAAGCCTTGTTTCCCTCTTTTTCTAACACTCTTTGCTTGTTCTGTTTCTTCCCGTCTAAGGTTGTCTGCGCAGCTCCACGCGCCAGACTCCTTTCAAGGAAGCCTGCGTGAAGACCATCTGTTCCAGCGATACGCGAGACGAACTCTTCTCGCAGCGCGCTAAGAATTGTAATTCTTCTCGCAGCGCGCGGAGAACGGTAGTTCTTCCCGCGACGCGCTAAGGATTTGTAGTTCTTCTCGCAGCGCGCTAAGAATCGTAGTTCATCCCTCGACGCGCGAAGAATTATAGTTCTTCCCGCGGCGCGCTAGGAATTGTAGTTCCTCCCGCGGCGCGCTAAGAAATGTGATTCTTCCCGCGGCGCGCCTTAGCTTTCTCGCGCTAACCCTTTGAGTTTTCTTCTGTTTAATCTAGCCGTTTGCTTTTGTGATGTCTTATCTTTTGTGCTGTTGACCTAATCTGCTTTATGTCTGAAAAGTTACTTTCGGCGCAGCATGCGCACCAACCCCATTGGTTGGCAGAAAAAGTGACTGACATTATCTTTTGAGATCTGCTTTTTCCATGCTTGACCGGTACCTTTATCTGAACCGCCCATGCTTTATTTTACTGTTCCCTGTCAGCCTTTTTCTCTTTTTCCCTGCTGCCATATCTTTTAATATCTTTTACTTTTCTGAACTTGCTTTTGATATCTTTTGTTATCTTTTGTTTTGTCTTGTTCTGTTTGTCTTGGGATCTTTTCCCCTTTTCTAGGGATTGTGTTCCCTAGGGTTTCTCTATAAATAATAATGTTATTTTCCTAACACATCACACACAACCACTTATTATCTTTCTCCTCCTTGCTCTCTCTGCCGCCTCCTCTCTTGCCTCCATTCTCTCCTCTCTTCTGCCCAGATTTTCGGTAATATATGTATATAATAATTTACTTATGCAAACTTATAATCAAGACTTAAATCAAATCGTTAAAACAATAATCTTATTTATAGGTTAACTTGTGCTTGTTTAAAGTTGGTTCTTGCTTTATCTTACACCGCATCGTTTATCAAGTGAGTAATCTCGTACCTAATCCCTTTTTATTTTTAATGTTTTGGGATGTTCATGTGTTCGTACAAACTTAGAGTCTTAAACTTGTTTATGAACTTTAGTCGCGCAGTATCCCATGTGTTGAGGACGTTTACTTGGCTGTTTATTTGTATGTGTGTATCATTAACCGCTTTGTTCGGCCTATTCCGAAGTTTTCATGGATCCATTAGATGAACACGGGAGACCTATCGTTTACGGTTTTCTTTGTTTACACTTGCACAGATGTTTTTTTGGTTTTTGTGCTCAATTGGGAGCACGGATTGAACTATGAACTATGAGCTATGATCTATTTAGGCTTGATCACAATCTGATTGCACCCTTGTTAAACACCAGACATACATGTGTTGCGCGCAGATTTATTGTTATCTATGTATTGTATTAAACTTGATTTCTCACCAACACGCAAGTGTTTGACGTTTATTTTAACACATGTTCAGGTTTGCAGTAGCTATTTTAACACGTAGGAAGTTTTCTTTATTTTTGACCTAGATTAAAATGTATCAAGACAAGCTATTGATTGTTCGAACATTTTGCCTTATAATATAATGATTTATGTTGATTTATGTTATCTTGTGTCTACTCTGCGCGTGCGCGAATGAATGTATTTATTAATTATTGACACCCAATAGTGTCACGAGTAATGTAACAATATGTGGCGCCCCGATGTATAATCCGCCTTTGGTCGGGGTGTTACAACCTAATCTCACACACATAAGTAAATCATGTGTCTCCTCTCTCTTCTAAATCGGGTTCATCTCAAGAACCCTAACCATCCTTAACTATACATTCTAAAGGGAAACTCGATCAAGATGACAAGCATGTCGACTACATCATACCCTGCTGCGGTTATTACTCTTCATGCTGTAACAGGTTCATAGGTTTAATATTTATCATGTTTTATATTACTTACATGAAGAACTGATCAACACCAACGGTATGTATTTTCACCTTGACCTAAAAATTTTCACGATTCTCGAAGACGACCCTGATTTACATTATGTGAGATTAGGTTATGAAACGTTACCCCTAAATTAATGTCTAGATCCATCAATACTTATAATGTTGAAAGTTATTCAATTCACCATTACAACCAACAAGAAAAAACAAATGTGTACTCTCAGGAAATCCCAAAGATCATGCCGATGAACCATTGATCCATCGTTTTCACCCTTTTAGTTGGACCATATAACAGAGCCTTGGCCATCTCCCAACTTGAAGCATCTCCCCTCAATCAATCCACCCATCAATCTCTCTCGCATTGCTTTTTCTGTGTCCAGCAACAAATGAATCTCTCTAGCCACCCCGATAACCTTAGGTACACTATGCGGGTGTTTGGGAAACCCTATTTTATCTCCTTATAACTTTTCATTAAGTTAATAAGTTATAATATTGTAACTTATAAAACTTTTTTTCTCACAATATAAGCAATTCCAAACACCTTATTACTTTTCAAAAAATTAATAAGTTATAAGTTAGTGAAAATAAGCAATCCCAAACACCCCTATAATGTTTCTACGTCTATTAT
Organism: Bidens hawaiensis; assembly: GCF_021521415.1. Taxonomy (NCBI): domain Eukaryota; kingdom Viridiplantae; phylum Streptophyta; class Magnoliopsida; order Asterales; family Asteraceae; genus Bidens; species Bidens hawaiensis. Next base: position 280,588 of record NW_027492698.1, on the reverse strand, counting down.
TAAACTCTTTACCAGTAATCTTGGAGTCAAAATACTAAACTGATTGGAAGAAAATCAGTAACTCCACCAACTTCTTGTTACACGAAACTAAATATTATACCCATATCAAAACGAGGATCCAAACCACTTTATAAGTTTGTTCTCCTTGTAATTTTGATTTTCACCTTATTCAATTATTGGCTACCCAATTATCCACTCACAAACACCATTTCTAGGGTGCAAGCTAAATCTGAATAGTCTCTTGCGGTTCTAGCCATTGGATTCGATGAAGCTGTGTTGCTGTGGAAGACTCTTTTGTTGTAAGATTCCATGGCTGCTATTATCTCTGTTCGTTAGAATGGGTGGTCTCGGAATAGGTTAAAATCTCATTCCTCTTACTTTTGTCTTCTGTCTTTTATCGTATGTATAAAACATAGTTACAAAGTTTTGAGTTTTCGGTACCACTATGGTTCGATGCGATACCAGTATTTTCTGAATTTTGTATGAAATACCGGTACCAGTACCGAACCAAATATTTCTAATTTTCGAGATCGATACTGATAGACCGGTTCGAAGATCATCTCTATTAGGTTCTGTGTATGAGACACAGTGCTACAAATACTAACAAAATAACCATACAAAAAGTGTGAAGCAAATGTAAATGTAAATATAAGTTATACCTAATTACATGTGAAAGCTTGAATTGAATGAAAATTGTTAAAATAACCGATTTACTAAATATTGAAACTTTGTTGTTAAAGAATCAAGAATGTGTTTGTTTAAAGGATGATAATGGGATGGATTAGGGCTATATTATGGGTTGTTAAGATCTGAAAAGTTTGGTACATAAACACCTTGTAGAGATCTAAACAACATGCTTAATGTATTGTTGAAAGCTTAAGCTAAGGCTTGAGCATGTGTAGTGAAAGATTTGTTTTGTGTGCATACTTATTGCTAGATGATCAAACATGAATGTGATGATATATTACTTGTTATTATATGTATAATTGCTGTACCAAATGGTTTGGTTTTGACATTGTGACTTAAATAGTTTGTCGGTGACTTTAACGGTCGGAAAGTTCGACTTTTAACGTGAACCGACATGAATTTTTGGAACTGATTTAGAACAGCTCCTAAAGTCATAATATTCTTATATTTAACATAAGTTAAAGTATAAGAAAAGTCAAAAATAGCAAAACTTAAACCAACACGGTTCGTGTCGCAAAAACTGACACAAAACGTTAAAAATTGGCATTTTTAAGAAATTGGCAACAAAATGAAAACCATATCAATTTTATTGAAAAAGTAATAAAATATGACTAAAAACTATATAGAAAATGTTTTTGGTAATCTAAAGCTAAAAGTTTTCACAAAATGACAACCGGTTCGTTTTAAGTTTAAAACCGACAAAACCGACTATAATAAAGTCAAAATTCTAAATAAAATAATAACCTAAATTTTCCAACTTGGGTGTTGAAATAATAACTTAGAGATTTCGTTGCTAAGTATAGTTTGGATTTTTAAGAGTACTTTCAAATAAGTAAATAATAATAATAACAACTTGGGTGTTGAAATAATAACTTAGTGATACTACATTATATAATAATAAAAACAAGGATGGTAAAATTGTAAATATAATAAAGGTGAGTGTGCGTGCCATTATATACAGGTATTCTCTATTCACGAAAACCATAATTTCACCCCACAGTCACATTTAACCGGAATCCTCCATGGATCCCGGTGATGTCGGTCCGATACCACCACTTCAAGGGTTTCCACCACCAGCCATACCAGCCTTCGGCCATCCGCATTTACCGACACCGTATTTTGAGTGCCGTTTTTTGCTCGGAAATGTACGGCCGGATTTCCTTGTTCCAGCATCACATCCATGAGTGCCCGGAGAACCCACCGCCGCCACCTGCTGCTGCTATCCCACCGTCTGCTATCCCGCCACCACCTGCTGCTGCTGACCCACCACCGCCCCCACCTGGTGCTGCTGACCCACCACCGCCGCCACCTGCTGCTGACCCACCACCGCCACCACCTGTTCCGTGATGATACCGGCCAGCTTGCTAAGTTTTTATTTAATAATCAGGTTAAATAGTTAAGTTTATGTTTATGTTGAATCTTTTGGGACCTTAATTACTTTTGTGCATGAAACACTATCGTTTCTTGATTATTGATAATATGAATATTGCTGTTGTATCAATGTTGATGATGATATTGAATCGAATTAGTAATTTTAATTTTATGTTTGTGTTTTTATGTTTATGTTGAATCTTTGGGACCTTACTTTTGTGTATGAGGCTGCTGTATCGTTTCTTAATGATGAATATATCGTTTCTTGATGATGAATGTATCGTTTCTTGATGATATGAATATTGCTGCTATATCGTTTGTTTATGTTGATTATGATAATGAATCGAATTCGTTATTTTAATTTTGTCGTACGGTTGGGTCGGTATCGCGATTCTGTTATAACGTCATCCGAGACCCACCCTCTCTCCCCAAACAAACACGGCCCCACATGATCAAAATACATGATTAAACAAATATGGTATAAAGGCTTTTGATTAAAATTCTTGACTTGCAATATGTAATTGACAAATGGGTATTAGCAATTACGCAAAACCTTTTTTTACAAAAAATATTTATATAATTTGAATAACTAATATTTTGCATAAACAATTTGGCCAGGCTAGGGTTGAGGTGAAGATTGATGAAAGTAGTTATAATATTAATATCTTACTACTTAGTACTTACTAAAGTTTTTAAAAATCTACTTTTCCATTCATATATTATTATTATTATTATACTCACCTTGATCCTTGTGCCCTGTTTAACTAAGAATTCACCAAGTATTCATCAAGATGGGGAATTCACTTAAAATTGTGTAGAACCGTAGAATATATAAATGCTGATAGATTCCAAATCACTAAGGATTGTTTAATACATAAATGTAGATGGAAGATAAAAATTCAAGCTTCAATATTATTATAATAATCAAAGATGGGTGTTCCCTTTTTAGCAGTTGGTAGCAAACAACCAAACACCTTCACTTTTGTTTTCTTTTGATTTCCTATGTTTTTGTTTTTATTTTATTTACTAACAAAATCCTTGCAACTCTAGTATCGTCCATATAATCCTTCTTCATTTTATTTAATAATTAAAATTGGTCAACTTATAGTATTTAAACAACCAACCTTAATATTATAATATATTAAACTTCCATCTTATCATAATATGATCATAGTGTAAGTTCTAACTTAACATATGTGTTTAGCCACAACTTTCTTTTTAACATCTCCTTTCAATTTCTACAATTAACAGAAAATGACAACATATATTCTAAATCCCGTATTTTGGGATGCCACGTGATTCATACTAAAAACAAATTAAACAAATGTGTTGCTCTATTAACTTTTGCAAGATCAAAGGTAATGTGTAGTGAGCTACAAATCTGGCCAAAACGAAACAAATGAAACCGAAAAGCTGACCAAAACGAAACAAAATAAGTGAAATGCAACTGAAACGCTGATCAAAACGAAACAAAAAACACCAAACTGACCAAAACGAAACAAAAGAAACTGACCAAAAGGAAACAAAAAAAGTGAAATGGAACCGAAAAGCTGACCAAAACGAATCAAAAACACCGAACCGACCAAAACGAATCAAAAATACCGAACCGACCAAAACGAAACAAAAAAAATCGAAACGAAACTGAACCGAAATAGAAAAACGACCAAAACGATACAAAAAACCCTATATGAAACCGGAAAACTAACCAAAACGAAACAAAAAATAAAACCGAAATGCAATCGGAAAGCTTACCAAAACGAAACAAAAAAAAACTTAAACGTAGCCAACCAAAACAAAATAAAATGAATCAAAACAAAAAAAAAACGAAACGAAGCCGAAAAAACTGACCAAAACGAAACAGAATCAATGAAACCAAAAAAATCGACCAAAACGGAAAATATTAACCGAACCAGAAACGAAATGAAAAAGAAATGGCCGACCAAAACAAAACAAAGTAACTGAAAAGACTGATACCTAAGAGCTAAAATAAACCTTAAAGCTAAACCGAAAATTCTCAAGTTGTCCTTTTCTTTTTTTTAATGAACCAGAATGACGGGGGAAACATTTTAGTTGTTTTACATTTTTCGTTTTTTATTTATATTTTGAGTTATAATATATTTTAATATTTTTTTTTTATTTTTTAAGGGGTTTTTGAAACCCTTGGTATTTTAACCTTTATATTGGTCAAAATGGATTAATAAACCCATCTTGACCATATCCATCCTAACCTTATTTTAAAGATATTCATCCTAACCTAAAACCATATGATCCAAACTCATCCTGAACCATCAGCCTAATTCAACTCAACCCAGCCCATTCAAATTACCATCTCTACCTGCAAGCATTATCAAAATGGGTTGACCATGGTCACGCATGAATCATGTTATATCATGCATCTTACAAATTACAAAGCTCTGATCGTACATTGAAAGAGTATGACAATGATAGTAATTAATTTATCAAAAAAATTTCATAGCAAAATAGACTCTTGTTTGATGATTGATAAACCTATAATTGGACAAAGCCCAATAAACCAGGCCTAACTCAGTATGGGCTGTGAAACAAACGGATGAGTGAATAAACACCAAGAAACTACTGGATACGTTGGACCTTTCAGAATCACCGAACGAGTAGGGCCAGTAGCCTATCGACTAGACCTACCTTCAGAACACGGTGGAATACACGACGTGTTTCACGTATCCAATCTGAAGAAATGTCTATCTGGCGACTCGTTGATTGTTCATATCGAAGATATAAGGGTTGATGATAAGCTCCGATTTGTAGAAGAACCTATTGAAGTTATGGATTGGAAAATTCAAAAGCTAAGACGTAACAGGATAAAGCTAGTCAAAGTCCGCTGGAATTCAAGACTTGGTCCCGAGTTCATGTGGGAACGTCAGGATCAAATGAAGTTGAAATACCCTCACCTCTTCCCAGTAGAAACCGAAACCAGTACTACGTCCTAAATTTCGGGACGAAATTTCTAAAAGGAGGGAAGAATGTAACAACTGCCAAAAAATTAGTCTAATCTGGTAATAATCTTAACCGTAACCGCGTATTAATTAGTAAAATAAATACATAGGAATAATGTTTTTATCTAAAGTCTTTGATTTTAGTTGAGTTTTAAAATATGGAACCCGAAAAAGTTAAATTTTGTCGTGTAGCAAGCACGGTACAGATTGACACCTGGTAATGTCTCGAAAGAGATAAATTCATAAGCATGTCAAGATGACCTCGAAAAACTAAATTTTATGTTAGGATATTAAAGATAGTATATAAACTTAATTTTAGAATGTTCGAATCGCGAAAATTAGAAAATAAGTAACCGAAAGCAGTAGAGGACACCGTAAGGACCCGACATCAAGTTTTTTAGAAAATTATGTTTTTAGGCAGACATTGACTATAATCCAATTTCACTCAAAGTCTGATGAAAATTATTAGAAAAGGATGTTGTTTGGCTAGATAAATTACGAGATACGTTAAACCTCAACACCTAGATAATACTACATGTTATTATTAATCCACAAAACCTTCCCACTCCCCCACCCCTCTACGGCCGCCAATTTCCCACAACCCCACATCCACTTACAATATAATATTATTATTACTCATGCATACAATGATTACACTAGATTACTTGTAAACTCAACAAACCATCCAACACATCTATCCTATGTACCAACTCATAAGTCTAGCCCTCTTTCTCTCTCAATAAAACCGATCACCACCACCATTCCATCATCATTACCATTTCAAAAACCACCATACACCATTGTTGAAGATTAGGAGTTTTAATGGAGGATTAAGCAAAATAGAAGTTTAGGAAGGTAAAGAAGGAGTCATAAGCTAACTTAAGCCCACATTATCATCTCCCTTAGGCACCAAATCCTAAATCCAAGGTAACCCACTTCAAGATTTGGATATATTAGTTGATATATGGTGTTTAAAGCTTGATTTTAGTATACTTTAGTTTAAAGTATGCATGCAAGTATAATATGGATATATGCATGCATGTGTGTGACCCGTGAGTTTGTATATGAATGTATTGGGTGGGGGGGGGGGAGCGTCACCTCGATAGATCTACCAACATTTATGTGCCCTTAATTCAGTTAACAATTATTTAACTAAATTGATTCATCCCACAATAACGACAATTTATAAAGTATAATGCGCTTTCAAAACATATATATAAATACGAATATAAGTATAATGCGCTTTCAAAACACTATTTTAATAAGTCTTGTCGAGTGTCTTTAATACGTGTTGTCGAGTGTCCTTTAAATTTGTTATTCAAATGTTTAAAATTTGTTATTTCCGTCTCTAGAGTTTCATTTTCGTTGTAATTTTCGTCTCTGTAGTTTGTTGGAATATATTACTTTAGTCCAAAATATGTTAACCAGATGGAAGAAAATTGCAACGAAAATGAAAACATTTTAAAAACATTGGCTCTCAATGTTCCAAATGGCTTGATTAGTGCTTCAAATCGGATGTTTGAACTTCAAAATAACAAAAAAATAAGTTGTTTGGAGTATCATTCGAGCTAAGTCTTATATCAATCGACTCGAATCATCCTTCCGATCAAAAGCCCTAAAAAATCAATTTGAAATTGAGGAAACTTAAAACCCCGTTAAGTTTTTTTTAACGGGAGATCATTGAGAATCAATGTTTTTTAAATTTTGGGACCACTGGTGGGAACTAGGGATGAGCTCCGTACCGTACCGGTACCGAAAATACCAATCCCGAAAATCGCTAGCTAGTAAGTTCTACGTGTACGGCGGGGCGTAGGGGGGGTGGGTTGGGTATGGAAAATTCTTGGTTTTTTTTTTATTATATGTGTCAGTGATTAAGACTTAAAACACTAATATCAGGAAAATCGGTGATATATAGGTCAATGTGATATTATTGGTACAAATATTTCACATGAGGACCGATAACTTATATCCCACTGATATTGACTGCATAGATTTTGATGCAGTTTCGGAAGCGATCAAATGGCTCAAGAACACAATGATTCCATTCAAACGATTCGAACTGAATGATTCGGTTAACAAAGCTTAAAGCTTACAAATTCTTTATTAAAAACGATGAACTAACGAAAACAAAAGACCTAACAACCATATTTATATATAAAATAAGCATTTCCCTATTTATAAATAAAATAAGCATTTGGGCCGGGCCGACTTAATGGACCGGATGCCTCCTGCATCAGATTTATATTTATCTTTTGCTGCTCCCTCTACTGGCGGTTGTTTTTGTGATGTTAGGCCATGCGTAATGGCTAATCCCTCTTAATGAGAGACATTTTGCGCCACGTTATCATCACTCTTTTTAGCTAGAAACATGTGCAATAGATAAAAATTTCCATGCCCCTGTAACGCCCCATAATGCCCCGGGGGATGATGTATGGGGTAAGGTGCACTACTACAATTATATGCTATTTAAAGCGGTTTATTTGTTTCTTAAAAGCGGTTTTCAACCGCTTCAATGGGCATCGCTGTTAATCAGTCCAACTCTTTAGTTTAAAGCGGTTTCTGAATTTTTGGTACAATAAAAGCGGTTTCATGTTAGAAGCGGTTCTTACCCCACCACCGCTTCAAACATGATTATTTTATTAGCTGCCATTTCTAGTATTTAAAACACACATGCTATTATATTAGTTGCTAATATATTTATCTAGCTGCTATTTTATAAAATGAAAACACAGCAACATTAACAAAATTATTATTATTAATATACAAAAACATGCTCTGTATTAACGAAACTATACAAAATTTTCAAATTCAACAACATCAAAATATATAAATCTGATTTAACGTGGGACATCTACAAACACTTGATCAAAATCAGCAACATTACGCTCACAATCGTATCGTCAATGTCCTTGAGCGTAGCAAATCCCAATTCTTGCCAAAATCTAAAAAAACATATAAATAAAGTTAGAAAAACCTTAAACAAACCACAATCTTATATCTAAGAACCCGACAAACCTCAACGGAATAACCCGAGCAACCCGAGTAGTAGAAAAACCCGTAAACGAAAACCCGGAATAAAAAATGTTTTGGTTATTCGGGCTTGCATTGGTGCGAGTCAGGTAGTTCAGTTTTTGGGTTTACATATGACTGAACACTTTTTTAATTCATTTATATGTAAACCTGAAAACCGCATGTAACTCTCGGAGAAGATGTGTGATCCAAATAATTTCAGCCGCCGTATTAGCCATTGCTCTATACTCAGATTCACAATTTGATCGTGCTACAGTTGGTTGCTTCTTGGCACTCCATGAAACCAAATTTCCACCCAAATAAATCGAGTAGCCATACGTTGAACGTCTAGTTTCTATACATCGAGCCCAATCTGCATCCGAGTAACCCACTAAGGCTGTTTTGGTGGGTTTGTTAAACGTGAGGCCAAAGGATAAGGTGCCTTTAACATATTTTAGAATCCTTTTTACAAGCTGGAAGTGTGTGGTGGTAGGGTTTTGAAGGTATTGGCTTGCTTGGTTCACGGCGTATGAGAGATCGGGGCGGGTAATGGTAAGGTATTGGAGTGCACCGACTAAGGAACGATAGAGGGTGGGGTCATGAAAGGTTGTGCCGGTTGAGATGAATGTGTCGGTTGTGTTGAGAGGGGTGGCAACAGGTTTTGAATCTAGGAGGCCCGCTCGAGAGAGAATATCATAAGCATACTTTGCTTGGCTTAGAAATAGACCGGAAGGAGTGTTAACGACCTCGAGACCCAGGAAATAATTCAATGAGCCGAGATCTTTAATTTTGAACTCATTATGTAGACGAGTCGTGAAACTATTGATCACTTTGGAATCGTTTCCGGTGATGATAATATCGTCTACATAAACAAGTAAATAGACAAGAACCGTGTCAGTTTTAAAGACAAAAAGGGATGGGTCGGCCCGACTACATTTAAAACCGATAGTGGCAAGGAAAGCACTTAATCTTTGAAACCAAGCACGTGGTGCTTGTTTAAGACCATATAAAGCTCGTTTAAGTTTGTAAACATGATTTGGAAATTTTGGGTTTACGAATCCAGGTGGTTGTTCCATATAGACGGTTTCGATAAGGTGACCGTTTAGGAACGCATTATTTACGTCTAGTTGACGGAGTGGCCACTTATATATAGTAGCAAGACTAAGAACAACCCGAATAGTAGAGGCTTTGACAACGGGACTAAACGTGTGGGAGAAATCAAGGCCGGGAATTTGTGTGAACCCTTGAGCGACTAAGCGCGCTTTGTAGCGGTCAAGGGTACCATCGGCTTTATACTTGATCCGGTATATCCATTTGGAACCCACAACATTGAATTGAGCCGGTCATTTACAAGAGCCCAAGTATCGTTGTTTCGAAGAGCGGTTAGTTCTTCATCCATTGCAGTGACCCATTTAGGATTTTTAAGGGCCGTTTTGATTACTTTAGGAACTTGTGTGGTGAAGAGTGCATGATGAAGATGGTTTGTTGAAAAATCAGTGAAGTCCGCAGTTTGAAAATGCCGACTTTTGACCTTGTTGTCATGGAGTGTAAAGGTGGCACAGGTTGCATGAGAGGATGAGGATGTTGTATTGTGCAATGAGGGAGAGGTGGGTGGGATAGTGGAATTTATTTGGTGGTCAGTAGGTATATTAGTGGTGGCTTGGGTTGAATTTGAAATGGACATTTGTTGAGGAGTATTTGGGATGGTAATAGGACAAAGATGAGTTGAAGGTGTTGGGTCTGATGGGGGATGTGGGTTGGACGTTTTGTGTGGTTTTGGAACAGAATGTGATGGTTCCATTGTGGGAGATGGAAGATTGTAGTCAAAGTTGGAAAATAGGAGTTCGGTTTCATCGACTGTTGAATTATTTCCGGTGAAAGGGAATGTGTCTTCGTCAAATTTGGCATGTCGGGTTATGTAAACTCGTGATGTAGTAGGATCTAAACATCGATAACCCTTGTGTTTTGGACTATAACCAATAAATATGCACGGAGCACTTCGTGGTGAGAGCTTGTGTTTGGTGTAGTCTCGAAGATAAGGAAAGACCCGACAACCGAAAACTTTTAAGTTTGGATATGACGGAGGTTGATGAAAGAGAATTTCGAATGGAGATTTATTGTCTAGAAGCGGTGTTGGTAAACGGTTTATAATATATGTAGCCAATGTGAAGGCATCTATCCACAAATTTGCGGGTGCATGTGCGTTGAACATCATGGCCAACCCGGTTTCGGTTATGCGACTGTGTTTTCGTTCAACACGCCCATTTTGTTGAGGTGTATGTGGGCATGATAGACGATGTTGGATACCTCATTGATGAAAGAGTTGTTGAACCCGATTATTGGTAAATTATGTTCCACCGTCACTCTGAAAAACTTTAACGTTGCATGTAAATTGATTTTGAACAAAATTTAAGAAGTTGATGAGTATGTTGTAAAAATCGGACTTGACTTTTAGAGGATAAAACCAAGTAAATCGTGAATAATCATCAACAAATGCAACATAATATAAATAACCGTCTGTAGATAATACTGGTGCGGGCCCCCATAGATCACAATGTATTAAGTCCAATACATGTTCAGATCGTTTACAATTTTCAATGAAAGGTAAACGATGCGATTTAGATAATTGACATGATGAACATAATCCTGGTTTAGGTAATAAAGATGTAACAAAAACATGCCCAAGTTTATTCAACAAAGAAACAGTGTCAAACGAGACATGTCCTAAACGACTATGCCATTTATTAAACGATGCACAAAGATGAGAAGCACTAAGAGCCGCGACAAGAGACTTGTGGCCTTGAGAGAGAACATAGAATCCATTTTCACAAGTGCCGCTAGCGAGGACCGCTGCGGTTTTTCGATCCTGAATGTGAAAAAAAGTATTAGAAAACAAGACATCAACGGGAGAGTCATTTGTTAATCTGCTTATAGAAAGAAGATTTTTTGTGAGATTTGGGACAACGAGTACATTTTGTAACGGTAGATGACTATTAATTTTAGTTTTCCCGATTTGGGAAACGGGTAACGATTGACCGTTTCCAAAAATGACGAATGTATTACCCGAGTCAGCAAATGATTCATCAAGACCTTCTGGAGTGCGAAGCATATGGGTGGTGGCTCCAGAATCAGCAGTCCAGTCAGGGGTAGTTTGGGCGATGTTGCACTGAGCGTGGAAAGCTTGTGCAAGGTTAGCATCGAGAGGAGTAGCTCGTTGGGCATAGGTGGCTAAGTGTGGGCAAGAACTTGCATAATGTCCGTCTTTTCTACAGAGTTAACAGTGAGGCGGACGTTTTGAGGATGTGAAGCGGCCTCGGTTAGATGGAGAGCCACGGTTAGGTGTGAAACGACCATGGTTAGCCGAGTTGCGATGCGGTTTAGGGTTGTTGTTGGGTTTTTGTGAGTGTGCCGAGAAAGCTGTTGTGGAGGTTGATTTCCGTTTAAAGTTTGAAGAAAAATTTCTTGGTTTTCTGCATGGGCGAGCAGATCACGAAAAGATGGTGACGGATTTATGTTTCGTTGAACAGTGGAGAAAATTTCAAAAGAAGGGCTGAGACCATAGAGAAACAAATGGCGTTTGTGGCCATCGGTGACCGGATGGCCAATAGCGGCGAGTTGATCACAAATGGATCTGAATTTCCGTCCAAAAGTTGGAGACTGTGGAGGTACCTTTTTGCAATTGGCGAAGGGAGTCTCGAAGTGTGTGCATTCTTTCAAGAGAGTTGTTACTATAGGCAGTTTCGAGTGCTTGCCAAACTTGACGAGCAGTGGTGTGACCAATTGTTTCGGCCATAGCCTCCTCTGTAAACGAGGATTGCAAGAGTAGGATGACTCTTTGGTCCGCCTCTTGCCATATAGTGAAGGCCGGGTTGGGGCTTTCTTTTCCATCGGAGACGACGGTGCAATGGCAGTACCATCAACATGGTTAAGATATGAGAGTAGGGGATGGACTTGGTTTTTCCAGAATAAATAATTGGTAGAGGAGAGTTTTAGAGTGATGAAGTGAAACAGAGTATGCAAGGGAGGAGTGTTTATGAGATCTGAAAGAGATGAGGAGCCAGCCATATGGATCGATAAGGAAAAATAAATTGGCAGCTAGGTTAGGAACTAGGCTGTGATACCATGAAAGGGTGTGAAGATTTCATGTCTTTCATTATACAATAATAACAAATATATATACAGAGAGTGCATCAAATAGGGAGAGATTATCTCCTCAATAAAAGTAAAAGGAAAGTATAACAATAGTTGACAAAGTATTAAAATTGAATTTTAAAACATCTTTAATATTGCCGCCTATTACCGAACAAATGTGATTCGCACCCTTTAAGTGCGCATTTAAACCTCCGGCTTTACTTTTGCATGCATAAAATCATTTTTTTTGAATGACTAACTCCTTTACTTTGTTTAAATAGATTCTTTTAAGCATAACAAGCCCCTAAACTTTGCTATTTTTCGTTTAGTTTGGACTTTGGTAAAGAACTTGCTTGAGAACTTAGTCGAGCAAACACTTAAAAACAATGGTGATTATTCCCAATTTTGCTAAATTCTTAATAAGCAAAACACATTTAAAAAAATTACCTCACTTCAAATTTTATGGTTTTCTAGTAGTGGTGTGCTTTCATTGATTGCTTGTCTATATGTTGCTTGCTTGATACATATTTATGTAAAATAGTAACTCTCGTTTTAACTGCCTGTTAGTTAAAGATTATTTATTGTTGTTGTCCATTAGATTGTTTTGTATTAGGGTTTTCATCTAGTATTATCAATGAGATTATCGAAGAACACGATTTTGCTTGTTAATTAACTGGACTGTAAACTTGTAACCTTTTGAGGTTATTTCAAAGTGGACTGTTAATTTTTAGGGCAAAGTGCATGAAAATGTGATGAGCTTTATACAAATTGCCGTTGAATGTAATGAGTTATATTTCATTTTTTTAGCTTTGAGTGACACTATTGAAGTAAATCAATTTTTTGTTATTATACAGTTAACTTAGTTTCTAACATGTAGTAGGTATGGGGAGATTGTTGATGTTAACCTAGTCAGAGATAAAGGCACAGGAAAATCGAAAGGGTCTGCTTTTGTTGCATATGAGGGCCAGAGAAGTACAATTCTTGCTGTCGGTTAGTTTCTTCATCTATCTGAGTTTAGATTTATTATTTAAATAAATTTTCATAGTTGGTGACCAAATGAGTGGTTGAGTTCATGAGTCTTAACAATGTCAATAGTGTATTTTTTAGAATATTGTGATTTGGAGGTTTCGTGTATTTAAAATGAACCATGAACAACTTTTGGCCAATTTGAGCTAATACCATTTTTTAAGTTTTTTTTTAACTTTATCTGTTTGACCGATCAGAGTTTAATCGTAAGTGGATCAACCATATACAGGTACGTAGGTTGAAATTCTCATCTTTATGTTATCTTTAACTCTGTATGACAAAAGAAAACTATGTGACATCATCATTTTTCTATTAGACAGATTGCAACCCCGCATTTCATAATATCTAGGTTTGGTTGAGAGGAGATGAAAAAAAATTGATGGCTAGGCGAAACCGGCTAAACAATTAACTGAGTAGGTAAAAATATTTAATTTTGTGGGCTAAATTTACACCGTCTAAGAAGACGGCTAAATATTTAATAGAGTTGGTAAGGTTTGTAAAATATTCAATTTTGGCGGCTAAAATTAGACGGCTAAATGAAAAAAAGAAAACTGCTAAGTGAAGCCTTAGCCTACAAGCCGAGTTGGAGCCGGCTAAGAAGGAATATTTGGAGCCGGCTAAGTAAATAGACACGTATCCCGAAGACAGCTAAGAGTCAAAGATGCCGGCTAAATAACCATAGATGTAGGCTAACTTTAGCCGCCTTTGACACGTGTCAAATTTTTATTGGCTAAAGGCGGGTCCCTTTTGCTTTTCATAAAATTCCATGCCCATAAAGTGGCGGCTAAGCTTAGCCGGCTTCGGTGACGTGTCAGTTGTTTATTAGTCAAAAAACCAATGATTGGAGAGATGTAGGCTAAAACAGACATGTCTATTTTGATAAATTCTTGGTCAAACATGTCTAATTGGGTAATTTTCCCTTATTTTTTAGGGTGTTTTTTCATAACCATTTAAGTAAGCAAATATGTTTGAATTCTTTTACAACCTAGCTACTTTTATTAGTTTCAGTCCCTTCCATGATCAACTAGCTACAAATATAACTTCATGAAATAATACCATGTACTCCTTTTATCTTTTCATAAATCTTTGTATGTACTAATTTGACACATAAACTACATTATGCTGGTCTATAATAAGTCTAAATTTCTGTCTCTAGATATAATAAAACTCAGCTTTACTGACATCATGGTTTGTCTATTTCAAAAATAATTGTAATTATAATAGTACTACATTTATTTTCTTTTCAGATAATTTGAATGGTGCACAAGTTCTTGGGCGTACAATAAGAGTGGATCACGTTGCTAAATACAAAAAGAAAGAAGAAGAGGACGAAGAAGCCGAGCAGCAGAAAAGAGAGGCACGAGGAGTGTGTCGTGCTTTTCAGAGAGGCGAGTGCACACGTGGCGCTGGGTGCAAATTCTCTCATAACGAGCAAGTAAGATTATCTTAAGTCATAATCTTTAAAAGTTCAAGATAATGAACAGGTAATATAGCTTATTTAACATATATACTTTGAATTCAGAGGGCTGCAAACACTGGTTGGGGTGCTCAAGATGCTAAACATGCAAGATGGAAGAATGACAAGTACGAAGGCCCAACAAGAGGCCCATCGCAGCGGGGGATGCGCGACAAGGACAGGGACAGTTACAGCAAACAGAAAGATACAAGATCAAGAGACGAAGATACCAGAAGTAGCAGACCGAAATCGGACAAAATAGATGATGATTATTATGGGAATAGAAAATCAAGGTATGATTCTGCAGATGATAATAGAAGGGATGAAAAGAGGTCAAAGTATGACTCGGAGTCGTATCGAAGAGAGTATCGAGAATCTGACAGACGAACGAGCCGTGACCACAGTAGGAAGGATGAGGGTCGCCATGTAAGATCACACAGAAGATGAACCGCGTGTTTTAGTTGTCATGTTTCTTAACTGGGTCCATCGATTCACACCAGATTTGGCTTTGATACCGGATTATTTTCTTAAGTGAACACAAGTTGTTTCCAGTTTCTCACATTTGTACTCAGTTGATGCGAATATGTTGTTTTGATCATGGTATATTAGAAGGGCATTTTTGACCCATTTGTGTACTTGTAAGAAAAGATTTAACTACAAAGAGAGCGAGTCAAGTGAGAAATCCTATTTTTAAACTAACTTGTGTTATTGTCAAAGTTCTATATCTTTTAATTCAAGTATTAGTATCTTGTTATAATTATATAGTTAAGTCTTGAACGTATTACTCGTTTAGGGTTACGTAACTAAGACTCTCGAGAGTCACGATTCTACTTTTACATATGTATACACAACACCGTATCACATAAACTCATGCACGTGCTATTGTTAGTGCGTAGTAAAAATATTTTAGCGTTTAAGAAAAAAAGTTGATAACTGTACAATACATACAACACACCAAAAACCTGCAACTAAATGATTTTCGCTTCATTTTATTTCACAAGCCTAGTTTTAACTGAGAGATCAATTAGCCATGCCACAAATTCTAAGCTTAAATTTGGACAGTTTGATATAACTAAAAAATCACAACATTCAATGCCAAATAGGCACGATAGTTCACGCGTGTCGTGGTATCTAAATGTCCATTTTCATAAAGATTATTGCACTATCCAATAATCAAATAGTCACAAAGACCTTGAAAATCCTTTTCAGTACTAAGTAAAAACGAAAAAGACTAAAAGAAAACTTATCAACCCAGAGACATTACCGACCACCGAAACCAATTATTTTCGTGTGCTCGTTAATCAAGGGCAGTTGAGTTGACCGATCTCATTTGTCAACAAACGATGACTCGGCAAGATCAATAGCGCGTGCCAGTGCAGCAGCTTTATTCTCACACTCCCTGTGTTCATCAGCAGGATCACTATCAGCAACGATACCTGCCCCAGCTTGAAGGTGCGCCACCCAATCACGTCGCTTGTTTGCATCGTCATACTTGTACATTGTGTCATATCGGGCTGCTGTTGGAAACACGATTGTTCTTAAGGCCAATGCGATGTCCATGTCACCAGTGAATGAGATTCCTCCAAACCCGCCACTGTAGGGTCCACGTCTAGTCACTTCCAGCTTATCAATCAGTTCCATGGCTTTCACCTGTTGCATATAAGTTTTGAGTAACGTGGAACACATGCGAATTAAGAAATGAAAAACTACTGTTTAGAAACCTTGGGGGCCCCACTAACTGTTCCAACAGGTAAAGCGGCACGTAGGGCATCCCATGTACTTAATTCATCAAGCAGCTCTCCCGTAACCTAAAAAAGAGACCGAACAGATTGACCGACAGCATCAGAGCAATAAAGAAATCTAAAAAGTAGTAAGCTAGTTAACTTTAAGTAACATTTATTTTGGAATATTGCAACAATTTAGAAAAATAAATAATCATATGGGGTAAAGATGATATAATCCTTCCTATACTTACCTTCAAGGGGTGGTGCAGTGGTAAGCACCATGGTATTGGTGGGTCCTGTTTGTTTACCCATAACGGGTTCTAAACAAACCGAATGTCCAGGAACAGTATGTTAACCGTTCGGCGGAAGTTCGTCTATGTTCGCTTATAATAAACAAACGAAAATGAACAAAAAAAATATTGTTCACTTGGTTAAACGAGCAAGCATAAACACACATCTTGCTCGTTCATTTATGTTTGATTATGTTCTTTCGTATAAATCTATTTATATTCGTTAATTTATGTTTGTTAGTTTACATTTGATTAAGTTCGTGTGTTTATGTTCGTTAGTATATCCATTAAATTTTTTTAGACCCATTATAATTTTTTCTAGTTTAATAAATTTTCAGGCCCAACACATTGTTGTTCAGATTTACTTTTAATTGGTTTTAGCTCAGTTCATAGTTATTAAATGCTCTAGGCGCACTCAAGGTGCATAGGCCTCGCCTGGGGCTTAGGTGAAGGCGCAAAAAAAGCGAGGGTCTGAGGGAAAAAAAGCGCACTTAAATAAAAAATTAAAATATATTATGTATATGAAAATACATACTATTCTTCAAATAAAATAAACAAGCTATTATATAACATTTAACATCATCTGATTAGTAACAAAAGCTTAAAGCTCTAAAATAGTAAGATTTAAATGTAATTCCAAAACTTGAATAACAAAATGTATCAATATAAAGCCTTTGGCCTCTCCTATATTTAAGTTTCAATCGCGCTCCTTGTGTTTCCTTTACTTGGCTTTTATCTTCTCATGTTCTTGGCATAAACGATGCCGAAGCGCTCGCCTAGGAACTAGAAGCGCATTTATTGAGACTCGCCAGAAAAATGGGCCTAGGCACAAGAAGCGAGGGCTTTTAATAACTATGGATCAGTTATGTTCGTTAATCTATGTACAGCTATGTTCGTTCGTGAATCGCTCATATATACTACTAACAAACAAACACGAACATTTTCTTTATCTTAGTGGATGAACAGGAACAAGAAAACCCTGTTCTTTGAATTGTTCATGTTCGATCGATTTTTCGGTTAGCGTTATACAAACGAACACAAACATGCTCCATTCATGTTTGTGTGATTCGTTTACAAGCCTAAGTACGACTGAAATTAGTTCACTTGTTGCCTTTAGTTTCTGATTTTAAATGATTTTTGCAAAAAAAAAATAATAATAATAAATAAACAAAATAAACCTTTGACCTGTGTTTTCTGAATTACCAGTTTCTAGATTGGACATAAGCCAGTTGTGACTGAACCAACTATGCAATGTGCATGTAAGAATAATAATTTACCGTGGAGCTAATATGCATTACGTGAGAATACCGTTCAACATTCATCAGTTTCTCGACGTTAACCGAACCAGGTTTTGAAACCTGCAGGAATATCCTTGTTTAGTTCAAGTAAATAATTGAAATATAAACATTTATATTAGCATTAAAACCACCTTTCCAACATCATTCCTCCCTAAATCAACCAGCATGATATGCTCTGCACATTGTTTTTCATCATGAAGTAGTTGTTTTTCCAACATATAATCTTCTTTAGGTGTTTTTCCTCTCCATATAGTTCCCGCAAGGGGTCTATTTGTAACTTTTCTCTGTCAACAAGAGCATATAAAGATGAGTTATACAATACAACACTAATTTAGCATTAAAAAACATTTAGTCAATTTCACCCCCACTTACTTATAAATAACTAGTAGGCCTGTAAACTATCAAAACATTTAGTTAACAATTCGTGAACTGCTCTGAGGAAAGTTCGTTAATTTAATAAACGAACAAACATGAACCGAAAAAATTGTTCATTTAGTTAAATAAACGAACATGAAAAACACATGTCTCGTTCATTCATTTATGTTCATTCGTTTAAGTTCATGAACCTTCATTTATGTTCATTCGTTTACGTTCATTAGTTTACTTTTGTTTTCGTTTGTTTACGTTCATTAATATATTCATTTAAATACTATGGCTCATAACAAGTTAGTATAGTTTTAGTAACTTTTTAGGCCCGGCACATTGTTCTTCACATTACTTTTAACTAATTTTAGCTCAGTTATGTTCATTCATCTATATTCAGTTATAATCGTCCATTTGTGTTCGTGAATCGTTCATTTATACTATTAACAAGCAAACGTACAGGAAGACAAACATGTTCAGTTTCTTACGAATGAACACAAACAAGAAAACCCCATTTGTTTAATTGCTAGTGTTTGATCTTTTGTTCAGTTGAAGTTAAATGATCGTGAACATGTTCCGTTCGTGTTCGTCTGGTTCGTTTACAAGCCTAATAACTAGATTCAAGTTAGGTTATTATGGCTTATTACCTTTTTCACACGGGTAAGAATTTCAGGACTTGAAGCAACAAGAATAGACCCTCTAGCCTGTATGCATGAAAACACAAATACAAAACCAAATAACTGTTAAGTCTACTTTTCCCCTGAAGTGAGTACCAATAAAATACCAATTTGAAGTATCAAAAGAACAGAGAACCTGTAAGTAAGTCATGTATGGACTCGGGTTGACAATTCTCAAAGCCCGGTAAACTTCAAACGGATCTGCAAATGTACGGCATTCAAAACGTTGACTTAAGACAATTTGAAATATGTCCCCAGCTAAAATATGTTCTTTAGCCTGCAACACTGCTTCCTTGTATGCTTCACTTGTCATGCTTGACTTTTTCAAAGAAGGTCCAAATAAACTAGTATATAGTTTAATTGACCCTGGAGAAAGTTTTGGTCTGTACTGGAAGTCATATCAGAAGTCAGAACTACCAATGAAATATAAACAGAATCTATGCGTTTGACATTGTGACTAACTAACTAACTAAAATAAAGTACTCACGGAACGATATCATGAACTCGTGACACTAATGTCTCCAAGCGTTCTGTTCCGTCTTTAAAAGCTTCATCAACAGAGGAATATTGATCCATTCGCACCCAATGTATCACATAAGCTTTCTGGGATAGCAAATAACCGCATAACTTAGAAAATTAAAAAATTACAGAATTAAAGATATGAAGGAAGTTGACATGTTAAGAATAAAAAAGTCAAACCTTCTCGACATGATCAAACACAATCACGTCATCATAAAGACCAAGATGAACATCTGGAAGGTTCCTGTCATCCTCCGGTGCGTTTGAAAATGGAAGCTTTTTCTTCTCTACATACCGCACCGTGTCATAAGAGAAATAGCCAACCCAGCCACCTGTTATTATGAATTATGAGAAATGGAAATTATAGTGTGCGTGCAAACTAGTGTCTAGTTAACAAGCAAAACTGTAAAGATATAGACTAGTATCTGATTTTCTATTCCATCAAGTTTGTAACATAATTAAGCCCTAATGAAAGCTAAGTGACTATCATAATTTTGAATTCACATCAGAAGAGGGCAAAGTATTAAAGAATAAACTGTCATAATTATACCACAAAACGCATCAGGGAGCTCATCAATTCTTTGAGGCTTCCATTGCTCCATTATCCTCCAAGGAACCGTCATGGGATCCTCCACAAACTCCTCAGTCTTCCGCCCTTCATGGTGATCCATAACTGTAACCATATTCTCCTTTGCCACAATTTCCATCGTAGGCTGAGCTCCAATCACACTGTACCGCCCCTAACATAGTAAATCCACCAGTTAAACAAGTATAAATCAACATCAACAAAAACTGAAAGATCACTGAAACTTTGCTAATCAAAGGTATATATCCCAGTACTAAGCCTCGTCTCGTTATCCAATTCCATGAAAAACTTAAGATCTCTATGCATCAAATACAAAACTAATATGTTTTATTGCTTCTAACTTCTCTAATTTTTCTTAAAATGCCATCCGGAGGACGAATTTGCTAATAATATGCTCACATTTCTAAACTATCAAATAATCAAATGGCAATAGCAAACGGTGCTTACAACATTGGAAGCCTTTAGGCCAGGCTCAACCGACTCGAACAAAAAACTCGGCGCATCACGATCATCTTCTTTTACGAGACACCTGTACGCCAAAACCGGCGTCAAATGATCCGAAAATATCGACCGGTATAACGGAATCAAGTTCCCATGCTTGGCAGCTTCCTTGAACTTTACCGAATGATCGACTGCTGAAACAATAACAATTATCCATCAGTCCTGATAATATTGCCCTAACTAAACAAACTTATTAATGTAAATAACAATAATATTATTAAATTAATTTAAAAGCTAACAAAACAAAATTACTAATGCGAATACAACTATATTATAAAATTAATAATTAATTAAAAGTTTAAAATAACCTGAAGCGGTTGGAGATTGAAGAGAGCATTTGAGCGTGACGAAACGTGGCGCGGCGGCGGCGGAGGTGTTGAAGAGAACGGTGGAAGGAGGGATGAAGGAGGTGCCGGAGCGGACAGAGGAACGGCGGCGAGACGGCGGAAGAGGACGGTGAGAGATGGCTAGGGTTTCCATTGATTGAGTGATAATATGATATTCAGTTCAGGGCATGAGTTTTGTTTGTGGACAGTGCACTGATGAAGCTCAGACGAATTTGCTGACGAAACGTAACTGCTGGACTGTTATCGGTATTTTTGGGTCGTATTTTCAGTCAAAGTATTATTATTTCAGTCAAAGTATTATTATTTTCAGTCAAAAGAATTATTATTTTGGTTCGGTTCAGTTCGGTTATTAGGTGAAACCTAAACCAAAACCAAAGTAGTCTGTTATTTTAGTTTCCTAACCGATCGGTTTTTGGTTAGTCGGTTACTCGGTTTTCAGTTATTTTCGGTTTCGGTTAATTGCATGTACATTAAAAAAAATCAAAATCAAATAATGAACTACAATAATTATTCACGTGCCATCTAATATACAATAACTAGCTTTAGAAACTCGTGTATTACACGAGATAAATTAATGTATAAATTAAAATGAATAATTTAATATAAATTAAAAAAAGATAACTATGCCTCTTTATGTTATGTAAAAAAAATGTATTACAAATATAGTCGTATTATATCATCAAATAAATTTGACTTTTATATCAGAATGGATTGTTGTACAATCGGTATACGATAATAAAGCAATGCCACTGAAGGAAAATTTAAAACAATGATGCATTTCGATGTGAACGATATAGCTAAAGTCTTTCACAAATTTTCAATATTTAATAAACATGATTTGATGTACATTTTTTAGTTTCACCAAGTATGTTGTGAAATATATTCTAACAATATATATTAGTATAATATGTAAATATTTATTTGTATAAAAATGTATAGATATAATACAAATAGAGTTTAAATAAAAGTGAATAATTTAATTAGATATAATATAAATAGAGTGTAAAAAGAAAGTAAATAATTTGTTATATTTGTCATATATAAGTTTTGGAGGGAAAAAAATTATATGGATTAACCAAAAACTGACACGTGTCACAATTATTTTACTTTATTATAATAGGTAGATAAGCCTTTAGTCACTATTATCCATGAATAAATTTCCAAACATAAAAGAGTATAATAAAGAAAAGGTGTAACCGATTACCTTAACAAAGAATGTAAAGTGATACATTGATGTATTTGAGTATGTAGAATACAGAAAGGCATAATCGATTAATTTTTTACTTTTCTTCACGAAACCCGTTTTGAGCGTATTACGATTTTATTGAGCGTTTTTGTCTTTTGGCTTTGAGCGTTTTGTTTTTGCCTCAAGCGTGATTCGCGTACGTTAAAGTACGTTAAGGATTATTGTACGTTAACCTCACTTCACAAACTTGCATATTTGTTGCATGATAAAATGAAAAGGAATGGTTTTTAGACATTGCGTTTTTATCAAATACACAATATATTTTTGGATTTATCAAAGCTTCAAAAGCAGTGGACCTAATGAGATGTCTTACTCGCCTACATGACCCTCAATGTAAGCTTCGCTTTTGTATGCGGGTGGCTAAGTAGTTGTTCGGACTCCAAACATGTCAGTCTATGTTTGTTAAAGATGTTGTCTCTGTTGTTGACAAAGGGCTCCGAGAAACGATTGAGAATATTGTCATATATAGGGGCCCGTGTTTTGAGGATTTTCAATGAGACTAGTCTCTCTCCCTATTCGTTTTGATAGTTTAGGGTTATATTCAGCCAAGGATGTTTTCACGACGCCAAAAAACAATAACTTTGTAATTGGATCTTGTTGTAGGTTTGGCTTAAGCCCATAACAGAATCAAAACTTAGGAGTGACTCACATACAAAACTAACTATTAACACAGTATGGGATATAACATTCCATAATAAACAACAAAATAATTATTTATACTAATCCATAATGTGTTCTTTATTTTACCAAGAAACATTTTCTAGAGTTGTATGTTAATCCAGTTGGGTTTGCTGATCTAAACAGAACTATTTCTTTGCAAAAAAAAATATATAACTTCAATTAATATAATCAATAGTCAATACTGATTCGGAGTTTTGATCTGCTGTTCTATTCCATGCTATTCCATGCACCATTGACAAGCTCAATTTGAAACCATTATGATCAAGTGCACGTCTGCACGATGGCAATAATCTGTAATAAGAACAAATATTATAAGCATTTAAATTGCAGTTATATAAAGTGTAAGATGGTTGAAAAAACACC
Source organism: Bidens hawaiensis (assembly GCF_021521415.1). Lineage (NCBI taxonomy): Eukaryota > Viridiplantae > Streptophyta > Magnoliopsida > Asterales > Asteraceae > Bidens > Bidens hawaiensis. The sequence goes on along the minus strand of NW_027492698.1, from coordinate 257,341 downwards.
GAATCCTAACCTTTACAATTAGCTTGAAAAATATTACAGGTGTGGACGATTGAAATTTACTGAAGACAGTTCCTAAAGAAACGAATGCCCTGAAAAACATAGATTAAGTGATTATTATACATGGCACAAACGGCATAATAGCAATAAGGATTAAGGAAGTTAAAAGTTGTTTTTGGTACCTGCAACGCAAAAATGATGTCTGCTTCGTCTATCTGTAACGTCACTCTCCTTAATTTATCATCTCTAGATTGACCAAGTTTTAAAATTCCCTACAAAATGACAACAATTTATAAATATTTGCTGCAAAGAACAATTCATTTGAATCTTTTATATTTAAAAAGTATACTGATAGGTGTTGTGGTAGTTACCTGATCACCAAGCACTCTACACATGCATGAAAGTTCCGTTATACCAACCGGTGGTATCAATGTTGATTTGCAGACATCAATATAAAACTTGTTCAACTGTAAAGTAACAAACTTTGATTAAATAAATGGATATTTATAGAATCCTAAACTGTAATTTCAAATGATAGATATGTATTTATAATTTATACCTCTCCAATAGTCGTATCCTTCTTTCCTTTACGGAAATGCTTCACAGCAGAACATAATACAATCTACACCAAAAAGAGACTTGCAAATTAGTTTTACTTCAAAGAGAATATCAGGTTGACAGTTAAACGGCTAGCCTTATTTGACTTTTGAGTTTTGACCATTCTACGTAAATAATGAACGGGCTTGGTTATGTTTACAATGCAATATTAAAACAAATGGTATTCTAAATCTTTGAAGGAAAGAATTTGGATCTATTTGGCCAGTTTACTTTTTTTAGCTGAAAACATTGATTTAAGCCATTTTGAGATAAAACACTACCCAAATCAACCTGTTCACGATGGTGGGAAAATGGTACCTGTTGATGTTGTGGAAGAGATTGTATAGTGTCAACTATCGGTGATTTGTAAGCCTTTGATAAAGCAATAGCCATATGATCAACCCTCACCTACAACAAAACAAAGTAAATAGAGACAGATAGTTATTTAAACAAAACTCAAATTTGGATATTATTTAATAAGCTATTTGATGTGAAAAATTTACCATGGATGTCAAAGTTGAAGTGCAGGTATCTTCTCTAAGCTCAGTTTCAAGAATCTCAATTGCACCCCTGAAAACAAAAATAAAATAAAATAAATAAAAATCAAGATTAACTTATGCCTTAAAGAATGTAAAAAAATTTGTAGACTATAAACAATTGAAAATAATTAAAAAACATGCCAACCTGCAGATACCAAGAGCTTTCCTCATATCTCCAGATGCTGCAGCTACTTTCTGCGTAGATTCAAGTGGTACATCTTAGAATTTATAACAACTTAACTTTTTAATATTAGAAAGACATGAAATAAACCAGTAGATAACATTGTGGTGTACTCACTCGTGCACAGAGTTCGAGTGCTTGTGGCTGGAAAACAACAAAAGGAAGTGCCTGATGGAACAAAACACCCATAATTAACTCTCATATTTTGCAGAAAATGGATAAATTTTAATTATTGTAATCCAAAGAAATGTAAATATTGTATAATTAAGTAGCTGAAAAGAAAGACAAGTAATGCTTACCATCAACCTTTGTTTGAGAATCATGATGATTTGATCCAGAGAGTAGGATCGAAAGGACACGACAGTTGGCTTACCTGGCATTAAAAAAGGAAACCAAACATTAATATTGAGAAGTATATAATTCACAATATAACAGAAATCAGAAGCAGAATGTGTATTGAAAGTGTAACAAAGATAAACAAGATACTCACAATTTAGAGACTGCAGTTTTGGGAGAAAACGGTCTGCCAAGTCAATTGCATTAGCTATACCTGTAAAAGAAGTTAGTGTGAGAAATTTATAAACAAAAACAAGAAGAAATGTATTAAGTTCAAAGACGGTCAGACAAGCATACCAATCAATATAACTTTTGAAAATGGCAATGTTGTTAGCATAAATAGATCATGAAGCACCACTCGGTCCTTAGTAATCAAGTAATCCAGCTCATCAGCTATAACCAACCTGCTTACAGCACATATATTAATAGATAGCAAATGCAAAACATCTAATTATTCAATCTGATCATTGATCAAGTTCGTAACAAAAGTTAATATCTAAAGCCTAAATGTGCATACTGAGTGATAGATCTTACATCATTTTAGCGTCAGGTGACTGCTGCTTTTGGGAATACAAATGCTGAAGTTGTTTTAAGGGTGCAGATCGACCGTTGACTTTCTTATTTGGTTGACTTTTTTCAAGTATCTGCAAAATGTAATGAATTATAAGCATAATGTTCCTTACATATGAGTCTGTTAATATCAATATCATGAAAAAAGTTTCACCTTGTTGAAAATTTCTGATGTGCTTGAAAGTGAAGTACAGTTTATAGTCAAAACATCCGGTAGTTGACCTCCGGTCTGGAAAAAATAACCATGACTGACTGTAATACACAGAATACTAAACAGAAAACTATAAAGAACCACTAAGCATATGTTATAATGTTAATAATGCTACACGCATGACAACATTTTATCATAAATGCCAGCCAGTAACTCCCTAATGTATATGCACCATATCCATAATTCAATACATCTAAGAACATAAACTATCCAACAATCTAAACCAAGTAGAAATGCATAATATAATAAAATTACTATCCACAATTGGATACTTCAAAACTAATTACCTCTTTAGCCCAAACATCCAAACACCCCTTCACATTTTCCATCGAAAGCGATTTACCGGTCCCGGGACATCCACAGATATACAAACTCCCAGCCATCTCCTCCACAAGACATTGCCTGCAAAACTCCACTATCCGTTTCTGTTCTTCCTCACGGCACACAACCATTGACTGTGCTGTCGATGCATGCAACGCCTCTTTCACCGCACTTATTTGCCCTGATTCTACACAAAATAAACTAAATAATAAGAGTTTGAATCAAATACAAATCAAATTAACACGCTAATTGTAAAAATCAAGTGGTGTAATTATTTTTACAACATAGTGTAATTACAGCATAGTCTATATATGCTGCAATGTAATTACATAATTACACTACTATATATATAATTGCATTACTTGATTCTTACGATTAGCACGTTAATTGTGTAATTAAAATGAATTGTATAATTTAATTTCAAACTAACCTGTTGGATTCCAGATCGGTTTATCCAGGAGACTGTCCAGTAACTTCTTCACCGGAAGCTTATTATTATTATTATTATTATTATTATTATTATTATTATTATTATTATTATTATTATTATTATTATTATTATTATTATTATTCACTTTCGTTAAACTAACATCAACACCACCGGTTTCAACCTGTGGAATTAAAATTGACTGTTACAATAAGCTATTGAAATCAATTAAGTGATTAAACGAAGATTCGAGAACTTACATTTGCTCGATTTGTACTCGGACTGTCATTAACTCGTCGACGAGCTGATTTACTCTTCACCGGAGATGATGACTTGGACGGAGTATTATTAACAGCCGGATTATCGATCAAAGCTGAATTAGATCTTAACCTCCGTTTGTGAGGAGAAGGAGTATTAACGGCGATTGACGGCATATTTTGTAGATCTGTCGGAAATTGGTGTAAATTGGAAGTGATTGATTGAATTGAATGTGGAAATGGAGGCAATGGCTGAAATATAGGGTTTGTTTTGAGTCAGTTTCGCGGGAAGTGATGTATTCTTTTGGCAAGTGAAAAATTCCCGCCATGTTCATTGCGGGAAAGTGGAAACAAAGACACGAAATAAATAAAAGACCAAATATAGAGCCATAAAGGTATAAACAATTGCTCATCTATTTTATTGGCAATACAAGTCCACTAGTTAACAAGCTTGCGACCAATGTTGCGTAGGATGTACAAGCACCTAGGCTTTAGGCTTAAACACCTTATTCTGTTATGGTCGTGTTCGATAAAGTCCAGATGTAGCTAGAAAGTTCAAACACAAACAAGCAATCCGACCTTTGTATAGTTGGCACGTGGCATATATGTTTGTAAGACCAACGAAGATACTTATATATGGAGTTAAAATAGACTTTTTTTTATTTTAACTAGAATGCGATTTATTTAACGTTTAATTGTTTTGTTTATACACGTATGTACTATGTTTTTTTATGCACTTACGACTATAACCATAAAAACAAAACACTTTTTTTAAACAGTGTATAAACCCACCCTCAATACTTGAGTTACCTTATTGATATGAAATGTCCACCGTTGATATTGTTTTTGACGCTCCAGTCATGACTAGCCCATGAACACCATCAAAAATGAACCCCACTACTATGGGAAAACCGCCTTGGCTCATATTTCGAACCTAAGGCCATCAATATCTCAAGTGTTAGCCATCACCCATAACTAATCGGATCATAAATTCAATTGGTTATAAGGCTAGTTATGGTTTGACGCTAAGGGTGCCCATCCACCTAATATGCCAAAGGCATGTTAAACCATGCCATCCAAATCAAGAGGACGCCAATAGAAGGGGACCACCGCAAATTCCCCATTCGTTAATATTGTGGTGACCATGAGAGCTGAAAATGGTGGGTCCACCCCATTTCAACTAGGGGTGTATATGGGTCAATTTTTGACCAAACCCATAAATATAATCGAGATATTGGTTAATGGATAATCATAACGTATTTGATCCATCATGATGGTTTTGGTTAATCAGTTTTAAAGGTTATAGCGAGTCGGTTGGCCGCAAGCAAAATAATGTAATTAAGCCTAAAAGTTTGGTAGCAAATATTACAATAAAAAATCACATGAAATAATCCAAAGATATATATAAGTAATTCATAATATTATATCAATTTGATGTTTTTGTTTCAACGTTTGTTATCATATTAACTTGAATACCATTGTTGGATTGTACAATACTATTGTTGGATTGTATATTGCTAACAATCCAACAAATTGGTAGCAATATGTTTGGAAGTTAACCCTAAGCATATTGTCAGTTAAATAAATCGACCGGTTCGGTTATAACGGGTTTGGAATTATCTTTAACCAAAATTAACCCGCATTTGGCAGTTTTTGAAAATTATTAAACTGACTAACCGGTTGTGTAGGTTATCGGTAACATACTTCCAACTTCACTTGTTGATCGAGAACACTCTCAACTAATGAAAGTTTACCATCACTCCCAACTTTCATCTTATTTATATTCGGACACTCACAAAGTAATGTGACACAAACTCCTTTAGTTTTATTGTTGAGGTGTTTTTTAAAATTGGTGAAATATTACACTTAATACAGACAAGCATGCCGCATAATTAAAAAAAAATGTAACATCAACAATTAAACTAATGGAGTTTGTGTGTCGTTAGTTTGGGTGTGGTAGAAGAAAATAAAGTGAAAATTAAAAGTGATGGTAGACATGTCGTTAGTTGTGAGTGTTCCCAGCCAACGAGGAAAAGTTAAGCTTAGGTTTCTAACGTCGTGATCAGTCTGCCTTTGGTAATCTTGGGCTGCAAACGGTTTCGTTCTTTTTAGTTCATAGCCATATTGTGCTTAGGGCTGTGCAACGGTTCAGAACCGCGAGAACCGAACCGGAACCGGAACCGAAAATGAGTGAAGTAGAACCGGAACCGGAACCTATTATAGTAAACCGGTTCGGTTCCAGAACCACTAAAGCCGGTTCTCGCTAAGCGGTTCTGGCTAGGACCGGTTCGATCATTTATTTATCAAACGAGTTATGCAAACTTTGCAAATTGCAAAACAAGTTTATACAATTGTATGTCTTCTTTCACGGTAAAACTAATTTAGATTACAACATGAACATCCGTTATTAAAACCTAAATATTTAAGTTAAATAAATCATTAGCAACGATAGACTAATGGAAGATCATATAATTTTATATTAAATTACCTTGATAGTTTAAATCAAAATTGATCATGGTTGATAGTTCTTGAACATAAAGAAAGGAGATTTGAATTAAAAAATGATTGAATGGATTCCGGTTAATAAGTTATTCTATAAAAATTAGGGGTTGGTAAATTTATTTAAAACGTTTTGAATATTCCGGTTATTCGGTTCCAAGTATAGAACCGTCGGTTTTACCCGGAACCGAACCGGGAACCGTTTAATGCAAATTATGAGAACCGAGAACCGAACCGGTACACACATTAGCGGTTATGAGGCACCGGTTCGGTTCCGGTTACTCGGTTCTGACGGTTCCGAACCGTTTTTTGCTCACCCCTAATTGTGCTCTTGTTCCGTGGCCACCTTAGGCGCTCGTGACAAAAGCCCAGTCACGGTTGTAGACACCCCTTTTTGGAGTAATGGCCCAATATTAAGTGTTATATACTATCAACATTTTGTTTAAGCTTCCATATGGGTTATAAGTATAACTAGAGGTGCATAAAAAGGGTTTTTAATACCCGGTTTCATACTGGTTCGGGTATAGGTGTATAGGAAAATCGGGTGTTGTCAATATCGGGTTGGGTTCGGGTCTAGGAAATTATCTCTAAAAATCATACTCTATGCACATGGTTCGATCGAGTATAGAATCAGGTATTGAAAAACATATTTTCGAGCTCTTTTCAGAATACTTTGTAGGTATAAATTGAGTTTTTTAAAGGATTGCACCTTTTTGGTAATTTGATAACTAAGTTGACACGCCAGAGTTGCCCCTCCATCCCTGATGGTCCTTCCAAAACTTACTTCTCTTTAATTTCTTTTATTTTCTTCTTTTTTCACACTGGCGCAACATTGTCCACTGGGCATTAGTAACAAAATAAAGTAACTGGCTGATGGAAGACCTGTTCCACGTCTTAGCTTCGACCTCCCAGTCACAGCACAGACATGCCTGACTGAGAAACAACCAACAACTTTGTTTCGAGAGTATAAAGAACCCCCTCTAACAAAACAAAGTAGCAAGAAGGATGACTCTCTCATTTTTTGGGTAATTTCGGGTATTTGAAAAATCTGGTTCCGGGTAATGGAAAAACCGGTCTTTGGGTATTACTGAGTATAAATCCGGTCCGGTTCCGGGTAAGGGTTTTGATACTGAAATGCATATCATATCGGTACCCTATGACGAAGGTCGGGTAGTAAAAACCCGGGTATAAAAACCCGGTTCAGTATTTTAATTTGTTGTTCACCTATAGTTATAAGTGTTAAATCTGTTAATTTTGATATACCGCTATTCCGGTGATTGTCTCTAGCTCCTTGCGAGATCAGGCCGTGTAATAAAAATAAAATTAGTTAGCCGTTAAAAGAATTTCAAATAAAAGATCATCCCATTAACTATTTAGATCCCATTTCCTTTTTCTAAAACCCTACAACACCCTCTCAATTCCTTATATAAACAACATCGATCTACAGTTAAACACATACGTACATACATACAATACAAACAAATCACTCAACTCAAACATCATCTTCTTCAATTCCCTAACATATAATTCATTCTTAATTCTTCAATGGGTCGTGCCAAGATCCCCATGGAACCCATCACCAACCCGAAAAAACGCAAAACCACATTCAACTCACGAAACAACGGCATGATCAAGAAAGCCCGAGAACTCGCAACCCTTTGCGACGTCAAGGTTTCCATGATCGTCTTCACCGATGATCAAGAAACCCCACAGATCTTCCCACCCGATGATCATGACAAGGTCAAGAATTCGATCGATGTTTATAGCCGTACCCGACGTACGAACCCTGAAAGCATCAAGTGGTACACTTTATCGGATTATTACAATGAGAGGAAGATCAAGGTTGAAGAAGAACTTGTGAAGGAGAAAAAGAAGAACTCGGAGGCCAAGTTTCCTTCTTGGTTCGGTTTCTTGGATGGTTTCTCGGAAGCGGGGTTGAGGGAGTTCGCGGTAGGGTTGGAGGATAAGATCGTTGATGTCGAAAGCAAGATTGAATGTCTGAAGAGTATCGAATATAATGTTGAATATCCTTATGTGGGGTTATATGATAATAATATTATTAATAACCAGATGATGATGATGATGATGATGCAATCATGGAACCCTAACTTGATGGACCCTATTATGAGGCCGTCTGATTCGCTGATGATGAATACGATGTTGAATGAAGATGTTTATGATGAGAATTACAGTACTGTTGAACCTCCTTCGTTAATGTAACAATATAGCTTTCCGCATGAGTCATGGCAGCAGTTCTTGATGTCCGGGTTTCAGTGAATTATTAGTTACTTTTAGTAACTCATTTACTAGTTAGCTATGATTAGTTTGTTAGTTTGCTGGCCGTAAGTGTTTTCGGTTAAACCTGGTTAATGATATTAACTTCTTGCGGTTTCTGTGTTCGTTTGTCCATTGAGATTTCAATTATTAAAATCACTCAAAATTATTACCAAATTAAAGTATCAAATATTGCTCATAAGAAATTTTTAGTTTTCTTAAAATATTGTACTTGACAAAATTCAATATTTTCCATTGGAGTTTGGGTATGAGATTGTGGCCAGCCGGGTTTTTTCGATGAGTATCCCCTAATACAATAGTTGTCGTACTGTGAAAAAAATTTGTAATCAATCTCATGACTGGCTTCGTATGATAATCGTATCCTATCACCCGTTGTGAATGTTCGGCTCACGATCGGTTTTCCACATAAGTTCTTGTCTCTCAGTAATATTCAGAGAATTGAAATCAGTTATAGAACTTTTTATAAGTCTTAATTTTTACAAAAATCTTTTAGATTTAAAAAGTAATGTTCCAAGTTCCAACTACTGCAAAGTTCTCAAAAGTAGTAACTATAACTGTACCAAAGTCCATACCTATCTGGCTATATTAATGCTCGGTTGCTCAGTTATAGTCTTATAGAACGTAATGCTTTAAATTTGTTGCTTGTGATACCTTCAAGAGTGTCAAGAATGGTAAATCTCATCTTATTAACCCAGAAACAGAATCAAATACATTTTATTCTTAACATGAAAATGGTGAGAACCAATTTGTTGTTATGATTAGGTTTATTTTTATAGGTGTTTGCTGCTATTTTTTGTTCGTATTTGCTAATTTTCGATCATGAGACGTTATAAATATTTGCTGATTTATATTTTGTTGTTATTATTAGATGTTTTCTTTTGCTGTTATAAGTATTTGCTGGTATATGTTGTTATTATTTTTTTCTTAATTTTGAATCTTTTGTTGTAATTTTTAGGTTCAATTCTTTGTTATTTATGTCATTGTTTATGTAGATTAGTATTGTAGTTGGTATTCTTTCTTACGTTCTCATTTTTAAATAAATTGGCATTATTTCTTACGTTCTCATGTTAAGATCAAAATGTACATGAACATTCCCCTATTAACCCAAACCACAAATGTTTAACCCCGAGAACAAACAGAAGACACACTTTAGATCATCAACATGACGATCTTATATAAATACAAAACGAGTTCCAGGTTTGGTATTGGATCATGGATACGGGTTTGACTGATGGGTTAAAGGGTTGGGTGAATATAATTAACATGGTTTGCAATTTAGTCCTTGTAATATGGATGTGGAAACAATAAGGGGTTAAAGTTTAGTTTAGGGTATAATTTGAATATAAATCAAAGTTATTTATATATATTAATCAAATATAATAAACAAATATTTATAAAATAATATTAACTCGAATAACGCGATATTTCTTGGTAAAATTTTCCGAATATAAAAGCGGGTCGGGTATAATATATGGAAAAAAAGAATTGTTACAGTCTCCCAAACTTTAAGGAATTTCGTTCTGAAAGTAGAGAAAACTAAACAACACCATTAAATTTTTTTAGGAAAATAAAGTTTTAAATATAATTTAAAAATTAATCATAACACATAACTTTGAATAGTCGGGACAACGCTTCAAATGAAAATCCGATAAAGACACTTATATATAGGATGTACCAGCGGCGTATCCACAATGTCCTTATCATCTATACATTTGTACCGTTATCCCAACTATTTTCGAGTCTATATTATGACACACAATTGCACGCGTTATGATTTCTATGTGAGGATTTCGATAATTATGTAGGGCTCATAATTACTTAGATCGTCGGATGGTTTACATAACTCGTCCCATCATGTGGGTTACAAAAGATTTGAAAATACATGATTTTGAGGGAAAAAAAGTTTTTATACGTTTTGGTTATATATAAAAGATAGTTATTGTGTAAAATATTGCTAAAAATGAATTGAATTTTTGAGTTGTTTTAATATTAATATTTCAAAACATCTTTTGAATATATAGTATTGCAAACAGTTGTCTATGAAAATAATTTTATTGTATGAGTTTAACTCCAAAAATCAAATAAAGATTTGTTATAATGTACGATTGAGAAAGATAAGTCCCTCCTTCCGCTCCCGGCTTCGTCGTTTAGTGGTAACGAGTGTGCCTTTAGAGATAGGGGTGAGCGGCAAGCAGCCACTTGTATAGGGTTCCAAACCTATCTTCCTAATAAGAATAAAGGGGCAAGCCAAAACCTAGTCCTAACAAGTTGCTGTTTCATCAGCCCTTGCGCTACAACTAGCCTTTTCCCTTACTAGTAAGGGGCTGCTAGTTGTAGCGCGCATTGTACTAGTGAATAGGAAAAGCGAATTGAGATTACTAATGACGGATATAGATAAAAATGACAAAAAACATCTTCTTTGATAAACTTAGTTATGATTGATTTTATTTATCTAATTTAAAAATAACTTGATTAAATTAGATCTATAAAAATTTGAATAATTGAAGTTGATTGAATTGAAGTATTTTTATTAGGTTGCAAAGTAGGGTTTAATAGAATAAGTTTGGAAATTTTGAGCTTGAAGAACATTATTGAATCGAGAACACACATGGCGTAGGTGATTAGGATTTCCATAGTTGTAGCAATTATAGGCAGCAGAGTATAAAATTAGAGCAAACGTCGTAGCATGGGTTTTAGAATTAGACATCATGGACCGTTGTGGAACGTTTTGTGATACGCGGTAAGTATTAACAAGATAACCGAATGTTTACATTGGGTACAAAACGATATGAGGATTGCATTGATTAGTGATAGTGACACGTGAAGCATAACGAGTGAATTTTGGCGTAAAGTTTCTTGTTTGAGACACTATGATTTTGTTGAGATTGATTTTTAATTTGATTAATAGCATACAGTTGGTGTTTAGACTTGCCTTTGTTATTGTTGCTGTTATGAGAATGAGTAGGGGTAAATGAATCAAAATTACCAACAATTGGTAAATGAATCAAAATTACCAACAATTAGTTTAATGAACAAGATTGAGTTGATAGTTTTTACGTTCTGAATTGGAGTTGCTATACGAGTCACCAACAACGGTTATAGAAAACAGTTGATTAATTTTGATTGCAAGGATTTCTTGCTTAAAGCAGACTACGGTTAATAACGACGCGATTTTCAAGAAATGATTGATGAGTCGTGTTGTGACACTCGACAATTTCAGGTTAACTCCGTTAATTCAAACTCCGTCAATTCAAACTTAAGATCACTAGAACTATAACGCACATCTCATTACATTTAAACTACGGTTTTAAATGGCGCTTGACAATCACTACACATGTAGTCTTTCGGGATTGCACCGAAACGCAAACGAGTCGACTCAAACCATTGGAGAACAAACGACAAACATTAAAACAATAAGTATTTGATAATTACGTGTTAGGTTTATGTATTATTTGATAATTATATGTAGAACATTAACTCAAGATGCAAAAGTCTATTTTATGCTAGAAATTTAATAACTAGAAGTCGTCCTGCGTGACGCAACACTTGGTTTATGAATTTACGCTTCCGCACTCATTTAAACTTAAATGTTTTCGTGGTTTGAAAACTTTATTTATGGTGTTTGATTATAACTAATGATTCCGATCCTGTTAGTTCACACCCTCTGACGGTAAAACTCCGTTAGTGGATTTTGAGGGTGTGACATGCGTAAACTTCATATGAGCTATTAAGAAAAATGAATTTGAAATGTATTAAGCTAGTGTTTATTCATAACTTAAGGATAAGTTATAATCTAAATTGATAATCAATGAGTTAATTTGATGAGTGAATGAGTTTTATCAAAGTTTGATATGTTTTAACAAATTAAAATTTAAAGTGAATACTTGAAACATGTTTAATAGTTTATGTATATGATACCATGAGTATAAGAAAGTCATTACTTGATATTATGATAATGTATTAACGTGATATGATGAATATGTGAAAACTAGTTTAATAATAGAGTATAGATTGTTTTGATTGGCTCGTGATAACCGAGTTTTGCTGAATGAAGGATTTGCATCCGTTCAAGAAAATAAAAATGTTTTGAGTGTATATATAGATCGAATGTAACATCCTACCTTCGGTTTTAATAATAAAATAAATTTCGTTTATTTTATAGTGTGTCGTCTATCAGTTTAGAAAAATAAACTAATAGAAGGCGGACTTGGACTTTAAAAGATGGAATGAGACATGGAATGAGCCTTAGGTTTATGGGCTTAAGGGAGTATAAATACCCCTTAAATCCTAATCTTTCCATTTTTATCCATCTCTAAACCATTGCCTACACCTTGAAATACACACACAACACTACCTTATAGCCCGAGCCAAGATCCGAAGGTAAAAACCCGAACTCATTGGTGTTAGATCGTTGTGACGAGCCAAAACAACATCAAATACCAGCTCGTGCTCGCGAACCGACTCGTTTAAGGTACGTTTATATTTATAACTTGTTCATATAGGTTCGGAATCGTTTAGAAATCATAGATATGTTTGAGTCTTGTGAAAATGAATCTAACAAAGCAAAACTTACTGAAATTGGTTAACATTTGATAGGTTAATTGTTAACCTAAAGGAACCCGTGATATAGATGCATAAATCGCATCCTATTAACACGGATATTTGGATGAGTGGACTATTAGGGTTTGTTAGCGCACTGATTCCGAGTTTATTGATTCCCGAATCGTGATGTTTAATTAAAAAACGAAGATTTAATCGCAAATCTAAGATACGTTGACCAGTTCGTGTTCTTGACAATTTTGACTTTGACCCTGATGTAACACCCCGACCAAAGGCGGATTATACATCGGGGCGCCACATATTGTTTCATTACTCGTGACACTATTGGGTGTCAATATTTAATAAATACATTCATTCGCGCACGCGCAGGGTAAAAGTAGATAACATAAATCATCATAAATCAATATATTATAAATCATAATAATAAAACAGCAATAACTTGTCTTGATACATTTTAATCTAGGTCCAAAATAAAGAAAACTTCCTAGGTGTCCACAAGCTCCAAAACAGCTACTGCAACCCTGAACATGTGTTAAAATAAACGTCAAACACTTGCGTGTTGGTGAGAAATCAAGTTTAATACAATACATAGATAACAATAAATCTGCGCGCAACATGTATGTCTGGTTTTCAACAAGGGTGTAATCTGATCGGGACCAACTCTAAGATTCATAAGACTGCCAGTGCTCACAATTGAGCTCACAAACAAGACAAACTGTGCATGTGCAAACAAAAGAGAAAATCATAAACGATAGTTCTCCCGTGTTCATCTAATGGTACCATGAAAACTGCGGAATAGACCGACAAGACGGTTAATGATCCACACATACAAATAAACAGCCAAGTCTACGTCCTCAACACATGGGATACTGCGCGACTAAAGTTCATAAACAGTTTAAGACTCTAAGTTTGTATGAACACATGAACATCCCAAAACATTAAAAGAAAAAAAAGGGATTAGGTACGAGATTACTCACTTGATAAACGATGCGGTGTAAGATAAAGCAAGAACCAACTTTAAACAAGCACAAGTTAACCTATAAATAAGATTATTGTTTTAATGATTTGTTTTAAGTCTTGATTATAAGTTAGCATAATTAATAAGTAAATTATTATATATAATATATATATATTACCGGAAAAGCAGGGCAGAACAGGGAGGAAGACGGAGGCAGAGAGGAAGACGGCAGAGAGAGCAAGGAGCAAGAGAACAGGAGAGATTAAGTGTTTGTGTGTGTAGTGTTAAGAAAATAACATTATTATTTATAGGAAAACCCTAGGAGACATAATCCCTAGAAAAGGGGAAAAGATCTTTAACAGGATCAAGCAAAAGATATCAAAAAGCATAAGAATCCAAAAGCAAAAGATATGGAAAGATATGGCAGCTGCAGAGGCAAGATAAAGCTGTCAGGGAACAGTAAAAAAAGCATGGGCGGGTAGATAAAGGTACAGGTCAGGCATGGCAAAAGCAGATCTCAAAAGATAATGTCAGTCACTTTTTCTGTCAACCAATGGGGTTGGTGCGCATGCTGCGCCGAAAGTAACTTTTCAGACATAAAGCAGATTAGGTCAACAGCTCAAAAGATAAGACAACACAAAAGCAAACGGCTAGATTCAACAGAAGAAAACTCAAAGGGTTTAGCGCGAGAAGGCTAAGGCGCGAAGGCAGACACAGAAGGTCAAGAGAGCGCGAGCGCGAAGGCAGACAGAACCAACCTTAACGCGTCGCGGAAAGAACTACATTTCTAAGCGCGCCGCGGGAAGAATCACATTTCTTAGCGCGCCGCGGGAGGAACTAGAATTCCTAGCGCGCCGCGGGAAGAACTATAATTCTTCGCGCGTCGAGGGATGAACTACGATTCTTAGCGCGCTGCGAGAAGAGTTCGTCTCGCGTATCGCTGGAACAGATGGTCTTCACGCAGGCTTCCTTGAAAGGAGTCTGGCGCGTGGAGCTGCGCAGACAACCTTAGGCGGGAAGGAACAAAGGACAAGCAAAGAGTTAGAAGAAAAAGAGGGAAACAAGGCGTAAGGGCGGGACGGCGACAAGAGGGAAAAGAAGGCGGAAAGAGAGAAGGAGAGGGACGGGACGGCGGAAAGAAAGAGAGAGAAAGAGGCGGGAAGGAAAAGTATATTATTATTTATAAGTAAAGTATAAGTATAAATATATATTAAATCATAAAAGAAAGAGATCGGGTCAGAGAAACGGGTACCTGGGTCGGGTCGGATCGGGGCAGATGTCACAGTCTCCCCTACTTTAAGAAATTTCGTCCCGAAATTTATCTCGAAGTAGGTTGCGCAGAGAACAGGTGCGGGTACTTGATCTTCATCTGATCTTCCCTTTCCCATGTAAACTCGGCTCCGCGCTTGGACTCCCAGCGAACTTTCACGATAGGGATACGACTGCGCTTGGTTTGCTTAACCTCGCGATCCATAATCTCAACAGGCTTCTCAACGAAATGCATAGTTTCATCAACTTGAACTTCATCAAGTGGAATGTGAAGGTTCTCGTCGGCTAAACACTTCTTGAGATTGGATACATGGAACGTTGGATGCACATTACTGAGCGCGGGCGGCAGGTCAAGTCTGTAGGCAACTTTTCCCACACGCGCGAGAATCTTGAATGGACCAACATAACGAGGAGCAAGCTTACCTTTCTTCCCAAAGCGGACAACACCTTTCCAAGGCGACACTTTGAGGAGAACAAGATCACCAACTTGAAATTCGAGAGGCTTTCGTCTGCGATCTGCGTAACTCTTCTGTCGGCTTCTAGCAGTCAGCAGATGATCACGGATCTTGGCGATTTTATCGGTTGTCTCTTGAACAAGTTCGGGTCCTGTGATTTGAGTTTCACCCACTTCGTTCCAACAAATCGGGGAGCGGCATTTACGACCGTAAAGTGCTTCAAATGGGGCCATACCAATACTGGAATGATAGCTGTTATTATAGGAGAACTCGATCAAAGGCAGGTGTGAATCCCAATTACCTCCAAAATCAAGAACACAAGATCGGAGCATATCCTCAAGAGTTTGAATAGTTCGCTCAGACTGTCCGTCAGTCTGAGGATGATATGCCGTACTCATGTCCAAGCGAGTTCCTAGCGCAGATTGGAGAGATTTCCAAAAGCGAGATATAAAACGGCCATCGCGATCGGATATGATGCTCAAAGGAGTACCATGGCGGCAGACAATTTCCTTGACATAAAGCTGCGCGAGTTGCTCAACACGGTAGTTTTCACGAATGGGCAGAAAGTGAGCAGACTTAGTCAATCGATCCACTATTACCCAAATGCTATCATGTTTGCTTGCTGTCAAAGGTAACTTGGTAATAAAGTCCATCGCTATACCTTCCCATTTCCACGTAGGAATTTCTGGTTGTTCGAGCAAACCAGATGGGCGTTGGTGTTCAGCTTTCACTTTAGAACAAGTCAGACATTTAGCTACGAACACAGCAATATCCCTTTTCATACCGGGCCACCAATAAGTAATGCGCAAATCCTTGTACATCTTATCAGCGCCAGGATGAATAGAATACCGAGATTTGTGTGCTTCACTCAGGATATCAGCGCGAAGATTCTCATCAAAGGGAATCCAGATGCGATTAAGATAACAGAGAATTCCACTCAGATTAGGGACAAAATGCGCTTCCGCGCCACACGCTAACTCGGCGCGAAGGTTACCATTACTGATGGATGCGCGCTGCGCGTCACGAATACGCGATTCAAGGTTGCTTTGAATCGGCGCGAAGTGAAGCTGGGTGCGCGGCAAGATACAGTTAAGCTGGCAGGGTTTTCGGCTGAGCGCATCGGCTACCACATTAGCCTTACCAGGATGATACCGGATCTCACAATCGTAATCGCTGATGAGTTCGTTCCATCGGCGTTGTCTCATGTTGAGTTCCTTCTGATCAAAGATATGCTGAAGGCTTTTATGGTCAGTGTAGAGGATACACTTAGTACCATAAAGGTAGTGTCTCCAGATCTTTAAGGCAAAAACAACTGCACCAAGTTCGAGGTCGTGAGTTGTATAATTCTTTTCGTGAACCTTAAGTTGCCTTGATGCGTAAGCGATAACCTTGCCTCGTTGCATAAGAACACAACCGAGACCTTGGTTGGATGCATCGCAATACACGACAAAATCATCATTGCCCTCAGGTAACGCAAGAACAGGAGCTTCACACAACAGACGCTTGAGCGTTAGAAAGGCTTCTTCTTGCTTCAAGCCCCAAATATACGGTTTACCTTTGTGCGTTAGAGCTGTTAAAGGCAAAGCGATCTTTGAGAAGTTCGAAATAAATCGCCGGTAGTAACCAGCTAAGCCCAGAAAGGAACGGATCTCGGTAGGAGAGGATGGCGTGATCCAGTTCTTGATTGCTTCAATCTTGGATGGGTCGACATGAATACCCATCTTGTTTACAACATGACCAAGAAACTGTACTTCATCCGACCAAAATTCACACTTGGAAAGCTTAGCATAGAGTTGCTCGGTTCGAAGCTTTTGCAACACCAATCGGAGATGTTGCTCATGCTCGGCCTTGGTCTTAGAATACACCAGAACATCATCGATAAACACGATTACGAATTTATCCAAGAAAGGCCTACACACCCGATTCATTAGATCCATGAAAACGGCGGGTGCGTTGGTTAAACCGAAGGACATGACCAAGAATTCAAAATGGCCATAACGAGTTCGAAAAGCAGTCTTCGGAACATCTTCATCGCGGATGCGCAACTGGTGATAGCCAGAGCGGAGATCAATCTTGGAGAAACAAGAGGCACCTTGGAGTTGATCAAAGAGGTCGTCAATACGCGGTAAGGGATACCGGTTTTTAATGGTGAGTTTGTTCAACTCGCGGTAATCAATACACATGCGAAACGATCCATCTTTCTTTTTAACGAACAACACCGGAGCACCCCAGGGCGAAGAGCTAGGGCGAATGAATCCTTTAGCAGTCAACTCTTGAAGTTGGCTGGCCAATTCTTGCATCTCAGCGGGTGCAAGACGGTAAGGAGATTTAGCTACGGGGGAAGCACCAGGGACAAGATCAACACGAAACTCGACTTCACGAGCGGGAGGGATACCAGGAAGATCATCAGGAAAAACTTCAGGAAAATCACGCACAACAGGGATATCGCGAAGCTTCTTCTCTTCAGCAGGTTTAACCACATGGGCTAAGAATGCAACACACTTCTTCCGCATAAGCCTTTGGGCTTCGGCTCAAGACATAAGCTTAAGACCGCGGGAGGGTTTCTCGCCGTAGATATGAAGATCACCATTTTCTCGAGGTATGCGAATCATCTTCTTGGCGCAAATAACTTCGGCGCGATTATGCGTAAGCCAGTCCATACCAATAATAACATCAAAGCTTCCAAGAGGCATAGGGATGAGGTCAATCAGAAAATCGTTTTCGTTAAGGTTAAGCATGCAATCTTTAATCACTGAGTTAATTAAAACAGTTTCGCCATTAGCCAATTCAACTGAAAAATTTTCCTTTAAATCGTTGCGCGGTCGCGCAAGCTTCTGCTCGAAGGCGCGAGAGATAAAACTTCGATCGGCGCCAGTATCAAAAAGTACAGAAGCATAAAATCCGTTAAGCAAAAATGTACCATTAACTACGTCATTATTCGCTTGCGCTTGGTGCGCGGTTATGTTAAAAGCTCGCCCGCGTGTCACTTGGTTCGAAATCTGGTTCACCGGATTCGCTTGTGTGATTTGCACTTGTAGCCTTGGGCACGCGTTCCGGAAATGACTGGGATCACCGCAGTTAAAGCACGATCTGGGTCGTGGGTTTTGGTAGGTTGGTTGTGGGTTCTGCGGGTAGACTGGTGGTGTTGGCGCAATTGGGTTGGCGAGAGGGACTCTACAGTTTTCAGCAGTGTGACCAGTACGGCCACATCGGTTACAAAGTCGACACGGGGTTTGGGTTGGGTGGTGAAATCTACAGGTTGGGCAAAAGGGATGGTTTCCTGTGTAAGGTTTCTTAGTTGGCGGGGCAGGGAGTGCTGGATTGGTTAAGGCATAGTTATGGACTACAGGAGGTGTTGGGTAGGCTGACAGAGGGTTAGGCGCGTAAACTGGGGGTTGGTAAGCGGGTTGCTGGGCAATGGGCGGGTTGGTAAGCGCATAGGCCTTGCGCCTGCGCTTGAGGTTGTTACGGTTTGAGGGTTCAGGTTCGGTTTCTGTTGGTTCAGGGGCAGTCTTGGTGAGTTTGGTCTTCTCAGTTCCCCGCAGGAACAGGGTTCCTGCTCTGACATGGTTGTCGCTGAGCACAGCGGCCAACTCGATGGCGTCAGAGAGGGTAACTGGGTTTCTGGCCCATACAGAATCTTGAATTTCCATGGGGAGACCCCCAAGGAATTTCTCGATTGCTCGGCGTGAAGGGGTAACAAGGTGAGGGACCAGTAAGCTTAGCTCGTGGAAGCGCGTCGCGTACTCGCGCGCTTCGCCACTGTATTGCTTCAAGTTCCAGAATTCTTCCTCCAGGCGCTTCACTTCGTTGGGAGGGCAGAATTCTCGCGTAAGAATTTCCTTGAATTCCTCCCATGTCATGCTAGAAGCAACCTCTGCGCCACGCGCATGAGCTACTCCATTCCACCATGTAAGCGCTCTGGATTCCAGGACACTGGAAGCATATAGGGTTCGTCTGTCTGAGGGGCATTGGGTGTGGAGGAAAGTGTTTTCTATTTTCTCAAGCCATTGGAGCATCACGGTGGCTCCTTTAAGACCTGTGAACTTTGGAGGGTTACCCGCGTTAAAGGATTTAATGTTATAACTGGAGGTGTTGGTATTGTTTTGGCTCAAAGCTTGGGCTATCGCGGCGGCCATTTCCTGGGAACGTTGCTGTCTACGCATGCGCGAGGCTTCTCTTCTCTGAAATCGGCGAGATAGCGGAGGCATTCTAAAAAAATTTTAATTTTAGTTAATATCTTGGTTTTAACGCAAAGTTTTAATCTTATAAAGCTTGGTTTCGCGGAGTCAGTTACTGTCAAAAGTTAAAGTAAAATAAATGACCCTAAATGCAGACTTAATAAAGGTAACAAATTCGAATCAAGAATCGACAATTCATGTATCACCATGACTTTCCGAATTCCCAATTTAAAATATACGAGCAAACGAGTATTGGAGATTGACGATTCATGTATCACCATGACTTTTCAATCTTCAATATAAAATACACAAGAAAATGAGTATTGGAGGTTGACAATTCATGTATCACCATGACTTTTCAAGTCTCCAACCTCAGAACATAATCGTAAATGGAAATTGAAAATCAACTATTCATGCATCACCATGACTTTTCGGACTTTCAAATCCAACAAACGAATATGTAAGAAAAATCAATAAAAATCGAAATTCAACAAAAATCGAAATATCGCGAAATAAAACATAAAATCATATACTGCGCAAGCGCGAGCATATTCATAAATAACGAGTAATTAACAATAAGCGCGCAAACATGAGATTTCTCTCATGCGCGAGAAGGGACTCTTAGGTATTCTAGGCCGTTACGTCTAACCACCTATCCTAAAGTCAACGAGCTCTGATACCAATCTGTAACACCCCGACCAAAGGCGGATTATACATCGGGGCGCCACATATTGTTTCATTACTCGTGACACTATTGGGTGTCAATATTTAATAAATACATTCATTCGCGCACGCGCAGGGTAAAAGTAGATAACATAAATCATCATAAATCAATATATTATAAATCATAATAATAAAACAGCAATAACTTGTCTTGATACATTTTAATCTAGGTCCAAAATAAAGAAAACTTCCTAGGTGTCCACAAGCTCCAAAACAGCTACTGCAACCCTGAACATGTGTTAAAATAAACGTCAAACACTTGCGTGTTGGTGAGAAATCAAGTTTAATACAATACATAGATAACAATAAATCTGCGCGCAACATGTATGTCTGGTTTTCAACAAGGGTGTAATCTGATCGGGACCAACTCTAAGATTCATAAGACTGCCAGTGCTCACAATTGAGCTCACAAACAAGACAAACTGCGCATGTGCAAACAAAAGAGAAAATCATAAACGATAGTTCTCCCGTGTTCATCTAATGGTACCATGAAAACTGCGGAATAGACCGACAAGACGGTTAATGATCCACACATACAAATAAACAGCCAAGTCTACGTCCTCAACACATGGGATACTGCGCGACTAAAGTTCATAAACAGTTTAAGACTCTAAGTTTGTATGAACACATGAACATCCCAAAACATTAAAAGAAAAAAAAGGGATTAGGTACGAGATTACTCACTTGATAAACGATGCGGTGTAAGATAAAGCAAGAACCAACTTTAAACAAGCACAAGTTAACCTATAAATAAGATTATTGTTTTAATGATTTGTTTTAAGTCTTGATTATAAGTTAGCATAATTAATAAGTAAATTATTATATATAATATATATATATTACCGGAAAAGCAGGGCAGAACAGGGAGGAAGACGGAGGCAGAGAGGAAGACGGCAGAGAGAGCAAGGAGCAAGAGAACAGGAGAGATTAAGTGTTTGTGTGTGTAGTGTTAAGAAAATAACATTATTATTTATAGGAAAACCCTAGGAGACATAATCCCTAGAAAAGGGGAAAAGATCTTTAACAGGATCAAGCAAAAGATATCAAAAAGCATAAGAATCCAAAAGCAAAAGATATGGAAAGATATGGCAGCTGCAGAGGCAAGATAAAGCTGTCAGGGAACAGTAAAAAAAGCATGGGCGGGTAGATAAAGGTACAGGTCAGGCATGGCAAAAGCAGATCTCAAAAGATAATGTCAGTCACTTTTTCTGTCAACCAATGGGGTTGGTGCGCATGCTGCGCCGAAAGTAACTTTTCAGACATAAAGCAGATTAGGTCAACAGCTCAAAAGATAAGACAACACAAAAGCAAACGGCTAGATTCAACAGAAGAAAACTCAAAGGGTTTAGCGCGAGAAGGCTAAGGCGCGAAGGCAGACACAGAAGGTCAAGAGAGCGCGAGCGCGAAGGCAGACAGAACCAACCTTAACGCGTCGCGGAAAGAACTACATTTCTAAGCGCGCCGCGGGAAGAATCACATTTCTTAGCGCGCCGCGGGAGGAACTAGAATTCCTAGCGCGCCGCGGGAAGAACTATAATTCTTCGCGCGTCGAGGGATGAACTACGATTCTTAGCGCGCTGCGAGAAGAGTTCGTCTCGCGTATCGCTGGAACAGATGGTCTTCACGCAGGCTTCCTTGAAAGGAGTCTGGCGCGTGGAGCTGCGCAGACAACCTTAGGCGGGAAGGAACAAAGGACAAGCAAAGAGTTAGAAGAAAAAGAGGGAAACAAGGCGTAAGGGCGGGACGGCGACAAGAGGGAAAAGAAGGCGGAAAGAGAGAAGGAGAGGGACGGGACGGCGGAAAGAAAGAGAGAGAAAGAGGCGGGAAGGAAAAGTATATTATTATTTATAAGTAAAGTATAAGTATAAATATATATTAAATCATAAAAGAAAGAGATCGGGTCAGAGAAACGGGTACCTGGGTCGGGTCGGATCGGGCAGATGTCACACCTGAGTCAAAGTCTGGATATGATTGGTGTCAGGTAACGAATCAACTAACCAATTCGTTAAGGAAAGATAGCGAATCAGTTCGCCAATTCGTTATGTCCAAACAACGAATCAGTTCACCCATTCGTTATGCCCAAATAACGAACTAGACAGCGAACCAAATCACGAATCAGTTAACGAACCAGATAACGATTCAGGTGATTCGTTACTCGCCAATTCGTTAAGAATAAGGTAACGAGTCATGGCTTGTTCAGATAACGAATTGGAATGACGAGTCAAATGATGATCATATGACGAATCAGTTAACGAACTAGATTATGAAAGTAACGAATTAGTTAGCGAATCAGGCTTAATTCGTTATAGCAAATGAGTTAACGAATTAGAAAATAATTTAAAATCCTAATGGAAAATGTGTTAAGACAACTTAACCCCAGTCAGGGGCTCTGCCCCTTGGATCCCGCTAGGGACTGCCGCCCCTAGAACCCCCCTGCCAGGGGCGCTGCCCCCGGACCACCGTTTGTTGTGGGTTATATAAAGATAAAAATACGATATGAGTAGTAATAATTAATTGATACATGTAAATATTATACAGTTAGCCGTGCACAACTCAAGAAGGGAATAACTATTAACGGTGAACGTAAGCGCATTCATGTGAGTTTCTAGCCCCATTTCCTTGTTATGTTTTCGGGGCTGTGTGCATACTCGACGTGATAGTTAATACACTTACCTTAAATGGTAAGTGTATGCCATGTATGATTGATATGCTATTTATATATGTATGTTTTGAATTGAATGAAAGCGTGTCGGTACGTGAACGATCTTCAGATACTGCACGTGTTGACAAGGGAGGTATGTAAATAATAGATAAATGTGTATGATGGATATATGTACAACATATGAACATGTATGAATGAGTAAAGAATGTATATGTATGTTATGAGTATGTAAGGACAGAATGTACGAAAACGAAGAAGTAAGGGATCAGACCCTAATAATATCTGAGATAGAGAATAAGATCGTTGATGTCCAAAGCAGGATTGAATGTTTGAAGAGTATCCATAATAATAATAATAATAATAATAATAATATGATCATAATGTGAGGTTGGGTTATATGATAATAATAATAATATTAATAACCAGAAGATGATGATGATGATGATGATGATGCAATCATGGAACCCTAGTTTGATGGTGGATCCTATTAATAATATTATGGGGCCGTCTGATTCTTCAATGATGATGAATATGCAGATGTTGAGATCATGTGAATTATGATGGTGATAATTTCAGTAGGCTTGAACCTTCGTTAATGATGTTGAATGAAGATCATTATGATAATGTGATTTAAGATGGTGGCAATTTCAGTCCGTTAATGGATCAGCAATATTGTTTTCCGCTTGATCGGTCATGGCAGCAGTTCTTGATGGCTGGGTTTAATTAATGAAAAATATTACAAGAGCAGATGGCACTCGAATCATTAGCTAGTTATGAAAAGTTTGTTTGTTTGGTGATGATTGTGTTTGCAATTAAACCTAGTTATTAATGATATTAATTGTTTGCGGTTTGAAATTATGTTTCTGTTCTATAATCACTCAAGAAACAAAACTGAAGTAGCAAATGATCATACATGATTATTACAATTTCATGTTTAGTAATTTTAGATTCTAACAAATTTTAAAATACTGTAAAGAAAGTTCCTAACGTAATTATAAAACGAGCAGCCGGTGGTATATAGGAGTGCAAACGAGCCGAGCTGCTCGCGAGCTACTCAAGATCGGATAGTTAAAAAGCTTGACTGATCTGAGTTTAATCGAGCTCGAGCCCGAGACTAAAAGTAAGCTCGTTTAATAAATGAGTCTGGGCCCGAGCTTCACTTAGCCGGTCATTTATATAATATTTAATAACTATTAATTCATATATGTAATGTTATAAAAAATAAATAAAAATAAGTAAATAATATATATTATTTTATACGGAAATTATAATAGAAAGAAATATAAAAATTATTATATTATTTAAAAAATAATTTATAAATTGTAAACGGGCCGAGCTCGGGCTCGGTTCGTTTGCACCCCTAGTGGTATAGTTTCCTGGGAGAACGCCAAGCCAAACTCTGAAGCCAACGTAGGCGTGATTAAAACCACATAATCTGACCAAAGCAAGACTTTATTACAACAAGAAAGTCGTTGTTTTAAAAAAATTATGAATAATATAAAAAAGTTACATTAACCTGAACATTTAGCACCAAAACACTGAATAGCATTTTACGAGGACTAAAAGTGAAACTTTCAAATATCTCCTTCACCGTATACGGTCCCACAGAGATAATACACAGAATACACACACACAGAATGTGTATATACATACATCCAAGATATTTTCATGTAACAGAAGACCTTTTCAAACCTTTATTTCTATTTCTCTTCTTAAACAACTGGACACACACTTCATACTCCGGTAACCTCTCGCCGGAATCCTCACCGGAAAACACTCAGTCACGGCCGGGTTTACAGGTCTGCATATTTCAATCACTTATCTAATTATTTCTTTTCGCTTATTACTTTCATATTCCCGTATGTTATGTGATCCGATTTTAATGCCCTAAAATGTGTGTATATATATGCGTTATTTAGCTCGTTATTATTAACGACGATTTAATTATTTATGTTCAATTTTATTGATATTTGATCAGATTATTGATTAGCTGCTGGTTGAATGAATCAATTGATCCAAAATCTGTTAGGTTTTGTTCGTGTTTGAGCTGGATTAGTTCGTTTACGTGTTTATAATTTGTTTAGGTGTATAGGAAATGGGAGTAAGAGTGGCGAGTGGTTGTTTGAACTGGACTCAATCGTCGAATTACTGGCCGTCGTGTTCGTCGCCTCAAACCCTAGCTTCCGCGATATCTTCACCGTCAGCCAGACGCCGACGGTTAGCGAACGTTGCGGTCGTTTTCCGGTATGTGCATCGGCCGGCGATATTCGGAAGGAAGTTGAGCCAATCTCGTGTGATTGAGTTAACCGATCGGAAAATTGCTAAAACTGTCATTAGAGCGAGCTTAGATGCACAGTTTTCTGACGAAAAATTCTGTAGAGAGATTCAGGTATTAGAAGATTTTATTTGAATTTAATGTTGTAAGTGTACTGTATGATAGGAATTAAAATATAATTTTCTAATATTAGGAACTGGCGCTTACGTTTAATCTATCCGATGAAGATGATATCGTAGCGGAATCAGAACCGCAGAACTCACAAAACTCAGATCCGTTTGTGAATTCGAAAATGAATCCGCCGGAGTGGACTGGGGACATGATTCCAGCGAGTATAGAGCGGAAGGCGAACAGTGTAGATCTTCCGTTTTCGTTACGAATGATACAGAAGAAGAAGCAATGGCAGGAAGGTTTCAGAGAAGCAGGGGAATCTGCTTATTGTTCGGTTAAGAAAGCTTTCTCTTCAATGGTGTTTATAATCCGTGAACTTCAAAGTTACACACTCCAAATGAGAGAGATTCTGTTTTATGAAGATTTACAGGAGGTTTTGGTGCGGGTACAGAAAGAGATGAATGCATCTTTTGTATGGTTATTTCAACAAGTGTTTTCACACACTCCAATATTAATGGTATACGTCATGATTCTTTTAGCCAATTACAGCGTGCACGCGATGTCTAACAACATCGCGTGCAGTGTGGCGCTAGCGTCAAACAGCGCCACAGTAGAGTCCATTACATCTATTCAAGACCATAAGCCTACCAAAATTGACTCTTCGTCGATTAAAACTTTCCCAGTATCCTCAAGTGGGAAGCACACATCAATTAGTGGCATCAACGGTGGTGGTGGTAATACCAGACCCGTAGCTAGTGGCACGGACGGTGAGGAGAGTTTTGATGGGACGGTCGCACATCACCGAAAAGTTATTCCAGACGAAGCTTCATCGTCATCATCAACAAATACAATAAACCCATCGGTTTCGGGTCAAGAAGATGAATCGGGTTTATGGCAATCTATTGAGGAAGAAGCTGTCAATATGCAGGATGTGTTAAGAAATGGAGTTTTAGATCATAAAACCATGCAAATGTTTGTTTCTCCGGTGACCGGAATGGTTATTGAAGAAGACAATGCTTCAGAAAGCCATTTCAGAACAGAGCTTCTATACCAAACGAGTCTATCAGAAGAACCTGAAAGCTCTCTTCTTCTGGCCAATTATGCTCAGTTCCTGTACATCATTGCACAAGATTATGACAGGTACAACTTTTTTATTCTTAGGGGGTGTTTGGGATTCCTTATTAAAACTCCTTATAACTTTTCAATAAGTTAATAAGTTCAAAAGTGTAACTTATTAAATTTTTCCACTCACATCAAAAGCAATCCCTAACACCTTATTCATATTCAAAAAGTTAATAAGTTATAAGTTGATGAAAATAAGCAATCCCAAACACAGTCTTAATCAGTCTTTTACTTAATCCTTAATATGATTTAGATTACCAAAGACCAGTCAGTTCTGTGGTAGTCCCTTGACTTTTTTTTAATAGGAGGTCGTGGGTTCGAGTCTCGCTTGAAACAATTTGTTCCGGGTTAAGTCGGGTTTTTTTTTCCAGTTGTGGGTTACCAGGTGGGTGGGCCAGGTCACAACGTTCTATATTTAGAACAGAAGGATGATCCCGGGTATCTGGGACATCTTTGCCATTCTAAAAAAGGATTTAGATTATCACTAGTCCCATCTTTAAATCATATATATACCAAATTATGTAAAACTCCAATTTTTATCTGATATGCAAGTAGATTGAGTTAAGATGGACCCATTCACATTGTGTTATTTGATAATAAAATATCTTTTCCTTGCGAAACGTGACACCAAGGCACACTAGGCATCTTTTTTCAAGCTTTCTTTTTCAATAAAGTGAAGAGCCAAATGGTTGTCATATTCAAGGAAGGGATAAGATCATAAGAAGAAATTGTGTGGTATGGTTTCTTGCATTAAAAGAAATCATCTAGATGTATGATGTATCTCTCTTCATGCACATACAAAAAGCATCCTACCTTTATATCTATTCACAAATAATATTTAAATAAAGAAAATATGATGTGTGCATAACCCTCTGGTTCCTGATACATGATATTTTTGCTTGGTTTTTTAGCATCACATATTTATCTAGATAATCTGACTTAATAGATATTACATAATTTTTATAAATTATTTATAAGTTTATATTTATTGAAGTATGTAAGCAAAGATAGGTAAGTTTAGTTTTTTGTATAAAGTTGGGAAATTATATGCAATAAAAGTTGTTAAATTTTATGTGGATAGAGCGGAAGACTACTTCAAAAGGGCGTCTAAGGTAGAGCCGAAGGACGCAGAAGCACTAAGCAAGTATGCAAACTTCTTATGGGAAGTGAGAAAAGATTTATGGGCTGCTGAGCAAACTCTTTTAGAAGCCATTGCTGTCGCCCCTGTTAACCCATTTTACGCAGCAACTTATGCAAATTTTCTCTGGGCCAACGGGCCTGACGACACTTGTTTCCCATTCGATTCGCCTGAAAAAGCCACTTCGTGACCTTTTTATATCCACTGCAACATTGGTTTTAGGTTAGTGGATCGCGTAACTGATAATAAGGATGAAAAGAAAAAAAAAGTCAATGTTTATGGGTGGGGGTTAATTTGTGGTTAAAGATTGCGTGATGGCCGGTTAAGGAACAACGAATATGATGGACGGTGGCAGTGGAGGTGACGGTGGTGGTGGTGATGATGATGTTTTGATCAGGTCCTTTCAAGTTTTAGTTTGATTTTATTTTGTTTTCGCTATAAAGTGTGATTTTGTAAGGGCCAACAATTGTAATTAATTTTGTTTATAAAAAAACTATAATCGATATATACTAAGCATGTAACAGAAGAAAAGGAAAACAAAACAAACGTATATAAATGTCGTTCTTTAAAAATAAAAACAAGTTGAACAAGTCGAATGAGAAAGTAACCTTGTGAATTATGACCTGATTAAAAAGTTACAATTCCTCCAAAGTATACCTGATTTACATGATGGAACTCCAAAGTATACCTGATTTACATGGTTTAGTTTAGTCGATTAAAATCTTATAATGCATGTGGCTAGCTTTTAACTAATACATTACTAGTCAATTTTCACTTTCACTTGTTTTATGATAAAAAAAATTACAATAAGTTAAAACAATTCACAATTTATTAATAAAAAGCAGAACTAATTATTTAATTGGTGTCTTGATTTTCGTCAAACGTGAAAGTGTTCACCTTAGCTGAAAATTCAAATGCCTACTCGTTTTAATATTTTCTTCCTTGAAATTTGATGAATCGTATGCAACTGACAAAGGTAAAAAGGATCAATTGTGTGAAAGTATATTTTAATGTGAAACTTTTAATGAATTTGAAGAGTAGAGAGTTGAGAGAGTAGAAATATGTGAATATATACAATGAAAGCTTGGAGTAATCACCGGATTTGTGCGAAAAAAATACATGGGACAAACCTGGGGCGGTATTCCTGACCATGGCCGGGTTTTCCCCGTGAGTTCTCGCGTCAACTCCATCCCCTCTTACATGGTTAATTATTTATTACCTTGTTTGTCACTGGACAACATGATTTTGAATATATTTGGGATGTTTGGCAAAACTAGCTTATGGCTGTTAGCTGTAAGCTGGAAGCTGGTAAGTTAGCTGTAGATTTTTAAATATATTTAGGTGTTTGACAGAGTAGTAGAAGCTTTTAATAAAACTAGCTGGGTGCCCACGTGGTGCGGCGGAATGGGCGCACAACCTAACATCAACCGCATAATCAGTGTCGACAAATGATTCTCCTGATGACAGTGCATACATAACCTGAATGTAGACGTGTAATTCATGGAAATGCAATAAGCGTGTAACTGATGGCGAAAATCAAGAAACAAAGCTGAAATATACAGTAATTTCAAATAGATTATTTTTAAACCAACCTATTTTGATATGAATCACTTTCTGAAAAGGCACTGTTCTAAGCTGAAACATGTTCTGACCTGACCCCTTTCGACTCAAAAGCGTATCGACACGAACCGAACTAATTTAACCCTTTTTGTATTGACTCGTTCTGGCCCTAATTTGGTCTTACACATGACTCAAGTTCATCTGACTCGAATCCTAATTTGGTCTTACACATGACTCGAGCTCACCTGACTCGACTTGTTATCGATCCTAACCGATAATCACGTAATATGTTCATTTTTTAAAGTTAAAGAAGTATAACAATATTATATTCAAATTAAATAGAATAAAATGGTCATTTTTATGATGTAATTTGTTTAAAAAATTATTAACATGTGAAAAAATTATGGCTCCTAAAAAAGTCGTGAGGGTAGTTAGTTTTGAATAAGGGTTGAATGTGTAATTATTATATAAATTAACAAAAGTTAATAGAAGTTCAAGTATCAAACTTGTAAATTCAAATGTAAAAGCTTGTAGCTAGTTATACTAGTAACGTTCAAATATGGATCTTTTTCTACCAATCTAAAAGCTTTAAACTACTTCAACCAAACAAAGCTTTTTTGTTAAATATGATTTTTTTCTTAAAAGTTTAAAGCTTGAAGCTTTTAAAAGTTTTTATAAGCTCCTTTCCAAACATACCCTACCCTAAGTAGTAATTGTATTTTAATTACCACCACCTATACTCTACCTGATAATAACAAACATTAAAAAAAAAAGATAACATCATTCAACCAATGATTTTTTTTGTTTTTTTTACTATCATCGTATATTGACAACAAAACAATCTAATTTGATTTTTCTTTCAATACAAACATAATCAGTTATTAATGGAGAGCAAATTCGACATCCCTTTTAAAGGTATATTTTTTCTTTGTTTGCTAATTTAAGATAATGTCTAGAGGCATTGCATATTATTATTAACTCCAAATTTAATGAATTAATTATAATGGCAATTAATAAAACAACAAATCATTAACTGAATTTTTATTTTCTTAACATAGAAATTGGAATGTGGTTATTGATCAACCAAGTCTACAACGTACAAAGCGAATCATTGATCACATGATACACTCTAACCAGGATTTTTGCTTTAGAAACCTTGTCACTAATTAAGAACTCAATGTAGCATATATCACAATAAAACGAACTTATCATCGATGTTTTGTTTTTAATACTTTCATAAGTTTTTTTTAGGGGGGGGGGGGGTAGGTATACAATGCCATTGGGTCTCCCAGGTGAAGCGGAAACACAGCCGTCACCCCTTTCATTTTCATTTCTGGTTCAACTATCCGATCACATCAAACAAACACAACCATTATTTCCATTATGTTTTCACCATTTCCAATTTAATAAATTCTTTAGGGTACATTGAAAGTAGCTACGTCACCCCTTAGATTGTAGTTTAAGGTAGTTCATGTCTTCATGATTGTTTTGAGTTGCCACCATATGAATGGTCGGAAGCTTAGGTAATTTGTTTATTTCGGTTGTGCCCCCACTACCCTAGCTAAGTGTTTGCTTAATTTGCATTATAAATGGTTCGGTTACTTTAACTATTATGAAATTTTATTTGTTCGGTTAATTAGGTTACTATAAGATCTGGTACTCTTAATTAGGTTAACCATCGATTAACCACATGCTTAGTGACGCACGTAGATTTAAACTAATTTAAGTTATAAACTAGGTCAAATAGAATATAAGCACTTAGTTAAATTTGTAAATGAGAGTAAACAAAAAAAAAAGATAATAACACAACTTTTTCAACATATAACATGCTATTTATAAAAAAATCAAAAAACTATTAAAGTTGGTTTTAGTGACTTTTCGATTTGGTTAATTCAATTATTATCACACACAACAATAATTAAACCAAGGCAGGCTCGGACCATGTGTAAGGTAGACTACTGTGTAAGGCTTACAATCTCAAGTGATCCAAAGTTTTTACAAAATATACATGTATACAAAAGAAGAAGTGACATAAAATGTCATTTGATACATTGGTTAGAGCCGGTTCTTATAGCTTGCTACGAGCTAGCGGGACCAAGTCTCGTCTAGGCGTCCACCCACAAATTGTCGATTTACCACTATTAATGACTAGTTTTTAAAACCAATTAAGTTAATAAACTAATTTATTATGTTTAATTTTTAGGACCAAATTTTATAACTTGTACAAAATTCACGAACGCCCTTGAGGTCTCTGGGACGGCCCCGAATCAAACCTTAAAAATCAGCTAAAATAATCAAAACCGAACCATCGGTTTCTAAATCGATTTTTTTTGGTTATATTTTAGTTATAGTTAGTTATTCAATTTTGATGCTGGGGTAACGAGTCAAAGTCAAGTCAAGTCAAGGTCAACTCTTGAATAATTTAGTTTTTAAATGCAAATGTAGAAACCAAGGAAATTAGGGCGCATTATGCTTGATATAGCATTGCAATTTGTAATTCAGTAAACCAAAAAACTTATAAAAAATTCAATCAAGGCTTAATGTTCTCCACAATACCCTCCTCCTTAATAATTACTAGTAATAAATGAGAAAGTAAAAGTGATTAATTATCAGGAATTAAATTGTCATTGGTGCATTTTGTCCAAGAGAGGAAGTTTAGGAGTTATACTCAGAAACAATTCTCATTGGTTAGATTAAGATTAATCCCACGACTCACATTTCATTGAGTGGATACATATACTTCATGCCAGTATATTAATGGAGTTTCTTAGAGAGAACAAGAAAAAAAATACTTAAATAGAGAGAAACAAATTGCTTATAATTTGCATAAGTCTAAGCCTATGGAAGGTGGTGGTTTTCATAATTATGTGAAATTAGAAAAGCAAAAGCAACCTCCTGTTGCTCCTCCATTAACAGCTATTGGAAGGTTCTTGCAAGGTCAAAGTCATCATAATTTGATGAAGAATTCAGGATCATTTATCCCTTCAAATGGTGTATATGGATTTTCTTCGTACTCGAATGAACAGATCGGTTGTGTGTATGATGAATCTGACCCCATGGACATTGCTTGTCATGGTGGTTTTCTAAAGAACTATCAAAACATACAAGTTAACAATGAAGTGATGGTCAAATCGGGTGCGAAAAGTACATCCAAAGGCGGATGTCGTAAGAATTTGATCAAGGGGCAATGGACAGATGAAGAAGATAGGTTAAATAAACACACTTTTTTTATTGGTTTCCATTCTTTATTTTTGTAAAAATGTTGAATCTTGATCCATGCATGAATAATGAATAAATTTCTTAATTCTTGTGTTATGTAGGAAACTTCTTCGGCTCGTGAAACAACATGGAGTTCGGAAATGGGCACAGATCGCTGAGCAAATGATCGGTAGGGCTGGAAAACAGTGTCGTGAGCGATGGCATAATCATTTGCGCCCTGATATCAAGGTTCTCATTTTATCTAATTTGTTTTTGTTTATTGGAGTTCAAGTCAACAAGTTTCTAAAATTAAAACATTGTCAAAACCCTAAGTTCTGACATGACAATATTATATGATCCACCAACAATGGATTTGGTGTAGATTTTGTGGGATTATGACTCACTAGGTTATCTAAAAAACCCTAATGTCTTATACTTTTTTTCCTAACAAACCCTAATTTTATACATGAACTTCTTATAATTTCATCCCATCAATTTGTTTCTTCTTTTAATCCCTAATCTCTTTTTGTTAAGTGATAAGTTATTGTTTTAAATCTTGAAGGGGGTACTTCTAAGAAATGTACCTTGTTAGTCGTTATGTTCGGAAAATACTCTTGTAAGGTTTTATTTTAATCAACTTTGTGAAACATATATAGTATTATAGATTTATTTGAAGGATTACACTCTAGCTTTGTATGTTATCCCATTGCTAATGTTTGCTTTTAAGTTAATTATATGACAAATGGTATTTGCTCAAGACTCACTAAAACTGAGTATCACCTACTCAACATCATCGACGGTCGCAAATGATGTCTAGATTATGAATTTTATGTTCATTTCATAATTGTTTTGTTTTTATTAAGGTACATATAATTGTAGTTTTCTTGTGTTTTCAGAAAGATACTTGGGATGAAGATGAAGAGAGAATGTTGGTAGAAACTCATCAAAAGATTGGTAACAAGTGGGCTGAAATTGCGAAACGAATACCCGGGAGGACAGAGAACGCGGTCAAGAACCATTGGAATGCAACAAAAAGAAGGCAATCACGTCGTAAGAGCAAGAATAACGATGCCAAAAACAAGAAGTCACGGTGTTCTATTTTACAGGATTACATCAGAAGCAAAGTTACTACAAATCCTAGTGGCCATAAGGTTGCTGCTTCCACCACTACCATCAACGCCACCACCAACCTAAATACAACTCCGGGCAGCTCCACCACCATCTCCAACGAGCCTTCTATGAAATTCGACATCATCACCCAATCGTGTGACGACGAGCTAACTTTCATGCAAAGCTTCTTTGGAGACAACAACATTCAACAAGTTTCGAACACTTCCTTCAATGATTCCTCAATCCAAATCGAATATCCGAAATCCTCTTTAGACATCAATCCCATAGGTTTTAATGGCAAATCACACTTTGAGTTTGCATCATACAGATCAATGTCCAATGAGTCACTCCACATCAAAGGTTCAGAATCCTCTTTAGAAATGAAACCCTTATCTTTTAGTGGCAATTCACAACATGGGCTAGCTTCATCTTCATCAATCTCCAACGAGTCGGTCCACATCAAAGATTCGTATTTCTACATGAGCCCCATAGGGTCTAGTGGCAATTTGCAATATGGGTTTGGTTCATCTTCATCAACTCTTCATGATGAAAACTCAAATATGTATCTTAACCAACAAGATTCATCCAAAACCCGACTCCCTTATGATGTTTTCATATCTTATCTCTTGGAAGGAGGGACTACATTGTCTAACTCTAGCAGTGAGTCGGCGTTTGAAGCCGAACAAAGTGGTGGTTCTGGTTCTTCGTCAAGTGTGAAGAAAGAGATGGATCTAATGGAGATGGTGTCATCTTTTCAGCTTTCTACTAATTGATCATCACTTGATCGAAGAACTCGAGTTCTTCGATTAAGTATTATGTTTACATTTAATCTTTCATTGTTTGAATTCTTTGGATTGACAGGAAGTTTGTTTTATTTTTTTGGCATTGTAAAATCTATTTCTTTTAATAATCAGACACTTATAGAACAGTGATCACTAATTCACTATGCATGTATGATTGTATACATAGGAAACATGTGACAATGGAAAGAGATTAATTAACGTACCATCATCATTTTTATTTTGGACACTAATATTGGAGTGTAATTTAGGGTAGGAGATGCAAAGAAATAGCTTTCCCTTTATATAATAACCAAAGATGCGCACAAGCCACAAACACGATCCATTGCATGAAATATAATTCACTATGGAATATTTTAAACCGTATCTATAGGTTGCATATATACTAATGATATGAATACTAGATTTTAATAAAATGATATTACAATTGTGATACTATAATCACAAACCTGAAAAACTGAATAATAATATGATATCTGAATAATAATAATAAGTATTACTCGGTCTAACCCAAAATTAATATATGTTTTAAATATATATATATTTTTATCCTTAACTAATGAAGAAGTGTATAATTCCACTGACTTTTAGTGTTTTTTTATGTTTCTAATTTATTTGGGTAATAAAAATAAAAAAAGATAGAATAATAAGAAATGTAAATAGAAATTACAATGGGTAATTGAACACACTCGCGCGGGGTATGCCTGATGTATTTGGGTACCGATAATTTGTAACACAATTTAAAATCATGTATAAGACTTGGATTACAAATAACCTTTCCGTTACGACTCTGCTTCGAGCTAATAGAGGTGAACCATACAAATTATAAAGAATGCGATTAAAGAAAAAGTAAACTATATTTTTAATACCCGTGGTTTGTTAAAATAACTCATTTAGTCAAAAAGTTTTATTTTGGCTTTGTAAGTCGATTAATTAGTTCCATTCTTGTTTCAATCAACTCTACGCTTTTAACGCCATTCATAGCTAATGTTTCTTTCCAAAATTAACGTGCCCCTCACAGGAGAGTCATTTTAATCTTTTTACTTGCTAAAGTTAAAAGTCTTACGCCGGTCTTTAATAATCCTACTAAGTCTAAATTCTAAACAATGATTCGCATATCCAAATCCATAATTAAACAACGGTATAGGCATGCGAATCTTTAAACCCCCTATAATCATTTTCAAACCAATAACAATCTTTTGGTTCTCCTACATGCATCAATTTTCACTTCCTAGAGTCTAGACATCCTCAACACGTGGGTGTCAATGTTATTGTTGCATTGGTAGTGTTATAAAAATGGAAAATTCTCAAAATAGTCCATTTATAGAATGTGGTTCCAAGTTTGTCCATCCAAATTCAAGTTTCCAACTTTGTCCCTTTGGTATCTCGTCACCGACGACATGTTAGCGAACACCGACGATGTGTTAACATAACATAGGGTTGACAATGCGTATGTTGCTAATATAGGGTAGCAGCGATACGTTAATGTTTAAAGTAGGGGTTCCACGATGCATTAGTTGATAACGCATCACTGCTACCCCATGTTAGCAACATAAACGCATCGTCAACCCTATGTTATGTTAGCAACATAAACGCATCGTCGGCGACTTGTTGACATAACATAGGGTTGACGATGCATTTATGTTGCTAACATAGGATAGCAGCGATGCGTTATCAACTAACGCATCGTGGAACCCCTGCTTTAAACATTAACGCATCACTGCTACCCTATGTTAGCAACATAACGCATTGTCAACCCTATGTTATGTTAACACATCGTCGGTTATCGCTATCATGTCGCCGGCGACCAGATACCAAAAGGACAAAATTGAAAACTTAAATTTAAGAGG
Organism: Bidens hawaiensis; assembly: GCF_021521415.1. Lineage (NCBI taxonomy): Eukaryota > Viridiplantae > Streptophyta > Magnoliopsida > Asterales > Asteraceae > Bidens > Bidens hawaiensis. The sequence goes on along the minus strand of NW_027492698.1, from coordinate 221,139 downwards.
ACAAACTTGAAACCACATTCTATAAATGGGCTATTTTGGGAATTTTCCCTTATAAAAATCCCAACTAGACACCACTTTATCCCTGACTAATTGCTAGTTTTCACACAACGATTAATTTTGGGCTAATCGGCCAATTAATCGATCAATGGTCAAATCCGGTCAAAATCAAAATTAATCGGACTTAGTTGGTTTTTTCTGAAGAGGTTTTGGCCAAAATCAGCGAGATTCCGCCCATAAACGATGTCCAGAAAGATTTCAACCAATTTCCGGCAAAATGTGTGTGTGTATACATAAAAATGAAAATTACATATAAAATGTGTGTGCGCGTGTGTATAAAACTGAAAATTATACATTAAAATGCAATCCGATTAATTTTGATTAATCGTTAGTCTCCACCCCACCGCCCGACTAACGATTTCTACAACGATATGTTGGGTTCCAGTGGTGATCAGTCAACGCTTTAACTTTTAAACCCGGTTTTAATAAATAGGTTTCATAATTATTAATCATATTAATAATGAATACGCAGCGGAATAAAAAGCAAGTAATCACCATTTAACGTAACCGTACAGGATCCGGTTACATACAATACGAGTACGAAACGAAACAACCAAAGTAAATACCGACAATATTTAATTTTACCTCTGTTAATGAATAACCGGTTGAGACACCGAGAGTTAACGAGCGAAGCTAGGTGACGATACGAAATAACCCGGTTGCAGCGGTGGTTTTCAAAACAGCAGTGGCTGAGCGGGATGATGACGACTGGTGGCGGGCACGTAGGCGGTGGCCGGTTTTGGTTCCTTTTTGCGGCTGAGTTTGAGCCGTAAAACAATAATAATATGTCTATTGTTTTTTTAGCAGGTCATGAGATATGTACTGACTTTTTGGGGGCCTCCAATTAAGTTGGAGTATGCTCGAAGTTTTCTTGGATTATTAATATTTAGGTTAATATATATTAAGATTATATAACAATCTTATAATTATATTTGCTAAATATTAATCGGGCCTAAAGTCCAACTCGTTTCAACTCTTGTTTAAAGCCTGAACCAGTTTATTTATCTAATAAATAAACTTTAAGATATTATTATATTTAGTATAAATAATAATAAGTTAGCCATTCGTTAATACCGGTTAACTAATTAAGCGGATTTTATGCTCGTTACCCATGGTGTAACTCTCACGGGTCACAACCCGGTCGGCCGCGCTGACTTAACCGAGTTGGTCCATAATTCCAACAGTCTCCCACTTGGACGGTCTTTGGTTAAGTTGATCAACGCTGACAACCAGCGGTGCTCTAGCTACACATGGTTGCCCCCAACAGGTTATGACATTTTAAATTCATTAACCAAAAGATCTTGGAATACACTATTGCAAGATAATGAAAATATAGTAATCGTTGTCATCTATCCTTTCCATATAAGACACCAATTGAACAATGAGACATGGAACAGATCAATCTCATATGGCGTTCAATCATTATCGTTTTCGTTCTCGAGTCAAAGTGGTCCAATCAAACACACAGTAAGTTTGGGTGAGTCCTCACACTTTACCAGTTTGAATCAACGAAGGCGCCAAGATGTCTAACTGTTACATAACATGTAAGAGTATAGAATCCCATCTTGATTACATACAACTCCCACTAAACTTCAGAATACTCCCAACCAATGCCTTTATGACTGGCAGTTACGCGACAACGGTTGACACTGATCAAATAATACCTTTAGTAAACGAGAGTTCTAATATGTACCTCAGGTCTAAGGATACTAAATGAGCATACCAATATCAAATGCATCTTATGACTAAGATCCATGAAGATGATTTGATGCGAGTTACATCCAACGTCATTCATAATGAGGTCTGTGAGTTTGGAAGTCAACCCTTTGAGTCCAAAGTCAGTATAGTCTTAATTCAGAGTCGCTCCCACGAGTCTGACCGACTACGGATAATTTAGAATACAATATTCATAGATTAAACGTATTAAAATGAACACAGTTATAATATTCATCGTTTGCATTTAACCATTAAATCAAAAGTGAACTCAAAAGTATAACTGCTTAAATGTTCATACATCCAAATACTAAATCAAAACAAATTACTAGCTAATCTAAGACCGATAGCATCTCTGTGTTGGTCATGCTTGTCCTGAGTCATCGGCTTAGTGAACGGGTCTGTTAGGTTTTGATCTGTGTCTACTTTGCCTATTATCATCTTGTTCCAGTATTTCTCGTATATAGTGGAACTAAAAATGTGCCTGGCCATGTGATGAAAATTGGGCTCTTTGGCTTGAGCAATAGCACCCGTGTAATCAAATATCACACCGATCAATTTCCTATATTTGGATCCGGATCGAGGTTGGCTATGAATTTATTCATCCAAGCAGATTATGAGCGAGAAACATCTTCGGTCATTCTGGAAGTCAGCGTCAGTGTAACACCTTACAGTGAGCTCCTCTTCCACTCCTCCAAACACGCTTACGATACGTTAGGTCTAGTGCATAACATAGCGTACATGATAGAGCCAATCGCTGAAGCATATGGAATTGCTTGCGTGTGCTTTGTCTCAATGTCCGTTGTCGGAGATTGCGATTTGCTAAAACGGTTCCTATAGCAATGGAACAGCTCTTATCTTGGAGTTGTCCATTGAGAAGCGTGTCATGACTTTGATTATGTATGTACTTTGACTTAGCCCTAGAAGCCGCTTAGATCTATCTCTATATATCTTTATTCCCAGAATATATGCGGCTTCTCCAAGATCTTTCATTGCAAAACAAGATTCCAACCAGTGCTTAACTTCCTTAAGCATAGGAATGTTGTTTCCAATGATCAGTATATCATCCACATACAAGATGAGGAATGATATAGTGCTCCCACTGGCCTTTCTGTAGACACAAGGCTCATCTTCATTTTTGACAAAACCAAACTCTTTGATTTTCTCATCAAAGTGAAGATTCCAGCTTCGAGATGCTTGCTTAAGTCCATAAATGGACTTATTCAATTTGCAAACCCTATTAGGATATTTAGGATCGACAAAGCCTTCAGGCTGAACCATATAAACATCTTCAGAAAGATGTCCATTAAGAAAAGCTGTTTTAACATCCATTTGCCATATCTCGTAGTCATAGTACGCGGCTATGGCAAGTAATATCCTTATTGACTTAGTCATAGCAACAGGCGAGAAGGTTTCATCATAGTCAACACCTTGAGTTTGAGCAAAACCTTTCGCGACTAGCCGTGCCTTATAGGTTTGCACATTTCCATGCATGTCGGTTTTTCTCTTGAAAATCCATTTGCTCCCTACTGCCCGACTATCGGGGGGTAGCTCAACCAAGTTCCAAACTTGGTTATCTTGCATGGATTGCATCTCGGCGTTCATGGCATCTTGCCATTTCTCGGATTCCGGATCCAAGATAACAGATTTGTAGTTAGTAGGTTCGTCGCCAGACTCGGCTACTAATAAGACTTCGGGACCATCTAGATGCCATAAGTATCTAGAATTTGGTATGGGAGTCCTACTACTTCTGCGAACGCTTGTGTTCCCGTCTGATGTATCAGCAACAACAACTTGTTGGTCAGACGCTCCAACTTCCTCAGCGGTTGTTTGTGGTTCTTGAATTTCTTCAAGTTCAACAACGTTATCTCCAGTTCCTCGATTGAGAAATTTCTTCTCAAGGAAGCGGCCTTTCCTCGTGATAGAAATCGTATTTGTATCAAGATGAAAGAAGTAATAACCGCTTTGGTTATAGTATCCGACGAAAACAACTTTTACGCCGCGGGGATCAAGTTTGTCATCAGACTCACTTGAGATGTAAGCATCACATCCCCATACTCTAAAGTAAGACAATTTGGGCTTCTTTCCCTTATGCCATATCTCATATGGGGTTTTGTCTATCTTCTTAGTTGGAGCTAGATTGACAATGCGGGCGTAACCCGAAAAGGAGTGAGGCAAGTTAGTTCTACACATCATCGATCGAACCATGTTTAGAAAAGTTCGATTTCTCCTCTCGCTCACGCCATTATGTTGGGGTGTGCCAGGTGGAGTGAGCTGTGAAACAATTTCATGCTCTTTTAGATGAGTGATGAACTTTGAGCTGAGATACTCTCCACCTCGATCTGATCGAAGCATTTTAATGGTTTTACCAAGTTGTTTTTCCACTTCTTTTTGAAACTCTTTGAACCTTTCAAAAGTTTCGAGCTTGTGTTTCATAAGATACACATAAGCGTATCGCCTATAATCGTCGATAAAAGAAACGGAGTATCTTTCATGGTTTCTAGTCATGGTTCTGAAAGGTCCATACACATCAGTATGTATGAGTCCTAACAGATCTCTTGCTCGTTCATTCTTATGAGTGAAGGAGTCCTTGGTGACTTTGCCAGCTAAGCAAGATTCACAATCGTCAAAAGAGTCTGGTCTTATGGATTCAACAATCCCTTAGGATTGGAGTCTTTTAACTCGTGTATTGCTTATGTGATCAAGTCGGCAATGCCATAGAACTGTATCATTGATGCTAGATCTGATACGTTTTTGAAAGATTATATACGTTATTATTAGTTTGAACATCAATTTCATAAATACCATTTCGAGGTTTAGCCTCAAAATAAAAGATATCATTTAAGTAAGTAGAAATAGCCATGCCATTAAAAACGTACTTAAAACCTTGTTCAAACAACAACGAAACTGAAATGATGTTTCTGGTCAAACCGGGAGCATACAAACAATTATTCAAAGGAAAAACTAGGCCAGATGGACAAGTAAAATGAAAAACTCCAGTTGCCAGAACTGGTACTCTCTTCCCATCTCCAACTATGAGTTCCATCCTGCCTTTATTCAGTTTCCTCCACTTCTCAGGCTCCTGCAAGACATTAACAATGTGAAAACCACATTCGGTATCAAATACCCATGTGTTGCTAGAGACAGTGAAAAGTTCAATAACGTATATGGAAATACCTCGAGAAGAGCCTTCGCATTGACCTTCTTCTTCTTGATCTCAGCAAGGTATTCGGGACAGTTGCGCATCCAGTGCCCCATTTGGTTGCATCTGCAGCACTGGCGCTGCTCAAAAGGCGGCGGTGGTGGCTTTGCAACTTTCTCGTTAGTGTTGGTGGCAAACTTGGCAGCAACAGTAACCTTATTCTTGCCTTTTTCCTTTATAACCCCGGTTCTTGGGATTAGGCTTCTTGACACTAGCAGATCGGATCATAAGATGATTAGTCCTAGAAGGAATATTCATCTCAGCCGTTGGAGCATGTTGTGCAGCTCCGGCACTGTCTTTACCCAGCCGTTCATGTTGAAATTCATTACGAACTGGTCGTAAGAGCTGGGGAGAGAGTTGAGGATGAAATCCGCTGCCATCTCATCGGACAGGGGATAATCAAGTTTCTTAAGCTGATCGATGTGCCCCTTCATCTTTAGGACATGCGCACTGACGGGAGACCCTTCTGCCATCTTGCAGCTAATGAGTTGTTTCATGGTGTCGAACCGTTCCTGACGGGCTTGTTTCTGGAACATGCCCTTGAGTTGTTCCAGCATCTCATAGGCACCAAAATCTTCTAAGCCTTTAGCAAGCTCAGAAGTCATGGTGGCTAGCATAATATAGGAGACCACAACCGAGTCATCCCTATGCTTGTCAAGAGTTTTTCGAGCAGCGGCTGTGTTGTTTTCAGGCTTAGTTGTAACAAGTCCATCGAGAACATACAGACGCTTTGCCATGGTGAGAACAAGTCTCAAGTTGCGGTGCCATTTGATGAAGTTGGTACCGTTCAGTTTATCCTTTTCAAGGATAGTCTTAAGGGCATAGGGTGTGATTTCATTTGGTGACATCTGATTAATAAAGCAAAAGTAAATTTAATTAGTATTTTAGACGTTGTAATCCTATTAACCAATAACATTAATGAAATAGGAGTATGAGAATCTGGCTTCCAGTTATTAAAGGCAGCTGTAGCACACAACATTAATAAGTGGTTAGGCAGACTGACAATGATTGTCAATTGTGAATAGAGCATAACTCTCGATTATGAGGCCTATAGAGACAATGATTGTCTGTATAAATACGTTTAGCCTCATCATTGCCCACTTTAAGTCTCCAGACAGCTTTAGCACATAACAGGAGAGTAAAGTAATAGTTGTCATAGTACAGTGACGTGTGAAAGAGCCGGGTGTGTCAACGAAACGCTTTCACCTTGATGGGATAGGCTAGAAAACAAGTGCGGTGCTCTAGCTCCAAACACTCGAAATTTCGCAGTATGCCTCAAGTGTGACTTGTAGTAGGATTGGCATAAACTATTGGTTTTGAATTGGGATAAATTTTAGAATTACCAAATAGAGTAAAAGTCAAATTTTGCTGTATATGTAATCGGGACAAAATGATGAACCCTTTCATCTCTCAGGACACTTAGTTTTAAATAACCTATTAAAACTAAGTTTGTCACGATATTACTAACCAATTTTAAGTTAATAGTTAAACTATTAAGTTATAAGGTTTTGGAAAATCAAATTTAGTTTAATTTTGCAAAAACTCAATTGATTGATTAAAAATTTATTATAATATATTTGGTATTAGGTTGGTGGTATTATAACCTATTATAATAAAGCAAGCAACCACAATAGCAAACAAGAATATGCAAATCTTAAATGGCCAAAAGGTGATTGGTCTTGCTAGAGCCTATTAGCAAGACAAATCGGGTCAAGGGGTCACAACACAAATACAACCACATGGATGGACTCCTGGTGCATCCCGTCATCTTTGCTAACTCCCACTGACTTCAAGAACTCCACGAGCTCGTCCTCGGTTTTTCCTTCGGGTCTTCTTCATTACAGTATTCAAAATACATATAATGAAAAACAAACTCTATCTATTACAATTTTGAACCATCAAAGTGGCCAAAACCATAAAATAAAACCGAAAAATAAAATATAACTTTGAACCATCCATATGGCCAAAATCAAACAACCAATCACACAAGGTCGGGCCAGATTTACATATTCAATACAAATAAAACTGAGCAATATTTTGGTCAAATAAAATAAATAAAAATTGACCAAACCAAGATTGCTCAAAAACACATCTAGATCAAAAACTTCAACTAGCTTGAAGTTTATGATGTAGATCCGGTGAAAAGACCGGATTCAACTCGTATGTTGTAACCAAGGATCTGATACCACTGTTGGGTTCCAGTGGTGATCAGTCAACGGTTTAACTTTTAAACCCGGTTTTAATAAATAGGTTTCATAATTATTAATCATATTAATAATGAATACGCAGCGGAATACAAAACGGGTAATCACCATTTAACGGAACCCGTACAGGATCTGGTAACATACAATACCAGTACGAAACGAAACAACCAAAGTAAATACCGACAATATTTAATTTTACCTCGGTTAATGAATAACCGGTTGAGACACCGAGAGTTAACGAGCGAAGCTAGGTGACGATACGAAATAACCCGGTTGCGGCGATGGTGTTCAAAACAGCAGCGGCTGAGCGGGATGATGACGACTGGTGGCGGGCATGTAGGCGGTGGCCGGTTTTGGTTCCTTTTTGCGGCTGAGTTTTGAGCCGTAAAACAATAATAACATGTCTATTGTTTTTTTAGCAGGTCACGAGATATGTACTGCCTTTTTGGGGGGCCTCCAATTAAGTTGGAGTATGCTCGAAGTTTTCTTGGATTATTAATATTTAGGTTAATATATATTAAGATTATATAACAATCTTATAATTATATTTGCTAAATATTAATCGGGCCTAAAGTCCAACTCGTTTCAACTCTTGCTTAAAGTCTGAACCAGTTTATTTATCTAATAAATAAACTTTAAGATATTATTTATATTTAGTATAAATAATAATCAGTTAGTCATTCGTTAATACCGGTTAACTAATTAAGCGGATTTTATGCTCGTTACCCATGGTGTAACTCTCACGGGTCACAACCCGGTCGGCCGCGTTGACTTAACCGAGTTGGTCCATAATTCCAACACGATATGCACTAGATCTTTAAGCGTGTTTCTTGCTTTCCTTTTTTAGTTTTACCAAATTGTTAGAAAACGGCCAACAATGATTGAATTGTGGAATTGTTAGTTGGACTCCAATGTGTTGAAGAGTAGTTGACAGCATACCTGGCTATTGAGATTTGAAATCCATTAACAATTATGAAACCAAGAACAAATGCTGTTCAATCACAACTCTACTAAGTTGAGGTTATTGAAACCAATTATCTCATGCTCGGTGAATATGTCTACAATGTTCAATCTTTTAACATACTTCAACACATTAAGAACAAATGTATTTCCAAGAGCCCTTAAACCACAATCAAGATAACATCCACCTCGTGAACTAAAAACTTGTCTTAAATCAATCATATCAACATACACTAACTAGAAAATAGGGGCTTCATCAAGGATGATTTCGTTGCAATACTGCCGGCGAAAGTCATTACTCATGAGAATCCGTCTGTTAAGCTATCTGTCTGTATGTTGGTCGTGTGTGATGCTCTTTCTAATAGAACACCGACATATATTTTCAACGGATTCACCAACAGATACTTTATTGACTGATTGATTACCTATGGCCTATGGGCATTTATCCGGCCAAAGTGTAGATTTACCGAAGGATTGGCCATCGGTCGTCCGATGCTAATGTTTCAAAATAAAAAATGAAACTTTTAATGATATAAACACAAATCCTTTTATATATATAACACAAACCGAACTACATCTGGATAATGGGTAAGCAAGCAACAAGCTGCGCTTCATAATCATTTATATAAATTTATAAAAAGCGAGCAACAAACCGAACTACACAAATTAATCTACAAATTATATAAATTTTTTTTCTAAAATATGATTGCAAATTCTCTAATTTCATACAAACTTGGACGTTTCATAATCATTTATATTTAGCTAAACTTTATTCTGTTATTATAGTATTATCCGTAATGTCTAGCATAATATTTATAAAATTTATTTAACTTCTATAAAACTTGGCTCGGCCCATGCGTTGAGACCCAAAAGGCCCAGGTTTTTTTTGGTACGTGTAATTATATGGTTCGGGTTTTTAGACCAAGACAAGGGATTTCTACGCTTGATTTTGCAAAGACCTTGTACACCTCTACCTTCTACCCGTTTTTAGCCCTTTGATGGCTTGATAAGTGAGTGTGTGACACGATGGTTAAGTTGCTCTAAAGATGTCAAACATACCAAACTGCATTCAAATATAATACAACTTACTCCACATGTACATGATACAAACCTAACACGAAACTCATAAGCTTGGCTTTAGTCTAAACGGTTTCAAATCAAACCCACATACACGTTTAGCTAAATGGTCAGGTTTATATTCATGTTCCCAGGTTGACTTGTTTATTTCTAAAGTTCTAAATAAATATACATGCTTATATCATAATTTTAACCTGATTAGATATTTTAACGCAAAAATTCAAAATATAATGGAAATGAGCAAGTTTTTTTTTTAGTTTTGAAAGCAATTGTTATATACACATTCTTTTTGTTAAGCTATAATTAGACTACATGTAAAAGTAAATTAAATTAACTTTTCGGGTTAAGGCGTTAAGCAAGTGTTTTTTGTCATTTCGTGCCATCTGTAAATATGTTTGTCACATTAATCTAAAATTTTTAGATTCATACTGGGTTTCACAAGCAAATATAACCCATTTAGCACATATAACTCCTATCTATTTCATCATTGTCCCACATTCATTTCCCACTTCATTGTCCTAATAGCACATGTAATGATGTAACGCTGTAAAATAGAAACAAAAGTTTGTGGAAATTTCTTATTGATTTGATTAATTCAAAATAAATTTTTTTTTCTATACATACACAAACTAACAATCATGAAGTCTGTCACTTTTAAATGAGCTTGATCTTTCAGATGAACTTGATACTTTTGGATGGTGGTAAGATTTGGACGACTAACTAACTTCCGGATATAGAGACCTCCCGGATAGTACTGTTCACAAGTCTTGCCAAGAGCTCAGGCTCGAGCTCGAGCTTATATGAGTCATCTCAGGCTTAGCTAGTTTATTTTAACAAGCTAAATAATCAAACTCAAGGCTGACTCTTTAAAAGCTAGAGCCAACTCATGGCTCGTCGAGCTAGCACATTAGTTTTTTATTGTTATTATTTTTTAAATAAAGATATATAAAAGACATGAATATAATTTTTAAGATACAATTACTACAAAGTGTGTAAACATGATAATTTATAACATTACATGCATTATTGTTGTTTTTTTAATAATTTTCAAGATTGAGTGGTATATTATTAATATACATTTTTTTATGTTTTTGTATGCTATTATTATATACTAAAATGTGGGGTTTATTCTAAACGACCCAATGAGCCAAGCCAACAAACCAAGCCTTGACCGAGCCACTAGTCGAGCCAACCCCAACTTGAAAATCAAATCCGGATGAGTAAACAACTTTTGGATGAGCTAATCATCCAGAATCCAGATAAAACCCCAAAAATCAGGTTTAACAATATAAACAGCAGCTTGACTACGTTAGAATGATCGGGTCTTCAACAACAAATTCCCCTAACTCTTCAAATTAATAAAAGTCATCAAGGCGAACACTTGTGTGAAAAACATAACGAGATTAATCACTAGAACTATCAATGTGGTGTAGTTTCAAGTTTTAATCTTCTAGTTTCTTGCTATAAGTCTTTCTACTAAAAAGCATCAACTATTCCCTAACTAGCAAAAAATGATACCAAACTCTAAGATATCTTACATGATATGATCATACAAATTATTATTGAACATGTAACAAGTTTAAAAATAGTACTTTTTTTTAAGACCCCATCAAAATTTAAAAATATATATATATTTAAAATAAATAAGCTTTACCTTTAAACATTAAAGTACAAGTGATGACTCCAATTACCATAAACTACACAACACAACAATGTGGGTGCAATCATCTTCTTCTCCATATAGCAACTAAGTTCTTAGGATCTTGTTGCAAATGCTTTAAATTTTAATCCTCTACATCTCACCACACCTATCCCCCCTACTCCTACAAAACCTCACCCACACGATCACATCATCACAATCAAACAGTATAAGCAATCACAAAACAAGGAAGCACAGCCCTTGGATTAAACACAATTATCTCATCCTCATCGTCCACCCTGGTCTCCGTCCCACAGGATCCCGCCCTCCCGACCAATGAATCATATCCCGGGTCATCCTTGTCCCCCGGTTCACATCCAAACAACCCGACCCGACCCGCAATGACCCGACACACCAACATAGCACGTTTCACGTGCATGAACCGAAACTCTTCCTCAATGTCATCCGGAAGCGCCACGTGTCCTTTCCAACTAGTCGAGTAAGTCGATATCCCATCCATCTTAGCTGAAAACCCGACCCGAATAATCTCGCACACGCTACAATACTGATGGTTACACACGCTGGAATTACCATCTTGCCCTAGGTCACATAAAAACGTTGCGCAATAAAACCGAAGTAACTCGTTGCCGTCGGCGACACACCGCTCGTCCCGCCGCCGAAATCCACCGTGCCGCGCCGCCGTCGACTTCACTTGCTCACGGTACTCCTCGAACCGGGTCAGAATCTTCGGGCAGTTATGGATCTTCGTGACCCGGTAGACATTCGGGTCGGACCCAGTTCCGGATCCGGATCCGGGTCCGGGCCAACCCGTTTGGAAAATGATCCGGACTATGTTTTTCCCCGGGTCGTCTTCGGGTAGCTCGGAAACCGCGTGTTTAACCGACTGGTGCTGCTCCAACAACCCGGGTTTTTGGAAGATCTCGCCGCAGTTGGTGCATGGGTAAATGCCGTTACGTAAAGGGAAGAAGTCGGAGTCGGTTAAGGATCCGGGTCGGGTCAGGGTCCGGGTTGAAGAAGCGGGTGATGCGGGTACGTAGTGGATAATGGAAGTGGTTTGGGTTTCGGGTTGTGAACCGGGTTTTGAATGGAAGATTAATATTCTTTTGATGAAAGACCATGTGGATGAGAGTTTTAATAATTTGTTGGGTTTTTTGGATTTGAGTTTGGTGGGACGGAGGAGTGGGAGTGGTGACGATGGTGGTTTACGACGGCGGTGGTGGTGGTTGGTGGTGGTGGTGGGGTGGATGAGGAAGCAGCCGAGGTGGAAGAGGATGAATAAGAAGGTGATGAGTTTGGTGAAAACTGGCCGGAAGTTGGACATTGGTGGCCGGAATAATAATAATATTATTATGGAGTGTGTGGCCGGAATATTAATAATAATAATAATATGGAGAGTGTAATGAGGGAAAGGAATAAAGGGAAGTGAAGATTATTAGGTGGGAGGCAACTTCATGATATCGTACGTATATGTTAGCCCTAACATCACTTTCCTTTACATCATGTAAAGGTGTATTATATTATGAGAACTCATTAAAATATATAATATAAGTTATGAAATGTATTTTTAGTTGAAGTTGAATTGTAGTTGGCTTATATTAGTCACGTCGTTATAAATTTTTATAAGCTTCATAAAGGTAGAATTTAGCATTTAACCATTAAAATAAAGTGTTTTTGATTGTTGACAAGAAATAATGCAATGCTTTACATTATAAGGGGAGTGGTTAAATACAAAGGCTAGCATACAAAGTCAATAGACGGTCGTGTTTTGGTTGTGATGTGTGTATATATGTGTGGGCTTTTGAGTGTGCAAAAGTGAAATTGCGCTAATTTTGACGTTATTTTACTAATTTCATGAAAATAACATTAAAAGTAGCGGAAGGTTAATCAGGTATCATGTGGTGGCGTTGATGACCGAAAGACAAAGGTACATCCACCAAGCAACCGGTGTCCCAATGGTTGAGTGTTATTTGACTTATGTCTAAGGCTTGATGCAAAACTACTATCGAGTCAGAGGTCTCACCGGAAGCAGCCTTTCTGTTCCTACGGGGTAAGGTAAGACTATCTACATCTTTTCATACTTAGACCCTATCATAACTTTGTTATTGGTGCGATTACTGAGTACGATGATGATGAAAGTCATTCGATGTCATAAGTATGCATGGAGTAAAGTAACTATGTACGAAGTAAAAGTAATTACATATGAAGTAAAACAGTTACGCATGAAAAAAATAACGCGACATGTATTTTTTTTTAATTTAATTACAATTTATGTCATCACATTTTTGTTTCAAGTGAAATTAAGAGTTATCCTTCTATTAATGCTTTTTATGATAAAGAGCTTTTGTACAATGACCCTCGATCTCCTAAATCGTAGTATCTAAATATATATACTTGAAAAAATTTATATTAGTGACTAGATCAGAAAATGTTGGAAAACTGATAAACCCAAAGATATGAAAACTAACATTTACTACTAAATAAACTAATCTATATAAAATCTTCATTTGTAATTAATAGCATTCCAATACAATTGAGGATTTTTGAAAGATGCTCTCTATAGAGTTTTAGAAAACAGACTTTCTTTAGCGGTGTGCGTTGGTACTCACGGTCACGGACGAGCTCTCGGGTGAATTGGGTGGGGAATAAAGGTTATAGCAGAAGAATATATGCAGATTTCAGAATATTACTTTTTTTAATATTCTGCAAATACATTATTACTAAAATATATTAACTCAAAATCTTCTTTATATAGATCACCAAAAAAAAAACAATGTTTTAATAGTAAAAAAGTTGGCATGTGCTCGACATTTTAAAATCGGATATACTGTTTATTAGTCTTAACATGTATACGGAATTCATCCTAACAAACACGAGAATTCGTCCTCGCATTATTGGGTTCAAGTCTCGTTATTTGGGTTGGATAGAGCAAGATTAGATTAGAGGCGATATAAAATATGCTACCTTTTCTAATCTTAGAATAAACTTATGTCAATTTTCTCGAGGTTCTCAGTTATGGAGCAAGATTTGTTTATTGTTAACCGGTCATTGCATGTCTATAATACAAGTTTATTAAGTGAAAGTGTATGTAATATATTTGTTTGATACTTTGATATTACTAGTATATTCATACAATATATACAGTAATAATAAATGAATTTAAATAATGTTTTCAAATGGTGTATGATGAAAAAAAGAAAAAACTAGAGTCATAAGAATATTTTAACTAAAATAAATGACAAGGATATGTTTGCTGATAATGGTTAATTTTAGTGTGCATTAAATAGATCTTCAAAATGGTATAACTGTATAAGTTATCAAAAATATTTCTAACAATCTTTATTATACTTAAATTTGTTAAAAACTAAGTAAAGGTTGATGTTAAATAACATAATTAAAAGGTAACGAAATTAAGTTTATATTGTTAGGCCTTGACTTTTATACTGAGGATCATTTATTCTTGACTGTCTTATTCATAGTTTATCCTTGAAATGTACATCAGGATATAAAGGATCGACGATCCTCGGTATTACTTATTTACTAATGATTGCATTTAGTATGGTGATGTGTTAGACATGTATAACAACTTTAAAGATGTACTTGTACGAGTTATCCTCACGAAACATCCTATAGCTGGAATATGGATCCAGGATCCTACCTCAATGAAGCTATTAATAGACGAATTCATATGAAGATAAACGTGCAAATATCAACAACGACTATGTGACTCATTCTTCCGCTTATTTCGCTACTGGGTGGCTATTGGCACGTGGTCAAAGGTCGTGAAGCTGCTAAGTGGAGGACTTCCGGATAGATAGGAAATATTGTTATTCTTCTATCTTATTTAAACGAGGTTTGATCGAGTAGGAAAACACATGTACTGACACACATACTATAGCAGAAGCAAATACTCTCTCTATACACTAGCTTTTTTTGTAATCTCGATCATATACTCCACAAATACTTGTAATCACATTTTATTCATTAATAAACTTGACGGTGATAGTTTTCACCGTCCGGGGGTTTTTTGTGCCGGAGACCACGATAACCACATACTCATCGACCAAAGGTTACCTTGTTGATCATTGACTAAAGTGCTACGACAAAGATTATTCTATTAATCCTTGACCGGAGTTATTTTACCAACGATTACCTCGATAAGTTTTGACCGAAGTAAGACTATCGTGATTAAGGGCTTTTTCCCTCGTGATCAAACCATTGTGTTCACCGACATTACGCTTATACGCTTGTCATTATCGAGTTAGCACCTTACCTCACATAATAGATTTGGATACTTGATCATTTGCAGATTTTTGTCCAAAACATATATATAAATAAATACTTTATAATATAAGAAATGAAAGTAAAATTCTATAGTATTTAAATGATCAACGTTATAATTAATAAAAAACATTTTTCTTTAATTACTATAAATAGTCGATGTAATAAATTGGTTGTGGCTCAATGGTAGAGCACTCACTTTACTAGTGAGAGGTAGGGGGTTCAAACCTCACTACCACCAATTTATATGGGAGATATGAGGGATGACCATGACTTGCCATGGTTCGAGTCCTGATCTCACCCGGTTTTACCAGCTCCTCGCTGTCGTGCCATTTGTCGGGCGTGGGGATCGGGTTTTATCCGGTGAATCCCTCAATAGGTGGACCGCTAGGGGCTTCGTCCATCCAGACTAGTGACCGGCTCGGGCTACCTTTAGCCAATGGAGACCGTGTACGAAGTACCGGCGTTACTTAGTTGGTCGTTAAAAAAAAATGAACGATGTACACATCGAACACACTTCAAGAAGTACAACCGTAAGTTTAAAGAATAAATATAATCAAATTAAGATAGCACTGGCCTACTTTATTGTTTTGTTTTCCTCTTCAAAAAAAGTTCAATAAAGGTTCACATCTTGGAATTAGAGACAACTCAAATTCTTGTCCACTTATCCAATCAAACAACATACATAAGTTAAAATAAACGACCATGTGTTAAATCTATGATAAAGATATACGATTCTGTTATACTTCTGAACGCATGGTTGAATAATTAATTATTTTATGTAGGAGATAAAATTTACCAACTAAAAACATTAACTAGTTATAACCTAAAGTTTCTACTGGGGGTGACAATAACTAAATCATTAACTGAAATAGAACTGAAAACCGACAAAATCAAACCGAAACTAATTGAATTAACCGAAAATAATATCGGTTATTTTTTCTACACTCGGTTAACCTAAATTTACCGAACCGAACCAATTATATATAAAGGTTATAATAATTTGTAAAATTATATAAAATGATAATGGAGTAGTAGGATTGTGATTCATGGTGATGGTGTATTCAAAAGGAACCGGTCAAAGTTGGTTACATACTTTGAGCCAAGGGGCCCAAGCCTAATCTTTCTGTCCCCCCCCTCCCCCCAAAAAAAAAAACAATTTATAAAATTATATATCTTGATGTTCAAAAGTGATTAACTGATTGATTATGGATAAGCTCCTACACTTTTTCTGTTTAATAACTCGACCTCATCTCTGAAACTTAGTTGTGTAAGTCACTAAGTTGTATAAAGGCATTGATGATTGATACAGAGCTAATTCAAAAGTTAGTCTTCTAAATATCTAAACCAACTAGACAAGAGAAGTGGGACAGAAGGGCAAAAAAAAAAGTAATAAAAAAGCATAACTTGACTTACGAGTGAAATTATGCAGCTCATAAGCAATTGACGAAAGATCTAGTGAGCCTGAGTTACGAAGATTAATTTGTGCTTAGATATCAGCCGGAATTCCATCAATTATAACATTGATCTCATTGTTAAAGACGTTCCAATAGCTTTAGTCATGTCTAAATCTTTTATTTTTAGTGTAATATACGTAAACCACTGATTGACTTAATTTACATGTTTATTTATGTTAATATGTTAGAAACCCGTGTATTACATGTATTATGTATTGAATTAATAAATATTAAATAGTTAGCAAAATAAAGAATTATAACATGATCTTTTGTAAATTAAGAGATAATTGAAATTGTGTATAAGTTACAAACCAATGTTTAATATATTTGAAGTCAAATATTCACATAACTTATTCTATTTAGTTATTGTATTTAAGGTATTTCTTAAATTCCCGAAGAATAACATAATATAATGTCTTCAACGATATACCACTTCCCTTGAGAATTCATCATGTTAGGCCTTTTTTTTTTCTGATTCCATCTCATGCGACTCATTGGAATCTCTATCACTTAAAAATCACATTTATCTCTAGATGTTTTTTAGCCTCTCACATCTTATTTTCCATCTATATCGCTATAATATTTTCTTTATTATTCATTCCCTTTTCTTAATTATTTTCTATATCTTGCAAGCATTTCTAATAGAAAAATACGTAGCAGGAGTCTTGATATTGTTTACGATAATTTTACAAATATTTAAATGTTGAAACTTTAATACATCATTTAATGTTTGCATAACAAAACTGGTGTGTGAGTTGTGATCAATAATTGGTTCAAAAGAAGCTTGATAACTAACTAGCAAACATGCTAACTGGGCTTTAACAGAATATTTGGTTTCATCATGAATTCATGAGGTCGTACAAAATAGAATCGGCCCATTTCATTATTAACCAAAAGTCCTTATTAATACCATCGACCCAATATCATTTATTAAACAATATCATCACCGACCCAATTGCCAATATAAATTATCTATAGTAAAAATAAAGGATGGGGATACTATACAATAATCCTTTATCATGCGAAGTCCTTTTATCATACATAAATTCATGCGGTGAAATAATTATAGATATGACCCAAATTGAGTTAAGAGTCATAAATATGTATTTTGTATACTTTCTTGATCTATCAATGTCCATTTACATATTACTCTTTATATAATCACGATTACACAAATATAGTTGATATATCTTAAAAAAACACATAAATAATAAACTTGTTTAGGCTTGCAAGCTAATAAGTGAATACCAAGTTCGGGCCCATTTATTAAACGAGATTTTTTTAGAATCAAACTCATTTAACTTCAACATGTTTCAAACATTTATCAAGTCAATCTCGAGCAAATCACAAACAACTTAGTTCGATTACACTTTAAAGTTTAAACCCTTACTAGTAATCTCTTCGGTGGTCTCTTGTTTCAAGATGTCTAGACTACCAACAGATAACAACACTGGCCGGGTCCCACTTAGTTTATAACATATGCATACATATAAGAAAACTTTGCACCAGCATTCACACATCTTTGTATAGACTTATAGAAAGTTAGACTAACCGAAAGGTTCGTCTAATCGTCTTCGTCCATTTTTATATAAAATTGAAGCTTTTTCTGTATATATTTTTTCTTCCAACCTCCCCACTCTTCCACATTCTCCTCCCTTATAATGTCACTTCAACATAAATGCTTCTTTAGCCCCACTAAACTTCTTTCTTACATTCTTTAATATTCACTACTTAGCATATGCTTTCTATGATTCAATGAATGATTTCGGTGATAGACCGAGTATTTAAATCCACCTCTTGCCTCCTGCAATCATGCCCAATGCTTTTTCAAACATTCGAGTATATGTTTGGCAGTATGATGCAGAGCGGAAGTATAAAAACATGTGAAAATAGTTCGGAGGAAAATTGATACATGTGCCAAAATCAATACATCAAACTCTGAAATTCTTAACTTGACTGTCTAGGAATGACATTAAGTGTCTAGATAATCACATAGTTTTGATAAATACAAAATTTACGTGTTTTTATATAACAAAATAAACTAAAATCGAGGAAAAACTATTGAAAACGAAATTAGAGTCCTGGATGAAGAAATTGGGGCATGACAGTCGAGCAAATTGCCTATGGCATTTGTCTAAGCATTCAGCTCGTTGAGACTTTTCAACTTTCAAACCATTACTACGGTTCCCATAAATCTAAATAGAGCGTTGTAGGGGTAGGTTACTAAACCCACCTTAAAATAATATAAGGCCCCGCTGAGTGAAGAGATCAAGCGTTAGACGGATAGCATGACGCCAGAAACATGACCAAATATAATAAACATTCCCTGACACCTCGGGAATGGTAGCGCCAAGATCTCCATCAGCATGGGACAAAAATGAAGAATATACATCGGGAATATCGCTTAACCAATGGAGAATGAACAACACATAAATGACGGTACAAAATAGTACACCACGTCAATATTAAAAGGCCACGATGCCCACCAACCTCCAGAATCACACGAATGAAGAATATAATTGATGGAAAGTCTGACAAGGCAGTTGGCCATACTCTCTCTCTCTCTCTATCCGGCTATAAATACCAGCATACCTTCAAAGGGTAAAGGATCCAGCATCCAATATTCTAAACTCTCTCAATATATTTCCACTATCAAATACTGATTCTCACGCCGGAGGGTGGTTACGAGACCCCCCCCCCTCCCCCAATTCCTCGTAACAGCTCACGGTGTTTTGTTTTGCAGGAAATACTCATATGCGTCAAGAAGGATCCTAACCCATCATGGGAAATACTAACATAACCCTCGGACTAAGTCATTAGACCTAAGGGGTGGATTCGTGTTTCTTCAAGCGTATTGCTATAGTACTAAAGGACTTTAATAATATGTTTCACGCAAGACGCTCATAGAATAATTTGTGTTTTCTCATAAATGTTCCCTTCTCAATATTTTCTCAGTAGTAACAATATTTTGAGACGTAACTTTTTGAGCTTAAGAATTATTTTTTCTCGTTCTTTCTTACATCAAATAGACGAGATAGCTTCTAGATATGTTTTTAAACTAATCAAACATTAGAGTTATTTCAAGACAATAGTCATTATTATCTCATTAGTCACTAATCTAAAAGGCATCAACTTGAGTACCTCATTAATCTAAACAAGAAGAAAAGGCTAAAAGTGTCTTTATCTGCTTTATTTTGCTTGATTCCCACTACCCGTGTTACACATTAGGAAAATATTAGATTGCATCTTTGAATCTTGAATTCTATGTGCTTTGTCCAAGATGTTTAGTACCGTACAAGTCAACAACGCATTAGGGCCCAAAGGTAATCATTCTTTCACATTCCCACCCTTATATGTACACCATTTAATTCACTTCACTCCATAATAACAATTAACAAATACCCCCAACCCACACCACAATGTCTAGTGAACAAGATTCAACCAAAAGGGTTGATTTCAATGGAACAAAGTTTACAAGAACTTGTAGATTTCTACCTCAAAGATCCGCAATATCGCCCGTTAAATACATTAAACATATGGGTGACAAGATGATAAAAGTTTTCCGTGTTATTTATGGTCGAAAACGAGCTTCCACCAAGGTTACTTCCTCTATAACACCACAACAACCGACGATAGCTCCAATTGATTCTCAACGAGCAGAAGCTATCGATGATTGTATCGAGTTTATAAATTCTTCATCTACCTTAACAAGATCAAATTCCGTTTCTTGTTAAATTATTGTTCAAATCCAACAATAAGATCATCCGGTTTGTGTTTATTCCAATGTGGATGACGGGTAGTCGTTAGATTTTGTTATTTAGGATACGATGAAGCCGTGCTTTGGGTATTTTAGGACACAATGTTGTGCATGTATGGTTTTATTTTTTCATGTGTTGTGTACCCAAGTAGGTTGGAGAATGTTTGGCCTATTGGTTGAACATTGTTTGTGGTTTACACAATAATGTGGAGATCCTTGTACCCCACGAATACTTGATTGTATCATGTTGGGTATGTGGGTCTTTTCACTTGTTAAATTCAAGGTGGTGTGTTGATGTATTGTGTTTATTAATTAGTTTGTGTATTGGAAGTAACATGTAATTAAGTAGCGAATGAATTATTTGCATAATCTTCTGGAGGGGGAAAGTAATGAGAATAGTAATTTGAATTGATTGGTTACCTAACTAATCAATTATTAAAAAAATTATACTTGTAGTGTTACAAATGTTTACATCCAAATCAAATTAAGTATAGAAATTATGAAAATTTTGTGTATATGACATAGGGTGTTCAAATTTAGATATATGGAGTTTCGAATAAACGATTTTGATATACGAATTCAAATTTCCTAGTAAACTAGGCGAGAGAGAGGGCAAATTAGGTTAGGGTTCTGAAGAAACACTAATCGACCCCGGGCAGATTACGGATAATCTGGGGGTTAAATAGATGTTTCCCACGAGGGTTAGGTCCGGCAAAGATGGTTGTTCTTCTGATGACCTGCAAAACAGACACCGTGAGCTCGTCACTGAGAAGGGGGGGGGGGTACCTCCTTGTGACCACCCTCCGGCGTGAGAATCAGACCATATTGCTCTGAATATAAGTGTATATATTGAGAGATTGCTAGAAAAGATAAGATGATGAGATGATAATACCGTTTCAAGGTGTTGGAGTATTTATAGCCGAAGGTAGGTTTCCAAGCAGGTACAGCCGGCTGAATAGTATTCCTGTTCTACCAACTGTGGGCTACGCACGTGCCATGCTGATGGTTGGTGGGTAGGCAGCGGCTGATAGTGACCAGGCCGGCTGTGTACTATTCCTTTTCCACCAACTGCAGGCTATGGACGTGCCCCGACAGGAGTTGGTGAGTAGGCAGCGGCTGATAGTGACATTAAGTAGTAGAGCGTGCTGCTCGTCGTACTGTTGTCAGTGAGCTGTCGCAGCTTTGGTCAGATCTTTTGTCCATACCTTGGCAGGTATAGTACAAAAGGTCCTCCAGTAGCGTACGGACTGGCTCATTTGTGCGGGAGAGTTCCCAGCTTTGGGCGGGAGTATTCCCGGCTTGCTCATTCCTTCTTCAGGTGACATTACTGAATTATTTAAGAGTTAGTGCCTTGTGCGTGTAGCCTTGCTACGCGGGTAGCCTTCCCTGATGGCTAGTATCCGCAGCTGCGGGAACAGGCGGAGTACGTCGACCATTGGGAGGCTTTTCCTGCGGGAACAGCTTGCGTACTGCGCGTAAGGACGTTACGTCTCTAAGCATGGTTGGTCCTGCGGATCCAGTTGGTCTTTGCGCAGACGTCCCTCTTTAAGGTTGTCTTGCGAGTTCAACTGCGCAGACGTCCCTCTTCGAGGTGAGTCTTGCGGGTCCAACTGCGCAGACGTCCCTGTTGAAGGTGAGTCTTTCGGGTCCAACTGGGCTCTGCTGGGACCTACCTCTTCAAGTCCCCCCAGTCCAATGTTCTTCTCATGAACTGTTAATAAGTGAGGTGAACTTTTGGACTTAAGCAAGGGGTTTTGAAAAGGGTTTAGTTTTAAGGTTTTCCATGGGGATTCTTCCCGCGGAAGTCCTAATGTCACGCAGAAATTCCCGACTTTTCTGCTTGATCTTTGGGTATGATGCGGGTAGGTCTGTAACCTCCTCGCAAGTCAGGAGCGTTGAGTTCCACTTGTGTAGATTCTCCATGAGGTTTTTGTAGTTTTAAACATAGTGATCAATTATGTTAAACAACCAATTCCATCTTGGAGCTTCAAACAATCTAGTTCTCAACGTTCCCGCTATGCGGGGATGTTATTTCCGTTTCCGCAAGCATGGCCCAGAAGATCCTTCTTGGTTTCAATTCCCTGCGGAGTGCTAAGTATGTGAAGGGTTTTGCCTTGACACTGTACCTGCACTCGTCTTAATAGTTACTTTACTTCCAAGGTATTCCTGGCGTCAATTCCCTGCAGGTGCCAAGTATGTGAAGAGTTTTGCCTTGACACTGTACCCGCACCCGTCTTATAGTTGTTTGCCGAGGTATTCTTGGCTTCAATTCCCTGCAGGTGCTAGGTATGTGAAGGGTTTTGCCTTGACAATGTACCCGCACCTGTCTTATAGTTACTTGGTTGCCAAGGTAAGGTGGTAAAGTCCCGCTTACTTTTGAATCTTTTTGAATCTTTTTGAAATTCGAAGAGTTGGTGAAAGGATAAGAACAGTCCAACTGTTGAAGGGACGTCAGCGTGGTCTGACGGTTTCTTCTGACAGTTTCAGGACGTGCATGAAGTTATGACGACGTGACAGTATATGGTTATTCCAGACGCTCTTTTAGGCGCGTGGGCGCGAGTTTTCGGGCGCGTGGGTGCGAAGTTTACGGCGCACGTCCTGTCAACAGCTGTTGCCAGCTTGCTTTTTCCACGTGTCATAGTTTCATTGCACCTGCGTTTTCCTCTATTTTCCGCATTAAATTCATCGCATTCATTGCGATGAGTATATAAAGGGAGGAGAGGATGCATCTCAACTCACAGTTTCACTTCTCTTCTTCTAAACGATTTCCGGCAAATACTCTAACTTTTCTGTCGAGCATTCTCCTGAAATCGTTCTTCTTTACATTCAAACATGTCTTCTACTCATGATCCTGAGGTTACTGTCGAGGAGTCCGATGTATACCTCGAGAATCCTTCGTCCACGTCGGACAAGGATGACAAGAGTACTGCTGGTGAGTGCCAGTGTGCTCTTTCCGTCGACGCTTATCAGTACATCGTCAGGAAGTTCATGCTCGAGCCTTTCGAGCCTGAGTTTCCTGGGCCCCCAAAGGCAAGATAGGGGTATATGCTGCGTTCTTCGTCTTTGGGAATCTCAGGTTCCCATTGACGAAGTTTGTATACCGTGTTTTGGAAAGACACGGTGTGCACCTGACGGAGGTACATCCAATAGCGATCGCCAAGATCCGTCATTTTGAATGGGTGTGCCTCATTCTTGGTGTGGAGCCCCACGTCGACCGCCTGATGACCTTCTACTCCTGGAGGTGCATCCAGGGCTGGTACACCTTGGTCACCCGGATCAAGGGTTTGAAGATCTGTGCTACCGAGCGCAGTCTTCGGTCTTGGAAGCGGGAGTTCTTTTACATCTCTGCCCGTGTCGTCCCTATTGCGATGACATTCAAGAACGGGAGAGCACTCCCCAGCCTTCACGCCTCCAATTACCAAGAGGCGGAATGGTTCGCCAAGATCTCCCAGATCCAGACTCCGGTTTACCGCTTTGCGGAGTCTGGGATGGTGATGCTTGGGATGAGCCGGGTATGGAAGGATGCTGGGGCGGAGGCGCCACAGATTCCCATCGTCCTTGAATATGGTTTGAACTCTATCCCTTACGGTATGCTTCATATCTTTTTGCTGATTTAGGGTTTTTCTTCTAACTGCTTTTCTGTTTATTTTCAGAGGGGAACAATTTGCAGTCGCTTCTGCAACCGCGTGAGAGCGGTGGTCCCGCTCGGCTGGGTACTCGTGCTCTTGACGAGAACGAGTTGCCCATCTTGGAGCAAACGGCGGATAGGTTTGTGGAGGCCTACCCGCCAGGCCATGAGATACTGAGCGCCACTCGGCCAGGTAAAAGATTATTTAACCCTCGCCCTCTCAATACTCAAACCTCTGCTGGAATTCCTCTAATTTTGTCATCTGATGAGGAATCCGCAGATGGTCCTTTCTTCGCGAGGAGGAAGAAGGCTGCTAGCGGGAAGGGCAAGGCGAAGGTTGCCTCCACTGCCGATCAGGGGAACCGGTCTGAGTCGGAGACCGAAAGTGAAGAGGCGGCGGGGAACCCTGGTGGTGATGAGACCACTGTTCCGGAGGTTGAGAGAGCTGTCACCTCCGGGCAGCCCAGTACAACGACGGTGACCGGCGTGAAGAGGCCGGCTCCATCGGGTTCGTCCCCGCCTGTTCGCACCTTCAATCTCAAGAGGACTCGTAAGTATAAACTCCATTTACTTTAACTGCATATCTTTCCGCCATTATACTTATATATCTTGTCTTCGTGCAGGCGTGGATGCTACCGCATTCCAGAGTGGAGCGGGAAGGAGCAGATCTGGATCCATGATGGTAGGTTTGGTCAACCTACCCGAGGCGATGACCCAGGCGGCTACGCCTGTTTGCAGTATTGGTTCAGTTGCTCATCCTGTTGAGGCAACTGTTCCAACTGTAACATCATCCCCGCCGGCTGTCAGTGCGATCTTCACGGAATCCTTCACTGAGCCGGCGGTGGTTGTTTCCGCAGGCTCTTCCGCAGCGGCGGCCACGCTTGTGAGTTCACCTCCAGTGAGTTCACCTCCGATGGTCTCTACCGCGGCGGCTTCAACCGTGCCTTCGGCACCGGCGACTACCTCGTCCCCGGCCGGTTCAGCAGGTATGTTCGGGGCTTCTAGCCAATCTCTGCCTCCTTCCCATCTGCCTGACCTCTTGGATGGTTATCCGTTAGGTTCGGGTGATGAGTTTGGCGGCTACCGGCCTGTTGTCGACCCTACAGGTGCATAGGGTTATTTTGGCCTTTTTATATTTTTATCATCTTTTCCTAACTGCCTTTTGTTTTTGCAGTGTCGGATTCGAATGAGGTGTATGTTCCACGGTGGAACATCCGCCGGGGAACAACCCTTCGGACGGCTGTGGACTGCGTCGAGTGGGCGCGTCACGCGGCCCCAAGTGGCGCGTTGGAAGAAGCCATGTCTAGCTACCAGGAGGGTAGGCTAACAAATGAGCTTCGGATTCTCCTTGCCCGGATGCAGCCGCGCGTCGAGTTGCTTTGTCGTGAAAACGACAAGTTAAAGGCTGCGCGTATCCAAGAAGTGGCTCAGGCGCGGGCTATCCGGGAGGAGAACAGGAGACTTTCCGCAATTGCTGCGGAGAAGGAAAAGGCCTTCAAGGCCCTCGAGGTTGAAGTGCAGGCCCGGCTCGAGGCCCGTTCCAAGGCTACCCAAGCTGTTAACGAACAGCTTCGGTTGGCTAAGGAAACTGCGCGGAACGCGACCGAGAGGGCCACTAAGGCTGAAGCCGTTGCTGAACCTCTGCGCGCCGAAAATGAGGAGCTTAAAGCCAAACTAGAGAGGCTTCAGCAGGCTCATGATGCTTTGGCTATGGAAGACGCCAAGAAGCTTCAAGAGATCTTGGATCAGAGGGGTATGCTTGACCATACTGAGCGTAAGCTGAAGGGCGTTGAAGAGGCTGCTGCTAAGGAAGTGTTGCTTGCCAACCTTAACAAGAATGAAGCCGAACGCGCCCGTGACCTAGCTCAGGCTGCCCTCCAAGAAGCTCTGATTACCAAGGAATGGCTTCTACGAGAAGCGTTGTCGCAGGTATGCATAGCTTCATAATATCTTTACGCTTTTCTTTGTGCTTAGAAAAGGTTTTGTTACTTGTATTTTTTCTTGTAGGTTGTGCATCGAGTCTTCACGAATACATCTTATGAAGATGCCATGAGCGCAGCCCTCAACGCTTCTCATGAGGATGGGGAAAAGGCTGGCTTCCTGCTTGGTCTAGGGTTTGTTGAGAAGAGCATCCCGCCTTCCAACTTCCCTCTATATGATGTGGATACTGAAGCTACTTATGACCAAGCAGTGAACCAGTATGCTGCCTTCCCGCATCCGGTGGTGGAGAAGGTGAACGAGATTGCTGCTGCTGATGATGGGCTAACCATTCTCAAGACTTTCCTTGAACCGCCACAGCCAACTGATGGTGCGGGTACAAGTGGGTTTGGAGGGAGCGGTCCTGAAGTTTGAACCTTGAGATCCCTTCCCACCGTTAGGATAGATTTATATTTCTGCAGGCGGGTAGATACCCGGCCATTGTAATGTTTGAATTTTTTACGAAATATAAATGTTTGTGCGGGTAGGACCGCCAATTTCACTGGATGACTTGCTTTATAACCGTTATATGACCTGCTCACGCATATTATAGCTTAATTTGGCACTTGTTTTGCCGCATAAACAATATATGATTCGCTCGTGCATACTTTAGTTTAACTTAGCAATTTTTCAAGTGTTTTGAATAAGTTAACCGTTCGACGCGCGGTAGTCAATAGGTTAGTGTTCAGTTTCCTCTATCATGATTGTGCGGGTAGGACCGTCACTTTCATTTAGTGGGATGACCAATCTTCACCTATAACTGACCTGCGTGAAGGTTTGCCGTTTTGTGTTTATGCGGGTTTTGCCGCCGTCCACACGCAACGACTTCTTTTCACATTTATGCGGTGAAAACCGGCATCAGTGTTTTGAATAGGTTAACCGTTCGACGCGCGGTTGTCAATAGGTTAGTGTTCAGTTTCCTCTATCATGATTGTGCGGGTAGGACCGTCACTTTCATTTAGTGGGATGACCAAACTTTACTTATAACTGACCTGCGTGAAGGTTTGCCGTTTTTTGTGTTTATGCGGGTTTTGCCGCCGTCCACACGCAACGACTTCTTCATTTGTTTATGCGGTGAATACCGGCATATCAGTGTTTTGAATAAGTTAACCGTTCGACGCGCGGTTGTCAATAGGTTAGTGTTCAGTTTCCTCTATCATGATTGTGCGGGTAGGACCGTCACTTTCATTTAGTGGGATGACCAAACTTTACATATAACAGACCTGCGTGAAGGTTTGCCGTTTTTTTGTGTTTATGCGGGTTTTGCCGCCGTCCATACGCAACGACTTCTTCATTTGTTTATGCGGTGAATACCGGCATATCAGTGTTTTGAATAAGTTAACCGTTCGACGCGCGGTTGTCAATAGGTTATTGTTCAGTTTCCTCTATCATGATTGTGCGGATAGGACCGGCACTTTCATTTAGTGGGATGACCAAACTTTACCTATAACTGACCTGCGTGAAGGTTGTCATCTCTTACATATTTTTGCCGTTTTTTGTGTTTATGCGGGTTTTGTCGCCGTCCACACGCAACGACTTACTTCCCCACTTATTTATGCGGTGAATACCGGCATATCAGTGTGGAAAGTTTACAAGTATAAATGTAAGATCATTAGCGTCACTGTGATAAGGAGAATCATTTCCATTAGAAGTGGCTCTGGGCCTTTTCTTTACAAGTTTGGAATTGATCTACATGCAGCATGTGTAATTGAGCTCCCTTCCATGTTCTTGGGATTGGAGTGTCATCGAGCCTTTCGAGCCGATATGCACTTGGTTCAGAATCTCGTTTACGCAGTATGTAGTCTCCAACATTGAAGCTGCAGTTTCATTCGTGTTTTTCCCAACTGGGGTCCAACACGCATTAGCCTGCTCAGCGTTCATTACGCCACGAGGTGCGTGAGCGTCCCATCTCTGACAAATGCTTCGACGATGTCCTTCAAGTCTATGCATTCCTCGGTGGTGTGGCCTCTTGTCCTGTGGAAGTCACAGAATTTGCTTTGATCAGCGTTTGGACGATGTCGGATAATTGGAGCCTCTGGCCATGGGAGCCTCTCAGTGGCGAATATCTCGGTGACGCTTTTGGTGAGTGGCGTCCATCTGGAGTTCCGGTTCGACGACTGCATGTTGTCCTTCCCGCCTAACCGTGGGTGCGAGCTGGATGAGGTGTCAAAGTTTACCCTTGACTGCCAAATACCTAGCTTCCTCTTTTTGTTTAGTCGGGTGGTAAGGACGTTGTTTTCTCTTGTTTTCTGGGTGTAGAGGTTTGTGCTTTGGGGAAGATCTCTACCCAGTTGCTTTTCCGTTTCCGCGAAGCGTTTAGCTGCTGTCATGATGGCATCCCATGTGGATGGCATGCCGTCTTTACCAGTTAAGGTGCGGATGAGCTATGAATCTTTCGCGCCCTGGATGAAAGCAGCGCGAACAAGATCTTCGCTAATAGCGCCCAGACTCAGCTTCTTTGAGTTGAAGCGAGTGATGAAGTCTAGCAAAGATTCATCTTCCTCTCGGATGCAGTTGAGGATCGTCCATTGCTCTTCAGTGTACTTTCTTTGTTGACTGAAGTGTTGGCTGAACTTCTGTTGGAAGTCTGCCCAATCGTAGATGTGGTGGACCGGTAGACGGTCAAACCACGCTCTAGCCGCTCCAACCAGCGTCATCTGGAACATATAACACCACGTGGGTTCCGTCCAGTTGCTGACGGTTGCCCCCGCTATGAATCTGTTCAAATGATCGTCTGGGTCAGATATACCATCGTAAGTGCCGATGTTGGACATCTGTTTGGCACTTCTCGGGGCGATTGCTTCCGCAATGTCCCTTGCAAACTTGGACGTTCCCGTATTTGCAGCAGTTGGTCTAAAGGTTTTGGAGAAGTCACGTGGGTTTCCCTCCGCGCTATTTGGTTTGAAGGTTTCTCCGAAATTCCTTCTCGGTTGGAAGTCCGTTTCCTTACGCTTCCCTTTTGCCCTATGGCGAGGGTTTGCGTCGGTGTCAGATTCCTCCCGATCGTCGTCCGAGTACTCGCACTCACTGCTCATGTTGAGCTGTTGAGTGCTTCCGAATTCGTCAGCCTGTCGGAGTGAACGCAAGCGTTCATCCAACTCAGCTTGGAATTCCTTCTGACGTGCTTCGGCCCACGCTTTAACTTGATCGAGTGTTTGGCGGGGGAGCCTCGCCTGTTGTCTCTCAAACTGGGTATCGGTGAATCCCAGTGAAGGATTTACTGCACTTGCCCCGACTCGGGTAACCGGGGTAGTGTTCGTAAAATTTACTGCACTTGCCCCGGCTGATGGTTGGTGGGTAGGCAGCGGCTGATAGTGACCAGGCCGGCTGTGTACTATTCCTTTTCCACCAACTGCAGGCTATGGACGTGCCCCGACAGGAGTTGGTGAGTAGGCAGCGGCTGATAGTGACATTAAGTAGTAGAGCGTGCTGCTCGTCGTACTGTTGTCAGTGAGCTGTCACAGCTTTGGTCAGATCTTTTGTCCATACCTTGGCAGGTATAGTACAAAAGGTCCTCCAGTAGCGTACGGACTGGCTCATTTGTGCAGGAGAGTTCCCGGCTTTGGACGGGAGTATTCCCGGCTTGCTTATTCCTTCTTCAGGTGTAAGGCCCCGAACCCGGTGACCCTACTTTAGCGTCGGATTTACTCATAAACACAGTTCTTCAAATCAGAGTTTATTAAAACTTTTCGCGGAATATAAAACATCTATCATTTGTTACAAAACATTAAATCTTTTCTTTGATACCATAACACAAAACTTTATATTTAAAACATCTTTACTTCTTTCTTCAGATGCCAGCCGTTCAATCCATGCCGTGTGTCATCCTCATGCTAACTCTCTAATCAGCTCACCTGTGTGCATACTAAAAGTCAGCTACGCTGAGTGAGTTCTAGTTAATCAAGCAACTTATCATACAACCACTTCATACAATATATACGTATCCGAAGACACATAGTCCACTGTCTAACATGCCACTGTTTACCCACTTAATTACCCCTATAGCTTAGCCTCTTAATTACCCCTACAGCTTAGCCACTTATGCCACTTTATGCCACTTGGTGCCACCTTAATAACGAAGTCACGTATAGGCTTACCCTACCACGTACTATCGTCATGCCACTAACACTCTTACTAGACTCTGCCACTTCTATCACGCTCTACCTCTACTTGTCTACAGCACTCTTTATACCAATACAATATTTACATAATAAGCAAGTCGCATCATAGAATACATACTCACTAACAACCACTTGACAATCACTCTCCTTGACGATACGTGCAATATCCGAAGATCGTTCACGTACCGACAAGCATTACATAATAGCTACTTGTATAACATTTATACACTTACCACTTAAGGTAAGTGTATTCACACTTTCGCATCTAACCTGCTTAACTTACCACTTAGCCTCTTATTTACACCTGCCACTTAATAACGTAAAACGTTATGCCACTTTGCCACTTTTAATAACGTAAAACGTTATGCCACTTTAATAACGAAGGCACGTATAGGCTTACCCTACCACGTACTATCGTTATGCCACTTTGCCACTTTGCCACTTTAATAACGAAGGCACGTATAGGCTTACCCTACCACGTACTATCGTTATGCCACTTTGCCACTTTGCCACTTTAATAACGAAGGCACGTATAGGCTTACCCTACCACGTACTATCGTTATGCCACTTTGCCACTTTAATAACGAAGGCACGTATAGGCTTACCCTACCACGTACTATCGTTATGCCACTTTGCCACTTTAATAACGAAGGCACGTATAGGCTTACCCTACCACGTACTATCGTTATGCCACTTTGCCACTTTGCCACTTTAATAACGAAGGCACGTATAGGCTTACCCTACCACGTACTATCGTTATGCCACTTTGCCACTTTAATAACGAAGGCACGTATAGGCTTACCCTACCACGTACTATCGTTATGCCACTTTGCCACTTTAATAACGTAGGCACGTATAGGCTTACCCTACCACGTACTGTCGTCATGCCACTAACACTCTTACTAGACTCTTGCCACTTTTAACACACTCTACCTCTACCTGCCTGGACTCTGCTTCTTCCTCTGGTAGCTGTAAATCCCTCTTTAACTGAGCTCGGCTAACTTACCAACTCAGATCTATCAACAAAATCTCGGGTCTCGGCTTCGAATCTTGATAGGTTAGAATGTGTGTGTTTTGAGTGTGTGAAGAAATAGATGTAAATGAAGATATTTTTGGGATTTTGGGGGTATTTATATCCCTGAAATCCCATTCTTATTTAACCCATCTCAATTAATCCACGTCCACAACCCACATCCATTACCCAACACTAGCCCGACCCATTCCAACTCATATTCTATTATTTATTTCCTAATAACCCGGGTAAACTTTCTCCCTAATATTAAGTAATATAATTAATATTACTTGGAAATTTCGGGATGTTACATCAGGTGACATTACTGAATTATTTAAGAGTTAGTGCCTTGTGCGTGTAGCCTTGCTGCGCGGGTAGCCTTCCCTGATGGCTAGTATCCGCAGCTGCGGGAACAGGCGGAGTACGTCGACCATTGGGAGGCTTTTCCTGCTGGAACAGCTTGCGTACTGCGCGTAAGGACGTCACGTCTCTGAGCATGGTTGGTCCTGCGGATCCAGTTGGTCTTTGCGCAGACGTCCCTCTTTAAGGTTGTCTTGCGAGTTCAACTGCGCAGACGTCCCTCTTCGAGGTGAGTCTTGCGGGTCCAACTGCGCAGACGTCCCTGTTTAAGGTGAGTCTTGCGAGTCCAACCGCGCAGACGTCCCTGTTGAAGGTGAGTCTTGCGGGTCCAACTGGGCTCTGCTGAGACCTACCTCTTCAGGTTCGGGTTCAATAAAGTTTAGAATGCCTAATAGATTTATAAATATCTAAATGTATAATAATCTTTTGAAAAATATTTTTAAAAGTACTATTCGTATCCAAAATTCAACTTTTTATATAATTTGGGGTTGGCTTTGGACCAGGATCTTTTGGCACACCTTATCATGACAAAATTCTGAAAGTTTACACCAACATACACAAAAGTCTTAAAGTTTTACGTCAATGACACACGATAAGATCCTTTTAGGTGGTCGGTCTAATCAATACCTTGCTAAGTTTTACTTCAAGGATCACATTCCCGTGGCAACTAGTTTTCCATGCCATAGAAACGTGTTAAAAAAACATAACAATGATTATTTTAATAATATATTCAGTCTCAACAACTATAATGATACTCTTTTAAAGGTTCCAACGAATATATAATGATGCAGATTTATCTCTTAATTTGAATTAAGATTTTAATATCTTTTATTATTTTATGTTAATTTAGTTTTCATGTTTATCTCTTTTTCTTTTAATAGTATAAATAGGGTTATGAATGTTTAGTTTTAGGAGCTTTTGATTGAGTTTTATATTAAAAGAACATTGTTCTTGAACCATTGGGCGTTTATTTGTCTTTGATTAGTCATGAGTCTCTCGAGCCAGTGATCGCTTCCGAAACTGCATCAATTGGTATAAGAGCTTTTGGTTCTCAAATGGCTCGACGTGGTGTTGAATACTTACTTGATCGTAGAGTCGCTGACCGAGGCAACGATCGAAGTAGTTTCTATTCACGTGCTCGTGGAGAAGATCGATGTCCTACTCGCAGAGTCGCCGACCGAGGCAGCGGTGGAGTCTGTTCCGACCCACGGGATCTTATGGAGCTCCAACGACTCTGAAAACGAGTCCGCGATCTTGAAGAGATCAAACGACTCCGAAAACGAGTCCGCGATCTTGAAGAGTTCAAACGACTCCGAAAACGAGTCCGCGATCTCGAATTACGACGGGAGATTCGCAAGACGGAAACAGAGTCGAGCACCGTCGTCTGGGACGAAGGTGGCGACGGAGAGCAGCAGCCGTTCAGCCGTCACCCACCCCGGTTCTATGAACCGATCTATCTCGAAGAGTGTTTATCGGAAGACGAACCCAGATTCGATGAAGATGGGATTGATTTCGATGAAGAAGAATTTTGGCTGGTGAAAAATATTCTTAGCGTAGGTGATGAATCAGTTCCCAATAATTGTAATGTTGAAGAAGTTCAAAGTGGTGGTTCTATTGTGGCTATCGGTGATAAAACAGTTTCCTATGAGAATCATGATGTTTGTTTGAAAGTACCGTTATTCAAGTCCTCAGAGTTGGACTTGACAAAAATCCCGGTAATTGAAATTCATATGGATCCTAAGATCTCCTCAAAAGTAAAGAATATGATTTATTTGAATAAAGTTGACTTTTATATTCCAAACGAGATGTATAATACTTGCAGCCATCCATTCCATTTGGAGTATAATGGTTTTCGGCCAAAATCAATGCATCACATCCACATCCAAAAACGTGGGCTGTTACGTGTGCATAACCCACATGAAAAACTATTATAACTTTTGATCAGGTCGTGATTGTTCGTAGCCCGTTTATGGAGTTGTTCGTAGCCCGTTTATGGAGTTGTATGTTAGACCGGGTGGTAATGCTCAAAGTGAAATTTCTATCATTCCGAGTCCAAAGCGAGAGGTGTCTATTGTTGCTTCCAAGCAAATTTCGAAAGTGGGCAAAAGACGAGTTAACATTCCATTTAAACCCGGCGGCTTGCCTTTGAAGTCTTCGAGGTTATTTTTAAAGATGTTCAAGTTGTCCAAAAAAAATAACAAAGGATTCGGTCTTTTATCCCGGGTTGCCAATGATTTATTCGACATACCCAAGACTCGAGGACGAGTCTTTTTCGAAGACGGGGAGAAGGAGGTGGAGAGAACTAGCGATTTGATAGACCAAGGTGGTATGAGTTTAGAGCCGCAAATGACCCGTAAAGTTGAACGGATTCGGTGGGTCATGATGCTAAAAATAAAGAGCGGGTTGATGTTCCATTTGATCCTGATGGCTTTGGTCGAAAGGTAAAACTCGAGGACGAGTTTTTTTTTAAAATGGGGAGAATGATGCAGATTTATCTCCTAATTTGAATTAAGATTTTAATATCTTTTATTATTTTATGTTTATTTAGTTTCCATGTTTATCTCTTTTTCTTTTAGTATAAATAGGGTTATGAATGTTTAGTTTTAGGAGTTTTTGATTGAGTTTTATATTAAAAGAACATTGTTCTTGAACCTTTGGTTCGTTTATTTGTCTTTGATTAGTCATGAGTCTCTCGAGCCATTGATCGCTTCCGAAACTGCATCATATAATCTTCATACAACATACTTGTAGTTCGCAAATAAACATCAAAGATTATAAACAAAGATTATACAAAGATCATTTGGGTAGTCGATATTCGCTTAGAAAATTTGTTGTTTGTATAATTTGGTTTAACCAACAACACATGTAGCGTGGTCATCAACGCACACACAGACTACACAATACAAAATTGCACATACGGTATTCAACAATTACATTAAAATATCATTATTAACACATGAGTGTATGTAACAACTATTACATTATAATATATTACACGTAATTAACTAAGCATATAAGGGTGTTTTCTGACACGTGACGTTTCAATTATCAATAACTAGTTTTGCAAGAAGTGATATAATGATAAAATGTCCCATAGCCTTTCAATAATTACACAATTATTATTTTTTTATTGTTTTTAAAATAAATAAAAAATAAAATAATTTCATTAGCCCAATCCTCCCCTACCACCGTTACGTGTATCGTGAGCCCAGGCAAAACAAAGAGGAAAACGAGGTAGGGGGACTATGTTCATCATGTTTTGACTGTGTTTCACAAAAAATACACAGTATACTATACTATATTATACTACTAGGTTAATGGCGTGTGTATAACACAGACGTAAACACGTGTGATTGTTTATTTGAATAAATATAAAATTATGAATTTATGTGAACATATGATTTTATGTAAATATTATGTTTTTGTATTTGTAATTAGAATAAATTGGATGAACAAAAAGTTATAAGAATTGTAGGTTTATTATTAGGTGTATAAGATTAGAATATCACACAATCGTTACGTAAAAATTTGCATGAGCAATAAAAATATAATATTGAAACACATTAAGTTACAAAATTCTATAGTATAATGAAAGTTATCGGTAAGATAATATACAAAATTGCATTTTATAAAAATTGTGTTTAATAATAGAAAAGACACACCTATGTATACGAAAATGTTATGTATTTATTGTATTATGTAGCTCACCGAATGTAGTAATGATGAAAGGAGCTTAAAAATAATTAAAGACGAAAGCACTTTCTAGAGTTGATGAAAGAAACAGATGCTCTCAACTCAAAAGATCCCATTAACTTAACTTAACTTAACTTAACTTTCTATCTATCATCTTCCACCTCCAACAATGGTGTCTGTTACTCTCAAATGCTATCATCTTCCTTATTATTCTATCAACAACACTAACTCTATTAACAATTTCTGTTCATCCAAGTCCACTGTTCGTTTCAATTGTCCAAACCCTAACCGACGTCATCTCGTTATCTCCTCGTCATCTTCAGATGAAGCGGCTGCATCTGGTTCCGTTACCTCCGGAGATAATATATCTAGGTCTGCTTATGTATTATTCACGATTGTTTTAATTTAGCTTTTGTTTCTTAATTATGTTTTGATTATATGAAATAATATTATATTCACATCGTAGAGATTATTAGCCTGTTGATGTTATTTGTGTATTTTAGCTCAGTAACTAGAAACGTAGAAACTTGTAGTATTATGAAGAAATTGTGCTTGTATACTTAAGGATTATTCATTTAATTTTGTTGGATTTAAAATGGAAATGAACTGTTGCTCTGCGGTCTGTTTGTACTCCTTAATAATATATATATTATTTTCCAAAATTGTGTATTATACATATAGAGAAAAGATAGAATACAATAATTGCTTAACGTACATTAGGTACAAGAATGCTTATATTCATGAAATCGATCCATGAAATCACATCACAAGATCTCGAAATCGTCAATACACATCCAATTAATCATTGGTTCAGTTTTTTACTTTTCTTCACGAAAACCGTTTTTTGAGCGTTTTAGTTTTTGGCTGAGCGTTTTAGTATTTTTGTCTTTGAGCGTGTCGCGTACCTATCATACGTTAAGCAATTATTGTACAGTAGCCTCACCCTATACATATATACACAAAAATTTGTTTATAATTTTAAAAATAAGTATTAACTTTTCAAACACTTCAAAGATTGTGACCAATTTTGACCGAAAGTTTGATTAAATTTCACCCGTTTTCGGGGCCAATTAGGTGAATCGAATCGGTAGCCTTCCGATTTCCAATTAATCAGCACCCAATCGTGATTTTTTTTTGACACTGAGGCTATGTAGATATATAGGTGTTAAGAAACTTGGAGTTTGAAACAAATCAAGAATAATCATAGATACAAGTTAGTTGCGGTTGAGTAAATTAGTATTTGTTAAAGCAAATACATAGATATAGCAAACTGTGCTTCCAAAAGTATTAAAGAAGGTGCACACATGCTGATTTTAAGTTTTGTTATGAATGCAGCAACTTCTGTATTATTGAAGGACCGGAGACTGTTCAGGATTTTGTTAAGATGCAGACAAAGGAAATCCAAGATAATATAAGGAGTAGGCGAAATAAAATTTTTCTCCTAATGGAAGAGGTAACACCTTCACCTTAATGCTTTGTCAATTGCAAAAATATGAATATCATATTGTTTTGACATTTGTTCATATTCACAGGTGAGGAGGTTAAGAGTGCAACAACGGTTAAAAAACATCAAAGTTAGTGAGGGCAGTGTTGAGGACAATGAGATGCCTGATATTCCATCTTCAATTCCCTTTCTACCTTCTGTGGTAAGTTACATTATCTTCTGCTTATAATCTGATGTCAAGAGCTTGTTTAAAGTATGCTTTAGTGTTAACTTTGTAGACGATGTATGGCGCATTTATAGGATTTAATTCATTTGATACTTATCTTTTTTATTCTGAAAACATGATACTATCATTATAGAGATTCACCAAACATTGTAATAAGATAACAGTAGTAATATATATGAATATATCACAACATCAGTGAAGTAAAATAGTTGTATTTAAGCCACATGTTACTCTATATGTACACAAAAGCTAGGATTTTGATTGCCTTTTAATAGGCTTGTAAACAAACCACCTGGGACATGTTGGTGTTCATTTTTTTATGTTCGTTTTTAATGATAGTATAAATGAACAGTTCATGAACACAAACAACGGCCATAACTGAACCTACATGAACAAACATAACCAAGCGAATGCTAATTAAAATTAAATGTGAACATCAATCTGTCAGACTTAAAAATTCATAAAACTAGATTAAATGGTAACATGTCTAAAAAGTTGAATATATAAATGAATGGACTTCAACACACATAAGTACATAACTAATGAACCTATATGAACAAACATACAGGAGTGCAATAAACAAACGTTCAAGAGCATAAATGAACAAAAAGTTTAGTTCATGTTCATCCGTTTACAAATTAAACGAATTGCTTATCGAACGGTTCACTGAACCCTTGGTTCATTTACAGGCCTACTTTTCCATATGTGCATCTTCCTATTGGTAAAATATTTTCTTACTAATATTTATTTTTCTTTCTATTTGAGATAGACACCAAGGACATTGAAGCAGCTCTACTTGACAAGTTTTTCATTCATATCAGGAATTATAGTCTTTGGTGGCCTTCTTGCACCAGTCGTAAGTTCATTTTTTGAATGATTATTATTATTCTTTTTTTTTTTGAGTTGTCATGTATATGTTTGTAACAAGGAAACTTATTTTTGTGTCAGTTGGAACTAAAACTTGGTTTGGGTGGCACATCATATAAAGATTTTATAACCAATATGCATCTGCCTATGCAACTGAGGTGTGATATACAAAACCGGTTAATGTATGCGTTTATTTAAGCAAATGTTTACACATAATATTTCTGTATTTGTTTCAGTGAGATTGATCCAATAGTAGCATCCTTTTCGGGTGGGGCGGTTGGTGTAATTTCAACTCTGATGTTGCTTGAAGCCAATAATGTCATGCAACAAGAGAAGAAAAGGTGCAGATACTGTCATGGAACTGGTAAGTAGTCTTGCAAACTCTTTGCTTATTCTTTTTTTAACTATGAAGAAAAAATGTTTTAATTATTGTTACAAAGTGAAATATTGTTACGCTAACAATCTATATCTTTGAATAAAATGATTTAGAAGGTTGTATGCATTATTATAAGGCTCTGGGCTAGGTATGTGCAGGGGTTGGTTTGAGTCGCCGGTTTTGGGCTTCAACTGAATAAAAAACTGAAAATACGGTTTTTAGGTTTTTAGAAAGCGTTTGGTTTCGGTTTTTTGGCTTTATCATTTGAGCATTAATATTTAGGGCTGGAAAAAAATGGTCCAAAATAATGAATTACACATTTGGACTAGAACATTTATTAATTTTTATAAATTACTTTAAATCGTTTTTTGGTTTCTTTTATTAATTTTTATAAACGTCCTGCTTGCGGTGCGCGCATATAATGTATATATGTGTGAACCCTCGGGTGGGAAAAAGTGAAATTGCACTAATTTTGACGTTATTTTACTAATCTCGTGAAAATAACGTTAAAAGTGGCGGAAGGTTAATCAAGCATCATGTGGTGGCGTTGATAGCCGAAAGACAAGGGTACATGCACCAATCGCCGTTGTCCCGATGGTTGAGTGCTATGTGCCTTATGCCCCAGGCTTGATGCAAAACTACTATCGAGCCGAGGGTCTCACCGGAAGCAGCCTCTCTATCCCTATGGGGTAGAGATAAGGTTGTCTACATCTTACCCTCCTCAGACTCTACCATAGCTTTGCTATTGGTGGGATATACCGACGACGGCGGCGGCGGCGGCGGCGGCGGCGGGCGGCGGCGGCGGCGGCGGCGGCGACGACGACGACGACGACGACGACGTTTTTTCGATTATAATGCACAAGTATACAACCCAAAACGATTAAATCGTTTTTTGGTTTCTTTTGTTTTTTTCTGTTCGGTTTGGATTCAAATTGGTACGGTTTTTTTCGATTATTGGTTGACTGCAAAACAAAACCGAACGGAATTGGCATTTCAAAAATCATAAAACCAAACCGACTTTTTATTGGGTTTGGTTAAGTCGCCTGTTGGTTATTCCTGTTTTAAGACCAACTTAATATAATGCACAAGTATACAACCCAAAACGAGTAAAATTTCTAATCTCAATTATATGCGCATTAATTAGGGGTGTTAATGTACTAAAATACAGGATACTTGGCATGTGCTCGTTGTTCTTCTAGCGGTGTGTGCTTAAACGTAGAGCCAATTTCTGTAGCTAATGCTTCTGATAGTCCATTACGCGCTCCAACTACCCGAAGGTGTCTCAACTGCTCTGGGGCTGGAAAGGTACTAAAAACTAGGGGAAGGTTCATGTATATTTTGATCTTAACATGAGTATGTAGGAAATAATGCCAATTTATTTAAAAATGCAAACGTAAGAAACAATACCAATCTACATAAACAATGACTTATGCTAACAAAGAAAAGAACCTAAAAACTACAGCAAAAAAATCAAAATCAAGAACAAAATAATAACAGCATATACCAGCAAATACTTATAACAGCAAAAGAAAACATCTAATAATAACAACAAAATATAAATAAGCATATACTTATAACGTCTCATAATCGAAAATTAGCAAATACGAACAAAAAATAGCAGCAAACACCTATAAAAATTAACCTAATCATAACAACAAATTGGTTCTCACCGTTTTCATGTTAAGAATAAAATGTATTTGATCCTGTTTCCTAAAAACTATATATATATTCATGTAACTTAATTCTGGTGGTCCATTTTTTTGTTTGGTCTTTTATTGTTTATTGTGACTACATTGATTCAGGTAATGTGCCCCACATGTCTTTGCACGGGAATGGTAATGGCAAGTGAGCATGATCATCGAATAGACCCATTTGACTAAATTGCTGACTCGAACCATTGCAGCCCGGTTATAGGGAAATGATGTAACTTATATTGGTAAACCGAGGTTTATAGTAAAACAAATATGCGTTTTAAGTATATTCGGCGGTCAAATTACTTTCGGTTATATGTATACCAGCTTGTATACTTGGTGTCGATACGCTCTTGATACTATATAGCAACTTCTGATATATGATTATACCGTCAGTCAGACTTGTCTTGTTTGTATTTGGTTTTGATATCGAATTAATTTCCTTTTCATTTAACCAGGTGTGAATACAGATGCCTAGGCATGCATACGTGATGATTTGATCACACACTTGCTTTCTTATTTTGCTATGATAACCTTCGCATAAGTGGGCATCAGTATTCAATTAAAGAATCATGTGAACAGTTTGATGTTAATGGCTTAATGCCCCTCCAGTGAAAAGCCCTTAATCGCCACTACCTTAACCGATTATCGTTTAATCGCCCATGGAAATGGCACACTTAGGTGGCGCCCTGGGGGAGACAAACTTAATCGCAAATCTACGTTCCATAATCCGTCTCTTGCACGCCTACAATTTCACTTATTCGTAAATACTACAATTTCAACTTATTTGTAAAACTACCGTTACTTGTAGAAAAAAGAAATATTATATAATAATTTATTTATATATATAATATTGATGATATTTGTCTTGTGATATTACTGGCCGTTTCAGCTCAGCGCGTACGTTTGGATTCTAACTTTGTATTTCTTCGTTTATTTGATACACAAATTATATTATATGCTAAATAAATAATAATGTTGGCATATTAACAAACAGTTCCAGCTCAGCGCGTACGTTTGGATTCTAACTTTGTATTTCTTCGTTTATTTGTTACACAAATTATATTATATGCTAAATAAATAATAATGTTGGCATATTAACAAACAGTTCCAGCTAAGCGCGTACGTTTGGATTCTAACTTTGTATTTCTTCGTTTATTTGTTACACAAATTATATTATATGCCAAATAAATAATAATGTTGGCATATTAACAAACAGTTCGTGTGCGAAACAATTAAATTAGGGTGGTTATATACAAACACCAGCCCCCTGGTGTGTGATTAAGGCTATACAGCTCGTATAGAGACTATACGAGTCGTATAGCCCTAATTTATTGACATGCGTGCGAAGGTGACAGCTTTTTACAGTGTATACGAGCCGTATAGACCCTATACAAGCCGTATAGATTTTCCAGCTCGTATAGCCCACGTAACGTGTCTGACCTATACGAGCCGTATATGGTCTATATGACTCTTATATACAACAAGTCAACATGTACTATGATAAGAGATTTATAATTATTTTCTGGTCTATATGACCCGTATAGACCAGGTATCAGCTTTTTTTTTCTCCAACCATTTAAGATATATGTGTTGCTTTGTAAGATAATACCAAAAGTTGTATGGCTGATTGTAACATTAGGATATAAGCCTAAAACTTGATAGATTTGTCTGATGATTTATGATTTTTTATAGAAAGTTGTTTGACTAATTGTAATATTGGGATTTAAGAATCTAGTGAAAATAATATAAAGAGGTGTTTTAAGTTTTAATATTTTGTAATTTTAAAGTTTAAAAATAATTATACGAGTCAAACAGACCTTATACGAGTCATATAGCCCTATACGGCTCGTATATGGTCTATACGATACAAAAGAATAAAACCTAACACTTCCTGATTGAAAATGACTTGACTATGCACCTATACGAGTCGTATACACCCTATACGACTCGTATAGACTCTCCCGGTGTATGAATAACCTACTTAGTGTATGTATAACCCAAGCCTTAATTTATTATCGAGAATGAATAAGTGATATAATTTTCGAGTTGACTTCATTAATGTTGCTATGCCAAGTTTTGGTGCTCATCTAAAGTAAGTATAAAATCCGATAACCAATTATAATCGGCCCCTATAAACTCGAATACCAATTAGCCGATTTTTAGCTACAGCA
This sequence comes from Bidens hawaiensis, assembly GCF_021521415.1. Classification (NCBI taxonomy): domain Eukaryota; kingdom Viridiplantae; phylum Streptophyta; class Magnoliopsida; order Asterales; family Asteraceae; genus Bidens; species Bidens hawaiensis. The sequence goes on along the minus strand of NW_027492698.1, from coordinate 179,205 downwards.
ATAAAAAAGAAACCCGAGAACCTTAAGCTTAATTAACCACGTACCCGGATAACACTCCTAAATTGTGGTGTGACTTAAAAGTCAAGAAGTCAACTCTACAAGTACCCAAGTTAATTTTGGTTCACACAATTTTCAGGGATGAATTTCCAACTAAATTTCGAGTTTTTTTTTAAAAGAGTGTTGGTGGAAAAAATAATTACTAAAATGGTGTTCATTGAATAATATTTATTATAATGGTGTTATTGAAAATATTTTTGGTTTTTCACTCCAAAACTTACTGGGTAAACCTAAGATGGACCAACACATGCCTTTTTTTTAAATAATAATGTTAATTAAAATTTAAAATAAATAATTAACATTTTTTTCTTCTTCTTTGTAATTAATAATCAACTCTTTAAATAAATTCTAAAATGTTGTACAAAATTGATGGTCAGCGTTTTTTGTGATTAAACTCATTTTTGTTTATAAAAAAGGTGTCCGTATACAAAATTCTGTTAGAACTTCGTCAAGTTTGTTTTTGGGTATACCAAAATTTAATATTTTTTGAAGAATAAAATATATATTTTTAGTTTTAGGTGTCCTACAGCGTATCGATTAACTTTATAATTATATAATTTAAAATAGCTTTACTTTAATAATGCATTTTTATTTTTAATAGATTGAGATAATATACATGAAGTGTAGATCGAACTAAGGATGAGCTCGATACTAATACCGAAACTTGCAAGAAATGGGCACCGACTCGGTACCGGTAACGAAGAAAAAAGTTAAGTGAAAATACATATACTATACTGATCAGTATTGTACCATTAACGAAGAAAAAAATTAAGTAAAATACCGGTACCACACTGAACCGTATCGTACCGGTACTTACCCATCTCGAAACCTCCAAAAAGTTGAACTGAATCGATACCGGCGATACCTAATATGATACTGGCTCGGTATCGATACGCGATACCATTACTCATCCATAGATCGAAATTAAAAACAAAAAAGTAAGTGTAGATGATGGATTTTGTCTTAGTAACTACAAAATGGGAGCGTTTAAAATATTGATTAAAAAAAGAAGTGTAACATCCTAAAATGATTCTAGTATTAAATAAAGAAAGTTGCGTTTAGTTGTCGAGTGTTAATAATTAATCTATGCTAAATAAAGAAAAGATCATGGATTGAGATTAAATAAGATGGATTAAAGGGTAATGGGCTTTAGGTCTATGGGCCTTGGGAAATATAAATATCCTCCTAAACCACCATAAAACCCTAAATCTCATTTCATTCCATCTAAATCTCTACACACTCCAAAACACACACACCACACCACCATATACGGCCGGCGGCCGAGAGAGAGAAGCGAGCAAGATCCGAGAGAGATTAAACGTTAGTTGGTATTAGATCTTTATTACACGAGATCTAGGTGCATAAACAAAAACGAGATCCAAACGAGCACTAAAGGTATGTTCTTGACCCTTTAAAGTTTACATTTTTATACACGTTTAATCTTGAAACTTGAACCTAGAATAGATCAAGTATAAACGAAAGATAAAGTTGTAAACTTGATAGTAAATATGAGTGAAATGAACCCGGAAATGGAAACGGCTCGATTAAATGAACCCTTAAACTAGTATTGAACGTTTTGAGCTTAAAGGTCCAAACTTTACGTGTTTTCGGGTCAAACCATATCCAAAAACGACCATAGGATTGATCGCGAGTTGGTTAAATATCGAATCCAAGAGTTTCACGTTAAAACAGATATGATTGTGGGGGATTAAGATTGAACAGAGACGGCAGCTGGGCAACTTCGCCTGCAAGCTTAACTTCGCCTGCAAGGTTAACTTCGCCTAAGGCCAAGTTCGCCAAACTGATAACTTCGCCTAAGGCCAAGTTCGCCCATGATAACTTCGCCTAAGGCTAAGTTCGCTAATGCTCAACTTCGCCTGGCATATGTTCGCCTAGGGTTAACTTCGCCGATCACTAACTTCGCCTATGCTCAAGTTCGCTTAATGTTAAGTTCGATTATTGTTAAGTTCGCTTAATGATAAGTTCGCTGGGGTTAGCAAATTAAAAAATAAATTAAAAACCTAATGAAAAATATGTTAAGACAGTTAATGGAAATAAAATTTTTCCAAGCTGACCTGGCAGCTCGACCCCAGCCAGGGGCTCTGCCCCTTGGACCCTGCTAGGGGCTGCCGCCCCTAGACCCCGCTGCCCCCGGACCCCCGTTCATTGTGGGTTATATAAAGATAGAAATACAACATGAGTAGTAGTAGTTAATTGATACAGGTAAATATTATACAGTTAGCCGTGCACAGCTCAAGAAGGGAATAACGATTAACGGAGAGCGTAACAAGATTCAGGTGAGTTTCTAGCCCCAACTCCTTGTTATGTTTTCGGGGTTGTGTGCATACTCGATGTGATAGTTAATACACTTATCTTAAGTGGTAAGTGTATGCCTTGTATGATTTATGTATGATGATTGTTTGACGGTGCGTGAACGATCTTCGGATATTGCATGTACCGTCAGGTGGTAATTAAGATATGATTGATAAGTATGATGAAATATATGATGTATGTATGAATATATGATGTATGCATAATGTATGTATGTTATGATGATGGTACGTGAACGCTCTTCGGAGATTGCACGTATTGTCAAGGAAAGTATGTATGAACAGGTACGGTACAGTTACACGAAACAAAGGGACCAGACCCTAATAATATCTGTGATGTTATGGACCAGACCCTAATAATATCTGTGATGTTAGGGACCAGACCCTTATAATATCTGTGATGTTAGGGACCAGACCCTGATAATATCTGTGATGTTAGGGACCAGACCCTTATAATATATGTGATATCAGGGACCAGACCCTTATAATATATGTGAGGTTATAGGGCGAAAAGGCTCTTTAAAACGTATGATTATGTATGTAAAGAAAGTATGAAGGTAAGAATGAAAGTATATGCACTTATGTGTGTATGAAAGAAAGTTAAGAGGTTAAGTATGAAATGTAAAAGGTATTGTATGAGTATGTGATTAACTAGAACTCACTCAGCGTAGCTGACTTTTAGTATGCACGCAGGTGAATAGAATGAGGCAGGTAGCTTGAGGAGGACATATGGCAGAGTTGGACGAAGCTGGCATCTGAAGATTTTGCTATGATGTTTTATTTTAAAAGACTATGTTTTGTTTTTAAATGACTATGAATGCTCTATAAGACAAGAATTATGGTTATGGAATGTAATGGTTTGAATGTTTTTAATGTTCCGCGAATGTTTTAATTAACTCTGATATTTAGAACTGCGTTTATGAGTAAATCCAACACGAAAGTAGGGCTACCGGTAACGGGGCCTTACAAGAAGATGGATATACTGAGTGTAATTATATTTGCATAACATTTTTGAATTTGTTTAAAGAGACATTTATTAATTAAGAAGAAGAAGAAGATATATAATTGTTTAAGAAAATTATTTATTTTAGATTTTAATTAATATTATTTTTTTTTAAGAAAAAGGGCATGTGTTGGTCGCATCTTAGGTCTACCCAATAAGTTTTGGAGTGAGAAACCAAAAATACTTCATTAACACCATTATGGTAAATACTTTTTCCGTGCCTTTGAAAGTATTCACATTTCTTTTTTAGTTTGTCTCATTACAAATGCCACTATCAAACTTTATTAATTAATTTCAAAATTTACCTTTAAAATGCAATCATTCAAACTTTTTTAAATTTTGTCTTTTTATATATGTCAAGGGCATTATAGTAATTTGTTAAAAAAAAGTGTAATCATTCAAACCTTCTTAAATTTTGTGTTTTTCAAACCATGACACTTGTTGAGGGACGGAGGGAGTATTATTCAATGAACACCATTTTGGTAATTATTTTTTTCATCAACACCCTTTTTGGAAAAAACTCATAAATTTCCACATACATTAAATGTTTAAATATTCATTGATAGCTTTTTTTTTATTTTTTTAACGGCGACTATCTTAAGTGTTAGGCCATCACACACTCTAATTTGGAGAGGTCCGCTGCCCCACTATGACCATATTGTGTTGTCTTAACCGGGCTCAGGCTGTCTTTCGAGTTTGACGTGGGCGTTCTCCCGGTAAATCATATCGCCGACTGTCACTTGACATTCGATGTGGTTAGCTACTTATTTTTTTTTCATGATCGGAATTGTGAGAACCTTTTATATATGTTTGTGTCTGCATGTTTGCTTGTCAGTTCTTGACATAACCTGAAAACAATATAAAAAAATAGGTTTTGGATCGGTTAACACGAAACATTTTATAGAATACCCAAATTTAATAAATAGGTTAACACAAACACATTATATTTATAAATGGATTAGCCTGTAATATGTAGAGTTTTTATAGAGTTCTTTTAGATTCCAAAAGGGGTTATCAAAGAATTTTTAATATATAATTCTCTCTAAAAAACGTTTTTAAAAGTAATATTAATTTTGTGTGTTGAAATTATTTCTCAAGACTAGAGAGAGTAGTCAAAATTGACGGATGAATATAAAAAATGGAAAAGTGAGAAACTAGGGTTCGCTTGTTTGGATAATTGGATATTGAGGGTATTTTAGAAGGCTAACAAATGAGCAAATCAAGGCAAGTTTTCTAGTCGAGTAAACTAATATCTGTTTTGAACTCATACTACGTAAATGTTAGGTAGGTATTAAATAATAGAGGGAGTAAATTGCAATTGTTCAATATTCGAAATCTTAGTGAAACAGATACAACTATATATTTTGACTTTTTAGATTTAACTTTAATACAAAACTAGTTTGTTAGAAAATATGTCTGGTTTAAATCCTTGCGATTCAATTTTTAAGTTTTGATATATTTAAGATAGTGACTTTATATGAGATGCATCCGAATGATTTTAGTAATAAAGAAATACGTTGTATTTTGGGTGATGATCTTACGATTTTTTATTACACTTTAAAGGAATATGATAAATTTGTAAATTTGGGTGTTATTTGTGACCTTGCTCGTATGATGGTGAAAACTGGAAAGCACACCACCTTTTCTTTGGTTTATAAAATATTAAAACTAGCGTTAGTTTTACCGGTTGTAACCGCAACCGTTGAAAGATGTTTTTTTTCTAAAATGAAGCTTATTAAGACGAATTTGTGCAACCGAATGGGTGATGAGTATTTGAACAATGCTTTTAAGTTGTGTGGTCGAAAGTTAAAACGTTTGATAAAGTAAAATAAGATGATGTAATGACTCGATATCATTTCGAAACCGAATATGAAAAATTTGCACATCATGTGTTTACATTCATTTATTATTGTGTTTCTATTTTTGTTCCATTACATCAAGGCCGGCTATGAAGCAAGGCCCGGTAGTCGACCGACTCCGACCCGACACCCCGATAGGCCTGAACTTTTTATTTTTTAATTATATATATTTTTATAAAAAAATAATATATGTATTTTTAATATTTAAACTCAACGACTCAACTAATTTAAGACCCAACGGTATACATTTTCACCTTGACCTAAAATTTTTCACGATTCTCGGAGACGACCCTGGTTTACATTGTGTAAAATACTGTAAAAAGAATTTGAAACGTTACCCCTAAATTAACGTCTAGATCCATCAATGCTTATAATGTTGTAATGGCGTGGAATGTAATAGGTTGAGCCTTAAATGAAAGTTATTCAATTCATCATTACAACCAACAAGAAAAAAACAAATGTGTACTCAGGAAATCCCAAAGATCATGCCGAATAAGCCATTGATCCGTCGTTTTCACCCTTTTAGTTCGACTATAAAAAAGAGCCTTGGCCATCTCCCAACTTGAAGCATCTCCCCTCAATTAATCCACCATTTTAGTTTTCACCATTTTCTTTTTCTATTTTCTAGTGTGTGATGCTAGATCTGTGTGTGTCTTTGTGCAAGCTAGATCTGAATAGTCGCTAGCCATTGGGTCCGATGAAGTTGTGTTGCTGTGGAAGACTCTTTTGTTATAAGATTCCATGGCTGCTATTATCTCTGCTCGTTAGAATGGGTGGTCTCGGAATAGGTTAAAATCTCATTCCTCTTATCGTATGTATAAAACTTGGCCATGTCAAGTCAACGCGGACCGACCCGAATATGACCTGGTATGAGTTACACCGAGATTAACGGACTATATGCTCACTTAATCATTAACTGGGCCGACACATTCATCTTGATGATGAATGTCGTACGGATTCTGTTATAACGTCAACCGGGACCACCCTCTGCTCACGAAAACCATAATTCCACCCCCACATTCACCTTTAACCGGAATCCTCCATGGATGCCGGTGATGTCGGTCCGATACCACCACTTCAAGGGTTTCCACCACCAGCCATACCAGCCTTCGGCCATCCGCATTTACCGACACCGTATTTTGAGTGCCGTTTTTGCTCGGAAATGTACGGCCGGATTTCCTTGTTCCGCCAGCACATCCGTGAGTGCCCGGAGAACCCACCGCCGCCACCTGCTGCTGCTGTTATCTCACCGCCTGCTATCCCGCCGCCACCACCTGCTGCTGCTGACCCACAACCACCACTTGCTGCTGCTGACCAACCACCGCCGCCACCTGCTGCTGCTGACCCACTACCGCCACCACCTGTTCCGTGATGATATCGGCCAGCTTGCTAAGTTTTTATTTAATAATCAGGTTAAATAGTTAAGTTTATGTTTATGTTTATGTTGAATCCTTTGGGACCTTAATTACTTTTGTGTATGAAACACTATCGTTTCTTGATGATTGATAATATGAATATTGCTGTTGTATCGATGTTGATGATGATATTGAATTGGATTCGTAATTTTAATTTTATGTTTATGTTTTTATGTTTATGTTGAATCTTTGGGACCTTACTTTTGTGTATGAGGCTTTTTTTTTTTTTTTTTAAATGTTTAAGCTTGTCTCCTACTATTTACAATAAATCGTCATTGTCAGGGATCGAACCATGGACCTCTCACCCAAAGGCCTAAGCCTTTACCATCCCACCAAAGTGGAGATGGCGTATGAGGCAGCTGTATCGTTTCTTAATGATGAATATATCGTTTCTTGATGATGAATATATCATTTCTTGATAATATGAATATTGCTGCTGTATCGTTTGTTTATGTTGATTACGATATTGAATCGAATTCATTATTTTAATTTTGTCGTACGGTGGGGTCGGTATCACGATTCTGTTATAACGTCATCCGGGACCCACCCTCTCTCTCCCCAAACAAACACGGCCCCACATGATCAAAATACATGATTAAACAAATATGGTATAAAGGTTTTTGATTAAAATTCTTGACTTGCAATATGTAATTGACAAATGGGTATTAGCAATTACGTAAAACCTTTTTTTCAAAAAATATTTATATAATTTGAATAACTAATATTTTGCATAAACAATTTGGCCAGGCTAGGGTTGAGGTGAAGATTGATGAAAGTAGTTATAATATTAATATCTTACTACTTAGTACTTACTAAACTTTTTAAAAATCTACTTTTCCATTATTATTATTATTATTATACCCACCTTGATCCTTGTGCCCAGTTTAACAAACATGCTAGCCTATGATTGTTAAGGATGTTATCTCTGTTGTTGGTAAATGGCTCCGAGCGACGATTGAGAGATATTATGGTATATTTTGGGAATTTTCAATGGAGACTAGCCTCTCCCTATTCATTTTGCTATGCCGCTGCCGTCGTGAGTTGCAACCATCACCGGAAGTACTTGAGTTCATCGATTGTGTCGTTCATCTAGCTTCGGTTCGTTAGATCTCAGTGTTCTTCCCGGTTTTAATAACCGGGGTATAAAACTAACCTTTAATCTATGGTTTGATTTATTAACCGTACTCGTATATGTTGTAATCGGATCCGAGTTCGGGTTTCGGTTCGATGGTTCGTGTATACTCGTTATTATCCGCTGCGTTTATTTGGTTCGTTTTGATTATTAAATGACTAATAATTACTTAAACGAATATAATATGTTAAAACGGGTTAAAATTGTTTATCCGTTTTGTTCCGAACCACCGTTGAAACCCAACAGTGGTATCAGAGCCGTGGTTACAACGTACGAGTCGATCCCGGTTCGTTTAAACCGGATCTACATCACAAACTTTAAATCATTTAAAGTTTCTTGATCTAGATTCATTTTCGGGTGATTTTAGATTTAGTCAAAGTTTTGTTTATTTTATTTGACCAAGTCAAAACAATCCGAAATTTATTTATTTTGAATGTCTAAATCCGGTCCCGACCTATGTTTGTTTGGTTGTTGAGCTTGTTATTTGGCCATGTGGATGGCTCAAAATTGTAAACGGTTATTATTTTATTTTTCGGTTTTCTTTTGGCCATTTGGATGGTTCAAATTTGTAATAGGGCAAATTATGTTAGTATTATAAATTTGTAATAAAGATTACGCGAAGATCACCGAGGACGAGCTCAAGAATTTCCTTGAGTTAGTGGGAGTTCAGACAAGATGACGGGATGCACGAAGAAGTCCATCCTTGTGGTTGTTTTGTGTTGTGAACCCTTTGACCCGATCGATCTCTCTAATTATTTGATAAAACTAAAAAAGTTATTTACAATTTTGCATATTACCATTTTATACATGGACTTTTAGCAATGAATTTTTTTCTTTACAAAATGAAAAGTACTATCTTTAATCGAAAAAAATCTAATAACAAGAGTTCACATCCTATATATGTTATATGAAATTTGTTCTATCATATATAATGACGTATACTTTATATCTAGGTTTATAAACCTCATTTTACGATTGTTATGGATAGACAATCTTTTTCCACAAACTCCAAGACAATCTGCGATGCGCATGTAATGCTATTCACGTCTATTGCGGAGGTTTTTTGTAACATCCCGAAATTTAACCCGCTGACCAAAATCTATTTTTCGTAAATAAATGATATTTTTTATTATTTTAAAAGATTCCAGATATTTTATTTAAAGTTATTTTATAAAAGTTTTTTTTAGAAAAATGTTTCGTTTTATAAATTTTATGAACTCGACCCGTCTTGGCCCGTAGGAAAAAAAAAAAAAAAAAAAAAAAAAAAAACCAACCCGAGCCAAAACCCGAACCCAAGAAACCGAGTATATAAACGTAAGTTCAAGACAACTCCCCCATTTTCTCTTCTTCTCTCCCACTCCCACACCCAAACGCTCTCATTCTAGAGAGAGAAGCTAGAGAGAGAAAGTGTTCAAAACGCAAATTCGAGCCCGGAATCTTATAGCAATTCGTTTTTGGTAAGTCCCTCTCGAAAATCATCCGTTTTCATAACCATTTTCGGCCTCAAATCGAGCAAAAACACCCATTTTCGTTTCTAGAGTTTTCGGGTCAAAAACCGTCTTGTTTTGGTGTCAAAATGCAGGTCTTTGTGTTTAAAAACACCAGGAATCATTAGTTCTTTCAATCCCGAGCATTTCCATGTCAAAAACTTCGATTTTGGGTGAAAAATCATGAAAATCGCGAAATCCCGTAGGTTTCTCCGTCGCCCGGCTTGAAGGCGTCGACTCAGGACTCATTCGGTCGAACCAGTCGACCGAACCAGTCCATTCGACCGAATAGGGAAGCAACCGAATGGTCTCCACCTCATTCGACCGAATGAGCTTCGTATTCGACCGAACGAGTGTCTATTCGACCGAACAAGTGCCATGTTCGACCGAACGAGTTTTCCCAGCTGGTTCGACCGAGTGTGTGTCTAGTTCGATCGAGTGTGCCTCAGATTCGACCGAATGTGTGCCTATTCGACCGAATCAAGCCAGAACCAAGCTGTTTTCGTCTTTAAAACCTAGTTTTTGCTCGAGGTCGCGTAAGCTCGTTTTCTTAGACTTATAACGCGTTGTTAACCTTATATATATGTCCAATTCTAGGCTAAGGAGATCTATTGTAGCACCATCCTAACCCGAGATCAAGGTGAGTTCATAACCCCTTTTTAACTGTATTGCTTTATCAAACCACGGGGTGGAAATATGCAAAAACACTTTACTTCAAAACCTTTACACACTGTTTTCTCTGCTTTTACACGCTTTCACTTATAACTTAATGTAATGTAAGCACTATCACAATTACTTTACTTTATAAATTGTAACTTCACTATGAACTGCTGCCCTATGAACTGTTACTTTATGAACTGTTGCACTATACACGTTTGCTCTACACGTTATTGTACTATGAACTATATGCTCCCTACACTGTCGCTCTATGAACCACGGCCACTATCTCGACTGCTTTGGGTATCCTGCGGGACCCATGTAAGGCTCATCTAACCAACACTGACTCGACGGCCTTGGATTCTGTGTGAATCCATGTAAGTCTCGTATTCCTCGCATGGCCTCTTATGTGTATTATGTGTTATTACTTGCTCTTTTGGTCTATCTGTTATGTGCAATTATCTCGAGTATTATGAACTATTGCGTTGCCTCACACACATCGTAACTCTGGACTCTCCTCTCCACTCAATGACCCACGTGCACGCTTTTCGCGCACTATTATGAACTGTAATGATCCATGTACCCGCACTACGCTTTTATTTATGATCTGTCTTCTCACTTTGGATTTATAAACCAAAAAGCACAACAAAATATGCTGTAGGAGTGGTGGGTTAGCCGCTGGTACACCCTATATATAAACCCTTACAACCTATTTTGGTGCGCTTGTTCTTTTTCTAACTATTTTTCCTAAAAACCGGGATCATACTCAAACATGGTAGAACAAGTTGTAGGAGTGGTGGGTTAGCCGCTGGTACACCCTATATATAAACCCCTACAACTTGGTCTAGCATGCTTGTGTATGAAATCCCTTTTTCTTTTTACCACAAACTTATGTTCTCACTCAACTATTTTTGTAGTTGACGTTTTCCTGCATATTTTCAGATAATGCTGATAGATGAAGAACACGGATTTCTAGATGGCCTTAGGAGAAGACCGAAGGCGTAGTACTAGATTTAGTATCTGTTGGACAATTGTGGTGTTATTTGTATCTTTTGAACAATGTAACTTGAATATTTATGTATGCATTTCATTTAGACTCTTAACCTGTGTTATGGCTTATTCAATCTGCGACTTCGTCCACGCCCTTGGCTTTCCGCCTTTGGCCGGGGGTGTGACAGATTGGTATCAGAGCCCAAGGTTATAGAGAATTAGGTATGACCTAGACTATAACTTAGGGACCATACTCTGGATAGTTTCATGCATCACTTGCACATATCACACTTGCTTACTTGCCAACTATTTACTTGCTACTTGCTTACATGTTTATCTGTTTAATCGCTTGTCTCTCCACTCTGATCTATGTTCGAGCATGATGCCACACATCACTATATCGCCACTTGTATCACATCTACACATTGTTTGCTTATCTTGTGATCGCCTTACTCTATTGCTATATCCTCGATGTATCTCTTTTGCACTTGTTTCTCATTTTGTCTATTCCAAGAATGCCTCCCCGACGCGCTGATAACACTGACCCTGCCGAGCTGGCCAACATTATCGCACAGCAGATAGCTGCTGTCCTTCCTGGAATGGTGACCCAAATCGCCCAGACCATGCAAGAGGGAGTTCAACCCGCTGCAAACCAAGACCAGAACCCGAACGCTAATGCAACCGATCGACACTACAAGGCCTTCCAAAGTGCCCGACCGACGAACTTCGAAGGATCTGAAGGCGCTGCTGGTCTTCTACAATGGTTCGAAAAGATGGAAGTTACGTTCGATATCGTTGCTTGCCCGGAAAATCTGAGAGTCCGCTATGCTGCAAGTATGTTCCTCAAGCGCGCTCTAAACTGGTGGAACAACGAAGTCAGAACTCGTGGCCGTGAAGCTGCCAACGCTTTGCCCTGAACCGAATTCAAGGAAGTCGTCACCCGAGAGTTCGTACCCCGTAGCGAGCAACAGAAGCTCGAAGCAGAGTTTTGGGAACATAAGATGGAAGGGGCTGACTACCAAGGATACACCGAACGTTACCACGAGCTCGCCCTTTTGGTACCACATATGGTTACTCCCGCAGAACGTGCTGTTGAAGCTTACATCCGTGGCCTTCCCGATTGCATGCGCGCCATCCTCATCGCAGCTGATCCCCAGACGGTCCAAGCCGCTGTTCACCTCACCGCTCTTGTGGCCCAGAGCCTAATCAAAGCCGGCCAACTATCTGACGAACCGAATCGCAAGAAGCAGAAGGTCCTTGCCGCCACCACTACTGTCACTCAAGCTGTTCCCCTGAACACAGTTGCTCCTGATGCCTCCAACAGACCCCGAGCGGGATACGCCGGTGCCCATCCCAAATGCCACATGTGCCAACGTCATCACCCCCAGGGAGTCCAATGCTACAGATGCACAAATTGTGGACGACTCGGCCACCTAGCTAATACCTGCAGATCTGCACCTGCCGCCGCCAACAACGCCGCCTCCAACGCGAGAGCCTGTTACGAGTGTGGAGCCACCGATCACCTCAGGAATCGCTGCCCCCGCATCACCGTCGAGATTCCTCCTGCAAGAGGACGCGTTTACAGGATCGGAGCCGCCGCAGCCCAGCAAGATCAAGACGCCGCTCCAGGTATGTTCTCTTCCTTTCCTTCCGACACGATTCTAACCCTTTTCTCCTTGCTCTCTTCTTACGACTTTAACCCTTGCCGGAGCTGCTCGCCTTTGACCCCTACACGCCCGCACAACTAGTTTAACTCGAATTCTTGACAACACCACTTATGATCAACACACTTTCCACTATTATCACTACTACACTTTGTACACTAAGCACTATTACACGAACCACGCACAAACGCAATGCTCTCGTATCCCTCACACTATGACCAACGAGCAAACGTGCTTCACGACCGATCGAACTATTTACGCATTATACTGCTGCCGCTTATGTGATTGCCTGGTTATGTGATTATGTGTAGAGTTTTCCCTTAAGCACTTACGCGATGGAGTGACAGTTGCAAGGACGATGCAAGGTGAAATAACGATTATAGTCCGGAATATAATTGTTAAGTCACAGGTGCGTACGTATGCAGATGTTCCATCATGGTACTGTGAGTCCTGAGCCCAATATTCGTGGAGTAAGAGCTACTCAAAGAATGTCGAAGGAGTGGTGGGTACGCCGCTGGTACACCCTATATATAAACCCCTTCGGCAGGGCGTGTGTAGTTCTGAAGCGGGTATTGGAGGTAGGGACTTGTAGTAGTAAAGTGTGTCGCAAGTCTTGAACCCAATGGCAGTTGAGAGAGTATTCAAGGAATGTTGTAGGAGTGGTGGGTACGCCGCTGGTACACCCTATATATAAACTCCTACAACTGGAATTGAATATGATCGAATACGAAAATTGGAAATTTAGGGCTTGTGAGGGGAGTAGGAGTGTCACTGTGAGTCCTAGTCCATGATCAGCGGAAAGGAACATTCGGGTAAAGTTGAAGGGGTGGTGGGTTAGCCGATGGTACACCCTATACATAAACCCCTTCAGCAGTACGTGGATGCGCCCGAAGCAAGTCTTGGGTGAATGCTCATAGTTTTGTGTTTGGATGAACTAAGTTGCTCTAATCACTAGGATCGCGAATGGACTATTTATGCTCATGAACTCACTATTTGAACCACTATGCGCAATTTATTTTCTCTCTTGGATTGATTACTCTATCTCGAACCAAGTTATCTCATGCTCAAATTTCATGATATTTAAAAGTTAATATAGGCCATTTGGACGTTATGCATGGAAAGGAGAAATTCTCAAATTACGATGAGGGAGTGGTGGGTTAGCCGATGGTACACCCTATATATAAGCCCCCTCCTCGTTAATTTGCGAATCCCTGAAAGTGCACATCAAAAGAATGACCTGTATTGATTTGGTAGAATCTATTTCATAAGTTGGACCGTGTGCTTGAATTTCGGGACGAAATTCCCTAAAGTTGGGGAGACTGTAACATCCCGAAATTTAACCCGCTGACCAAAATCTATTTTTCGTAAATAAATGATATTTTTTATTATTTTAAAAGATTCCAGATATTTTATTTAAAGTTATTTTATAAAAGTTTTTTTTAGAAAAATGTTTCGTTTTATAAATTTTATGAACTCGACCCGTCTTGACCCGTAGGAAAAAAAAAAAAAAAAAAACCAACCCGAGCCAAAACCCGAACCCAAGAAACCGAGTATATAAACGTAAGTTCAAGACAACTCCCCCATTTTCTCTTCTTCTCTCCCACTCCCACACCCAAACGCTCTCATTCTAGAGAGAGAAGCTAGAGAGAGAAAGTGTTCAAAACGCAAATCCGAGCCCGGAATCTTATAGCAATTCGTTTTTGGTAAGTCCCTCTCGAAAATCATCCGTTTTCATAACCATTTCGGCCTCAAATCGAGCAAAAACACCCATTTTCGTTTCTAGAGTTTTCGGGTCAAAAACCGTCTTGTTTTGGTGTCAAAATGCAGGTCTTTGTGTTTAAAAACACTAGGAATCATTAGTTCTTTCAATCCCGAGCATTTCCATGTCAAAAACTTCGATTTTGGGTGAAAAATCATGAAAATCGCGAAATCCCGTAGGTTTCTCCGTCGCCCGGCTTGAAGGCGTCGACTCAGGACTCATTCGGTCGAACCAGTCCATTCGACCGAATAGGGAAGCAACCGAATGGTCTCCACCTCATTCGACCGAATGAGCTTCGTATTCGACCGAACGAGTGTCTATTCGACCGAACAAGTGCCATGTTCGACCGAACGAGTTTTCCCAGCTGGTTCGACCGAGTGTGTGTCTAGTTCGATCGAGTGTGCCTCAGATTCGACCGAATGTGTGCCTATTCGACCGAATCAAGCCAGAACCAAGCTGTTTTCGTCTTTAAAACCTAGTTTTTGCTCGAGGTCGCGTAAGCTCGTTTTCTTAGACTTATAACGCGTTGTTAACCTTATATATATGTCCAATTCTAGGCTAAGGAGATCTATTGTAGCACCATCCTAACCCGAGATCAAGGTGAGTTCATAACCCCTTTTTAACTGTATTGCTTTATCAAACCACGGAGTGGAAATATGCAAAAACACTTTACTTCAAAACCTTTACACACTGTTTTCTCTGCTTTTACACGCTTTCACTTATAACTTAATGTAATGTAAGCACTATCACAATTACTTTACTTTATAAATTGTAACTTCACTATGAACTGCTGCCCTATGAACTGTTACTTTATGAACTGTTGCAATATACACGTTTGCTCTACACGTTATTGTACTATGAACTATATGCTCCCTACACTGTCGCTCTATGAACCACGGCCACTATCTCGACTGCTTTGGGTATCCTGCGGGACCCATGTAAGGCTCATCTAACCAACACTGACTCGACGGCCTTGGATTCTGTGTGAATCCATGTAAGTCTCGTATTCCTCGCATGGCCTCTTATGTGTATTATGTGTTATTACTTGCTCTTTTGGTCTATCTGTTATGTGCAATTATCTCGAGTATTATGAACTATTGCGTTGCCTCACACACATCGTAACTCTGGACTCTCCTCTCCACTCAATGACCCACGTGCACGCTTTTCGCGCACTATTATGAACTGTAATGATCCATGTACCCGCACTACGCTTTTATTTATGATCTGTCTTCTCACTTTGGATTTATAAACCAAAAAGCACAACAAAATATGCTGTAGGAGTGGTGGGTTAGCCGCTGGTACACCCTATATATAAACCCCTACAACCTATTTTGGTGCGCTTGTTCTTTTTCTAACTATTTTTCCTAAAAACCGGGATCATACTCAAACATGGTAGAACAAGTTGTAGGAGTGGTGGGTTAGCCGCTGGTACACCCTATATATAAACCCCTACAACTTGGTCTAGCATGCTTGTGTATGAAATCCCTTTTTCTTTTTACCACAAACTTATGTTCTCACTCAACTATTTTTGTAGTTGACGTTTTCCTGCATATTTTCAGATAATGCTGATAGATGAAGAACACGGATTTCTAGATGGCCTTAGGAGAAGACCGAAGGCGTAGTACTAGATTTAGTATCTGTTGGACAATTGTGGTGTTATTTGTATCTTTTGAACAATGTAACTTGAATATTTATGTATGCATTTCATTTAGACTCTTAACCTGTGTTATGGCTTATTCAATCTGCGACTTCGTCCACGCCCTTGGCTTTCCGCCTTTGGCCGGGGGTGTGACATTTTTAGACGCGGGTTATGGAATATTCTAAGGTAAGATAAGCAAATGATTATGTAGTGTCGTAAGCCTGTAAGCGAACCGAAACAAACAAGATTTTGTTGTTCATTTCGGTTTGAAATTTTAAACCGCACTAAACTGAACCGTTACTAACGTTTTAGTATTATGGTTTAGGCTTTATTGGGCTCATATAGTTATATAAAATGCATAAAGTAAAAAAAAATAGAGCTGTTAGATTTTTATTTTAGATGTACACTTATAATAACTATATTAATAAACAAATGCTAGTCTTTAAGCTGAGTTTCAACCAATCATATGGTGAAGATAACTGTTGGCGTTTTCATTTTTGCGTTTTCATTTTATTCTTGTACTTTGAAGTGAGTCTGACTCTTTTAAATATATGTTTGACTTTGGTGAAGGCAATGATCGGGTGCATCGGCGGCAGGATCGGGTGCATCGGCGGCAGGATCGGGTGCATAGGTGGGTTGAGGTCCAATACATCTAG
Source organism: Bidens hawaiensis (assembly GCF_021521415.1). Lineage (NCBI taxonomy): Eukaryota > Viridiplantae > Streptophyta > Magnoliopsida > Asterales > Asteraceae > Bidens > Bidens hawaiensis. The sequence continues at coordinate 162,557 of NW_027492698.1, read as the reverse complement.
CGACGTGAACACCAAAATCTAGAGTATTAATCGGGTCAAAGAGTATTAATCGGGTTAACCCAAATAATTATTAGGGTCGGGTTTCGGGTCCGTTTTAGAAAAAAAATCGGGTTTCGGGTTAACCGAGTAATAGTTTAAATTGTGGGGATGGCAAAGACCTTTTTAGTGGGATTGTTTTCTTGAATGTGTTTAAACATTTGTATGCATCTAACACAGTTTGACATCTATCCAATTTGGAACTTTTTAGTCGTATTATTATGACTTATGAATTGAACCTCACTGGGATTTTCTATTGTGTGATTTTGTCTTTGCCTTCAAGTATTTTGTAACAATCTAGAGATATGCCAAGTGAGAAATATTAAGACTAGATGCTTATCAAAGTAAAATGGATATATGGAAAGTTGGTTGCCTGCAGAGCTCACGTTTATGAAAATGAAAATACAAGAACAAATGCTATCTATAATTGTAGTTGTGTGCAATGGTGAAGCCTCTACACAACAAAACGAAACAAAAAAATTACCACAAACATAATATGCTTCATTCATCTTTATAACAATGAGTCATCAGTTTCCATTTCCAGTTGATATCCCAGAATCATTCTTGTACATTTAGACGAATTTTAAAACCAATTCTACAACTTTATTTCAAATTATTATTAATTGTATTATATGCCTAACATTATAATATTTCGCTTATTTGCAGATTATGCCACCCTAAAGAGAGCGTTCACCCACTCCAGACCCGGAGATGTATTTCTCCAGTTCCCCCGTAACACCGAAGAACGTGATAGACTTTTTAGATTTTATCGTATGTCTTTTGTTGATCCCCGCACTATTGAGTGGCCTTTCTTGGAGGAAGTGGCTCAAAGAAGCCATGTTGAGGCTATTATCGGGGTAAAAACTCCTTGGAGGCGCATGCTTGATGCCGGTAACACAATCGGGTATCGAGAAATAACATTAGAGTTCTTATCCACTTTCAATTTTAATCCGGTGCCGATCAAGTCGATTCATACCGATGTTGTATCCTTTCGGTTATGCCGTAGGGTGTTTGACCTTACTTTACCGCGGTTTGCGGTTACACTTGGGTTCTACGCCAAGAGTGGGTCACGCAGACTGATCTGTTCTTCTTGCATACTCTTTTTGCACCAGCTAGGTGCAACCTAGCGCATTGCATTGACTCATACTTTGCTACCAGATACCAGTTTAGGGAGGAGTCCTCGATTGCATGCAGCGCCTATGTCACGACCCTGCTATAGGGCTCGATTTTTTTCAGAATTGAATCAAGCGTTCTATGACAGAGAAATACGAGCATAATATGATCGGTAAGCAGACATGTGGGCTGATGAAGATCACTAAAAAGGTTGGGAGGCAGACTCGTTTCATTGCGGTGCAAGAGCCACAGCCAGAGCTCGAGCACCCGGCGCCACACCATCATGTGATTAGACCAGTGTCGCCGATCTCAATACATATGGATGATACGTTACGTGAGCTTGTTGCTACCCAGGAGCGGATCTAGTTACTACTTAGGGGTTGGCAAAAAATACAAACAATAATTACACAACAAATACTTTTCAACTAGCCCAGTCTACATTCAAATTTCTAGCCCTATTTTTTAATCCTCCTCTATTTTTATCTATAGTTGTAATTGTTAATTTGTTTATATAAATTATTAATTTGGAATTGTTTGGCAATTGTATATTTGAATGATTGATTATGGTTTATTGGATATTTGGATAGTGTAAATTGGAAATATTGTAATTGACTAGATATTTATGGTTTATGTGTAAATTAGAATTGATTATGATTTTACGTTTTAAATTTTGCTTCTTTTAATATTAAGGAACTTAAAAGATGATACGGCAAAGTCATATTAGCAGTTTTTTTAAACAAAAATTTCAAGGAAATGACGATATAAGTCAAACACCAAGTTCAAACAAATATTCCAGATACGTGAAATACGATAAAAAAAAAAGTGAGCGTTACCCCTGAAATTTTGGTCTAGATCCGATATTGTTGCTACCACTCGCCTTATAGATGCTAGGTCGCGTGGATGATTAAGTGGGCGAGGGAGGAGGGTCGTACAGTTCCAGCACAGTCGGGCATACTTGGTTCACCGCCGCAAGAGAAATAGGAGCCCCCACCACAGTAGTCGTTATTTTATCATTAGGTATTTAGATGATGTATTTTGAACTTTATGTTTTGGACCTTTTGTTTTGGATATTATGTTTTGGTCCTTATGATTACATGTTTGTTTGGTTGCTTAGTTGATTATCACGTGTGGATTATTATAACTTTGCTTATTTGTGTTTAAAAAGTTTTTCTTTTACAAGCGCAATCAATTAGAGTAAAAAAGTGAAGATAAAGTATTTAAATACGTAAAATAATGCGTCACCCGACAACTTCTATTTCATTTGTCATGTGTCTATAAGGCATTAAACAACTATAATATTATAAATTATAAAGGCTATATTTCAAAAGCTGAGTTAACACGAGCCAAAACATCTACACCAACAAATGAAACTAGTTTTATAGCAATTATATTTCAAAAGCTTAGATAACTCATATATGTGTCAACCAAAATGGATTGCATTACCACATCTAAAAAGTGGTTACCCCGAAACGCTCATGTTGTGCGTAGGTGGTTATGTATGAAGCAAAATATTTACTTTTGAGTTACGTGTTTTATTTTGTAACCAACTCGGGTGTTATTCTTAATATTTTGTAAGTTAAAAATTGAAAAAAAAAACTATATGAGTCAAATAGACCCTATACGAGTCATATAGCCATATACGAGCCGTACATGAGCTATACGATACAAAAGAATAAAACCTGACACTTCTGCTTGAAAATGACTTGACTATGCACCTATACGACTCGTATAGAGCCTATACGACTCGTATAGGCTCTCCTAGTGTATGAATGACCTACCTGGTGTGTGTATAACCCAAGCCTTAAATTATGATGATAAAAAATCAGAATCAGATCACACCTCAATTCAATTAATCATAATAGACCAATTTCGTTCAAGGAACACTTACTATTGTTTTGTTTGTTTGTTTTCTTGGTCTGATATGGTTCAGTACTTTCATCAAACACCTTGTGTTCACAGCTTAAAAGGAAAAAAAACATGCCGAACACAATTTGGTCCTTGCCGTGTAGCTCAGTTGGTTATGGGGACGTAAGACTTGGAACAATAACCTGGAGGTCGTGGGTTTGAAACCGATCCTAAGCGTCAATCGCCTTGTCGCTTAGTGAGGCTGATTTACCTCTCACGTGATGGGCCTGGGACGGTTTTGCGTGTCCGGAACAACACGTTTTGGAACAATTTGATCATTTGTTTGATTCATTATGATTAGATCTTGATCCTCAAAACATCTTATTTAAGTTGCATTAGTCGCCTTCTCGTACTTATAAAAACGATATATTTATCGACTGTTATGATAAAATAAATAAGTTACACACTAAAGTGATTTGACTTGCTGCACTGTTACTTTGTGGAGTTTTAAGGATGACAACGGTAGTTGGAACAACAATGGATCGATCGCAATCTAATAAACTTGGAGCACTCGGGCTCGGTCATCTATTGCAGGACAGGGGAGTTACAATACTCAACTAACTTATTATTAACTCAAACTGTATATTTCTTTCATCATTGCTTTGATGATATTCTAGCCTATATTTTCATATTATTAATGTATATATTTCAGTACTAAAGTAAGGATTTAGCTACAGTAAAAGACGATCAAGAGTGGGAGATTTTAGAAACGAAAAAAGCCCTTTCAAGAACCGGCCCGGTTGATGCTTACAAGCCCAAAAACTTGCCATTGGAGGACGAGCTAAAGGTGAAAACGATATCATATTAGAAACTAACATGTTATATACAGATGGGTCAATTTGGGTTATGAGTTATCGTTAACGGGCCAAATGGGTTAACTGAAAAGGAAACATGTCAAATCGGTCAAAACATTGAAAGTCGTCCAAAATGTATCTGGACGCATAAATCCTTCAAAATCGCTTTTTTAAGCAAAGTTCATAATTTCATATTATTATTATTATTATTATTATTATTATTATTATTATTAGGTTATATGAAGCATCCTCATTAATTTCATGTCATCTAAAACAGAAGTAACAAAACAATACACTAAACATATTTCCATTTCTCATAATATGTGAAAAACTAGAAGTCTAGAATAACATCTCTTAAACACTAATTAAGATCATAATAAGTTAATAACTAACTAACAACCATTTTATTACATACTTTCATAAAAGTTGCAAGGTCTAATTAATGCTAGCCGTCTTCATAGACCACGCGTTCAGTTTCTTGACGGTGATGGGCTCATGTCCGTTGTTAAATACATGCAAATGAACGTTACGACTAACAGCTAACGTAGGATAGACCCTTGATGTAATAACCGTCTTTCCTCCTTCTGCAAAGCTTTCTATGACTGAATGGTCAATCAGACTCCTAAGCGAAAGCTTCTTTTCAGCTAAGTCAACATCCACAAAACTTCCATATGATGGCTTGTATTCTTTTCGGTTCAATGAGGAACTGTATTCATAAAAAAATCAATATTAGTTCATATAATTCAAAAAACCGCGTATATATATTTTCACTGATATTTTAAGGATCTTACTGAGTGGCATAAGAACACATGAGAACTTTATGTTTCTTGTGAATGGTTCTAAAAATTCTAAAGAAAACCGGAGTATACTCTTCAAGATTATGTGAAGCCAGGGTCAAGAGACCGAATGGCCCGAGCCCACCTTGAACCGTTGCACCACAAACTCCACATATACTTTTACCAATATCATGTTGTGGGAACTTCACCCATTTTTCGTCATATAACTCTGCCTTTTCCAAACTTGAAAATGTAAACGTAACGTCAACATCCGCCTATGTTAACACATCACATCAAATAAATAACTTGTCAACTTCATACATTCAAATATTCAATATATTTGCAAACTTATAATAGTTGTTATAATATATAAACCTGTCCTGCAGTGACTCCTTTCACTTCAATGGTATTCCCTTTGTTAATCATTACATAGTTTAGCTCCACTTTTTTACGCCTTAACGTTTCCAACTCGGAAATTGGCCATTGTACCAACATATGTCCTCTCGGGTCCAACCACACCTTTCGTGGAATCAACTACATACGATAAGCAATAAGCGATGAATCAGACATTTAAAATTTAAAATTTTAAAAATCCCAAAAATTACATCATATGAAATTATGAATATACAAATATACACATTACTAATATAAAGTTAATACCAACTACAATAGCAATCTACAATAAACAATTATTTATAATAACAAAGAAAAAAACCTAAATATTACAACAAAATAATCAAAATCAATAACAAAAAATATTTATTACCGCAAAAGATAAAATCTAATAATAATAACAAAATATAAATCAGCAAATACTTTTAACGTCTCATAATCGAAAATTAGCATATACGAACAAAAAAATAACAGCAAACACCTATGAAAATAAACCTAATGATAACAGCAAATTGGTTCTCACTGTTTACATGTTAAGAAAAATGTATTTGATCATGTTTCTATACAAATATACACATTATTAATATAAAGTTACCTGAATTCCAGCCCAACCCTTTTTAATATCTTCAGTTTCTGTACTTGACTCATTAGCCCAACCCCACAAAATCCTACGTTTCGTGCTCTGGTCATAGAATGACTTCGAAGCAAAAAAGTTTACCATAGTCATATCGTAAACCACCCCAACTGTCTTCAGACGTGTTATACGGAACATACCTATCGTTAACAAGGTCATACCTTCCGATGGTATAATAATCGTACCTCGTCATTTCAAGGCTATTCTTAAGAACATATTTAACACCTTTACCATGTGTTGACGTGTCCAACCCGTGTGTACCTTTACACGCTACCGGGTAAAAGTCAGGACATTCCCACAAACCCGTGTCACGCTTACTATGAAACGGGTGTTTTGCCTTAACCCATGTGACAAAATCTTGACTTCGGTATAAATAAGTGATCCCTCTATTATTATGCCTACTACCAATGATCATGTTCCAATGACCCTTGTTGTACCACGCAGTTGTCGGGTCACGAAAAGCTGAAATGTTCTCACTTGTTGGGGGTTAAGAACGGGTTGTTATCGTCGGGTTTGATCCATTCTCTTAGGTAAGGGTCTGAGTAGTTGGCGGGTATAGCGTAGACTTGGACTTGATGACCGGGTTTAGGATTTGGTGCAATGATGCCTGTGTACTGGATCACGGGTTTACCGCCGGGTAAGACTGTGGCTGATCCAGACCAACACCCGTATTTGTCGTAAGGCTTCGATGGCACGATTGCTGGCTCGAGGTGGATCCAGTTAACCATGTCTTTCGACACCGAATGCGCCCACACAATGTTGCCCCATTTTGCACCTTTGGGATTGTATTGGTAGAACAAATGATAATAGCCTTTGTAATACATTGGTCCTGTTTAATTCCATTTTATTAGATTTATATAACTTACTTGAGTTAAAATTTTAATAATAATAAGATTTCAAAAGAAAAACTTACCAGTTGGATCTATATATTCAGATTTAGCATAAGTGCCCACATAGATTTCATATTTTCATGCAAAAAAAGATGAAAATGTTGTTAAGTTAGTTACATATTAAATAAATAATAAATAGTTAACCAGAAACGCATAGTATATATTTGCTAATCTTCAGTTAATTATAAACATTAAACAGAGTCAACATGCTTAATAGTTAACACTACAAAATAGTGAAGTACATGAAAAAACCACAATTTATAATGTAAATACTATAACAAAATAATCAGCATAATGTAATTATACATTATTTTGTAGGACCTTAAGAAATATTATTTACATCGAGATTTTAACATACGAATAACACTAAAAATAAGATTTTACATCGAGATTTTAATTATGACAACACACTCTTTATTATAAAAAAAAGTTTTGAAAACATTGATGGTATCTTTGTTAAACTTTATTTTTTAATAAAGAACGTGTTGTCATAATTTCGTTTATCTTTATTTTGGAATAATCTATTTGTTAAGACAATATTTCATTTTTTTAACGAAATAGATTAAGAAGATTTTACATCAAGATTTTAATTATGACAACAATATTGTGTAGGACCTTAATAAATTATGATTTTCTTTTTAATTACGAAAAACAGAAAAAATAAGATTTTTTTTCTTTGCATTTTCATTAACAAGGCTTGTTTTTTGAGAATGATAAATAACAAAAGTACACATGTATGATATCATACATACAATGAAGATCACTTACACCTAATATAGACACAATGCAAAGGAAAAAAAGAAAAACAAAAAATAAGTAGACATACCGTTAATCCAGTTTTTCTTTGGTTGAAGGTGATAACCGGTTCGGTGTACCTGCTTCACTCTAACATGATTACGAGTTTGAGTTTGGTGATTACTATCGACCGCCATGACACCGCCTAGACATAACAATAATGCTAAAGTCCATGCAATCTTTGTGAAACCACTCATTGTGACAAACAATAATATTCAAGGTTATTGTATAGAAATGTGACAAGAGAGTAGAACAAAACACTCAAAGGAACATATATAAACAATGCAAGATTTAGTTGAGGTTTTGGAGGAATTTATTGAGAAAAAATCTCCATAGATTTACTCTTCCAGATCTTATTTTCTCAAAATGGGTTTACAATTTCAAACTGTAATAATTTATTATTTCCTTTTTTGTAGGGCAGTTAAATTGTATGGTCTATAAATATACTTATTTTTATGTATACGGTTTATATTGTAACTACTTTTTGGTTTACTTTGTAAATTTTTTTATAAGCAGAGTATGTTTTAAACTTTTAATTATCAATAAATTAAGAAATGTAAATGTCATAATTGTTGTATTATTATAAATTTACAATGTAAGAAGTTTTACATTTATTATATCATCTATAATTTAACTAACCACAACCCACAACTACATACAGATAAAGTTGCGGACCCATTGTGTACTTTGATGTCTCTAATAAATTTAAAGATGTGGACCCATGGTGTACTATGATTCTCTTAATTTAACGTGTGAATTTTCAGCTTTTGTCTGATGAGTCGCATAAATAATGATAACTTGGCATTGTCGCTATCAAAAACTACAAATTACAGTGGGAATTTTAGGTAACCATTACCAACAAATTATAGTTCTATGTTCAATAGTTTTTAGAAAGAATAAATAAAGTACTTAATCAAGAATGATACTATTCTTTTATTTATTTATTTTTTGGGTTTTCACTTTTGTTTCTTAAATGCAGCATTATAGAGTGATTTTTTTTAAATAAGTTTCTCAGATCGTTCAATAAATCGTATTATAGGTTATAGAAAAGAAAAACTACATGATAGAATAACTGAACATTTTATATGGTGAGTATTGTATATGGTGGGTATGTCCACATATTTCCTCATTAACGTTACGTCAGTCAATATATTAATACTATATTTGGTTTAAAATATTTTCTCTAACATCGTGTATAATTAGTTAACCAAACCCCCTTAACGGTTAATCATAACTTCTTACAAAACTAGAACTACATCGATGTATGTTAAAAACAAAGACACTACATAATTTGGTCAATATATTTTTTTAACATCCACCTTTTAAACCAATGATCAAGATCTATTCAATCTAACATATGAAAGCCATCTTCTAAAAACTTTACTTCTAGATACATACAAAGAAGATTTCATATAATGATCAAAACAAGATTTTAAAAGGAACTTTAAGATATTCTATGTGTTTTTTTAAGACTTTTGTTTCATGTATAATTTGTTCACTCAAGTAATAGTTTTATGTCTGGGTTACATTTTTGAAGAGAGACATCCTACTTGTTACTTTGTTAGGATGGATTTGAAGTAGGGTTGACAATTTATATATAAGACACGAATGCATAACACATACCTACACGACTTCAACAGATAACAAGTAAGACCTTAACATGTTTCGGGTACTAAACATGTAGACACGAATTTACTTGTTAATCTTCGTGTCTAAACAGGTAAAATACTTATTTACCTGTAAAGTACCTGATTAGATTTTTATAATTAGATATATATATAATTATAAGTTATCCTAAACCATAAATTCCTAAAACATTCTCACTCTCTGTTTCTTAGCCGTCACCACTCACGACATTCCCTCTCCGGCCATCAACTCCTCCTCTGAACTCCAGGCATTAGCGCCACCTCTGAACTCCGGCTCCGCAGCCGTCGGTGCTTCCTCCGGTCGTCACAGCTTGTTGCCTCACTGTTAACCCTACTTAGTAAGTTAGCAATCTCTCTACTTGGACTCCAATTTACTACCTACCTATTATCCAAATTTCTTGTCGTGTATACAAGGTAGTAACAGGTTCGTGTTTGGAATACATATACACAATAAGTTTTCGTGTCGTGTAAAGAGGTATACACATTTTGTGTCTGTGTCTTATCGTGTACGAGTATACACAATATGTCATGCTGGGGTGGGCCCAATCTTTCGGGGACTTAAAACTTCTTTAAAGTTATATATTTTTTATATTTAAATTCTAAAACAATAACCTTTAATTTTTAGCCCAATCAACTAACCCAACATACCTTTTGCCAAATTAATATATATTTAGACCAACAAATTAAATCCCAAATATATTTTTGGTCAAAATTATAATGATCATTTATTCAATCAAAATCAGACCGAAGGTAGGTCTTAAATATAATTTTCTTTTTTTAATTATTAATAATTTTTTATCAACCTATCACACTCAAAAGATCTCAATTAAGACTAGAACTCATAATCATTTTTATAATAAGACCACAGCATCACCACTAGACCAAACAAATAGTTGTAGGTCTTATATATATTAGACAACGATCATTACTGGTTAAAATTATTTTCAATAAGACTATATATTAGAGAATATCAATTATAGAATATTCATTTAACTTTGCTTTGACACCAGTTAAACAAATAATTCATAGTATCAATTATAAAGACATTTTAGCCAAATTATCATATATTAGCTAATTCACATTAGACAATATAATAAAGAGTATTAAGTATAATACATTGACAATTATGCTACTGGTAATACTCTTGAAAAAAGTTACGATTATCATTGGTCAAAGTGAAAATACGAATGAATAATACGTCCTATGATTTTTAAAAACACAATTTGACAACATCAAAGTCAGTTTTACACCATCCCATCTTAAACAATATCAAGCTGTACCATCAATAATACAAAACTGGACTAATATAACTAAACAACACCACCACCACCTACGTTTGTCATTAAATCCAAAGAATGGATTTGTTTGTTCTGAGTTGATCCATCCACCATTGATAGACAATAACAAGAGTATAAAACATGATTCTGTTACTTCTGTACACGAAGTTCACCTTTGCGTTGAAATAACACCATTTTAGTTTATTTGTGACAAGGGTGATCGTGGAATCAAACTAATCTTTGACTCGTTCCCAGTAAACGATTCAAGCGAGTTATTTTCTCTAAATTCTTTTGATAAATCCTCCATCGGCATTGCTCTAAGTGAGTCTATGCTCCATATACTTGGAACATCAGTATCATTTCTTCTAGGGGTGCTTCCAGTCGGTTCATAATCCTGAATAACAAAGTAACAGCATATTTAAAATAAGTATACATCACTAAAAGTGACGGTTTTGACCAGTTTGCAAACAGGTCAAATCAGGTTATAAGAAACTTATTTTAAAAGTAAACACGCAAAAAGCTCAAAATTAAACCAAAAATTATAGTTTTGATACACAACTATTTAAATCGTTTTATGCAGTCTTTCATATTATTATATAATCTTATTTAATGCAGAAAGTTATAATCAATTTTTTTAAAGAGAAATAAATTGAAATAACCGACATACCAAACCAAAATATCGAACCCAACCCAAACCTACAATTTGATTAAGTTTTTGAAAACCTAAGATTTCGGTTCGTTTTCACATGTACTGAAAGCCGAAAAAACTAAATGAAGCTGTAAAAACGGACTTTTGTTATTAAATTTATGGATTATAATGGTGTAACCTAAAAACTTTAGGTCCAAATGTGTAATAATCAATTAATCATTGATTACAAAATAAAAAATAGACCCAAAATTCATTATTTTGGGTCAATTTTTCAACCCAAAATTTTCAAAGCCCAAATGCAACCGAGAACGAACCAAATCCACTGTAAAAAACCGAAAACCAAAAATAACGGTTTTTAAAAATCTGAATTTACAGTTTCTGGTTCGATTTGAGCCCAACGCTGATACATGCACACCCCAAGGTCAACCCAGCCCGACCCGGCACATTACCATGTATTTCTGGTGGAAAGTATCATAAGCCTTCTGCTCTATCAGAGAAGATTGTGTTGAATGATCTTTATGTAGGCTCTCAAGATTTTTCATGTGAGATTTTGTGGTTTCCTGAATGGCAGAAATGACATTTCTTCCTTGTTCCGATGTGCCTATAGAGAATATTCAAAACACAAAAAACATCATTACAAAAATAATTAAAAAAATAAAAGAATCAAGGTTAAAAAACACATGTTTTGCAAAAACTTACTGTCTGTGTGCTTTGATAAATCTTCACTAGTCTTCAACACATCATCTTTAGCGGTCTCTTTTAAAGAGTTAACCTCACGATCATGATCATCATTACTATCTAACGCGCTCCTGCAACATTCATCATTATATTTAGTTATTTACCATTGCATGTTTGCACTATATTTTGATTCATTAGAATAAGTGCAAAGAGCATGAAGTTAACATTAACTAAGATAACTAACTAACCTGATAAGGGTGTCCACTGCTGTCACATGTTGCTTTCCCAATTTAAACACAGACTCATGTGTCGTTTTAGAATGATTTACAGCCGATTCAGTAGCATCAAAACTGAATAAAAGAGAGAATGAGTGAATATAAAATAATCAACCAAATGAGATTACAACTTGCAAGCTGCAGTCAGCTTTTACTGACCATTTTTGTAGCACAGTCTCAAAACGACAGTGTTTTGATGCAACAAAAACCGCACTCTCTTTTGCATCATTTTCTGCTTGCTCAGAGAAATCTTGCCATTTTCTTTTAGCACTTGATGTGATCTTGTCAAAAGATGACACATGCCGTTCCAAAACTGCCTTGCTTCCTGCAGCAGTTTCTCTGATAGTCGCCAGCCTAGCATCCACCTGTACGCATGACTCAACCATAAATTTTTTTTCAATTTAAAGAAAATAAAACATAAGTTTCTCTGTTTACAAAAAACAAACCATGTCTTTTTGACGATTAACATGGTTTGAGACCAAACTTGTAACTTCATCAATGAGTTTCTGTGCATCAGACTTTGAATGCTCCTGAAAATACCAAAATACAACATAATATGTAATGATATATTGATTGTTTTAACCTTTTATGGAATTGCAGTTAACATTGTCCATTATATACCTCGTACACCTTCTTAAACTTATCAATGTTCTTGGTTTGTGTCTCATCAACTTGAATCGCATGACTTTCTAACTCTTTTGATTCTTTCATCAGCTTATTAAAGAACTCATGAATTGATTTGGATATATCTGTTGTATGTCCAACACTTGCATTAAATCTCTGAAAATTCAAAAACCAAAACAAAATATTAAAAGGCCATCAAGGAATCAACAGACAAATCAGTGATATTAAAAGCACCTAATAAAATGAATTTAGAACCAAGTTTATTATTAAAACAGTATAATTTTTGTCATCATATTTGGCATACTATCTGTCTGTAAGAAAAATATTTAGATAAAAAGTTGTCTAGTGAACTATTCGGCGGAAAGTTTGTTAATTTAATAAACGAACTAACATGAACACAAAAGCTGTTCATTTAGTTAAACGAAAGAACATCAACACATGTCTCTTTTGCTCGTTTATGTTCATGTGTTTATTTTTGTTCGTTTATGTTCGTTATACTAATTTTGTTCAAGTTCGTTTTCTATTAAACTCGTTGGCCCATTACATGATTACAACTTAGAGTAGTTATAACAACTTTGTACGTCCAACATATTGTTAGTTCAACTTGTTCATCTATTTTCTATTATATTCTTTCATTTTACGTTCGTCAAACGTCCGTTTATGCTCTTTACGAACGAACATAAATGAACATGAACCATTTTGTTACCTTCAACAAAAGATAAAATCACCAACCTGTCGAAGCTCTCTAGTAAAATGTGCCATTTCACCTTGTTGAGTTGATAAAGAGGATTGAAGCTCATTAAATATAGAAAGTCCTTTAACAGCTTCTTCAGCTAGTAACTGATTTAAAAAGTAGTGAATATATACACTGCTTATGTCTATAAAAAATTATTAAAACATTAATATGGTTTTACTTACTTCTTCAACAGAACCTGCATTTGAAGAAACCAAGGATTTAACCTCCTCTAAGTTTGCATTGGAATTTTCTTTGTGCAAAAGTACAACATTTTGCAGCTCCTCAATGTGAGATACATACAATGCTTTTGAACCACCGATTTTCTTTTTTAAGTCAATCATGGCCTGAAAACATAAACCATAGACAATCAACAATTTAATGATAAAATTGAAGCATATAACCTATTAAAATAGAATGATGAAACTTAAATAGTACCTTATCATTAAGGTTCATGTAAGTGTGACAGAATTTCTCAATGCATTGAAGTTGTTCATTTTGTTGAAACATTGATGTTGAGACCGTGTTGCAAAGAGATTTAACATCTTGTTTAAGCTCAGATTCAAATTTGTTCACGACAGATCTGTTACTAGCGTTCCTTTTATCTTCTCTTGCTGCATAAAACTCAAAAAACAATTGGCATTTAATCAGGTTTGTATTGATTATTAGCAACGGCAAGATGTCAGATTGTATAGCATGTCAAAAGGAGGTCTAATCCAATCTAAAACATTTTCTGTAGGTCTGTAAATGAACTAAACAAACATGAATGGAGCATGTTCATGTTCGTTCAACTTTAACCGAACAAACGGTATAAGACTAACAATTAAACAAACAAAGCTTTCTTGTTCTTGTTCATTTTGTAGAAAATTAGGGTGCCAGTGTTTGTTTATGTTCATTTGTTAATAGTATAAACGAACGGTTCAAAAAGGTAAATGAGCACAAACTAAAGGACTAGCTGAAATAGATGACCAAACATACTCAAGGTAAAACCAATTGAAAGTAAACATGAACATCAATTTGTTTGAACACAAACAAGCGTAAAAGAACAAGCATTCACGGACATATATGAACGAACTTGACATGTGTACATGTCCGTTCGTTTAACTAAATAAACAAAAAAAATAATGTTCATTTGTTTAGTTAACAAATGAACTTTTTCACCAAACGGTTCACTGAACGTTCGTTTACATGCCTAATTTTCTGCTCACTTCTAATAAAAAATATTGTAGACAATGCGTTAGATATGATTACAAAAGCAAAGTTATTGCAGTAATAATCTGAAATTTTAAACAAAAAGAGTGTATATGCAATAAAAACAGACTCTAGAGTTTAGACACCTTTCAACCCAACTATAACCAGTTGACATGTACCTGTACAGCTTTCATTTGACCCATTTGATATAAAAAAAACAACTCGTTCTTTGGTAAAAGGGTCAAAGACAAAAGATTGAGAAAACACTTACCGATCTTCGAAAGCAATAAAGTATTGTCCTTGAGGGATCTTTCTAATTTAGACCGCAAAACACAAGCTTGATTAGTCAGTGCATTTTCTGTTAACAATTTGTTCATTAGAATACATATATTTTATAAAAAAGTCATAAAATTTAACATCTAAAACCAACCACATATACCTGCTTTTTTCTGTTCACGTATTATAAAATCTCGCTCCTTGATAGCATATTGACATCTCTTTACTTCTTCCTGAGTATTAGACAGCTCCTTGCTGGTTTTATCAAGTTTATTCTATAGAATATAGATAATAGAAAGAGAGCAAATGATAAGTATAATATAATAATATAAGAAGTTCAGCAGCAATGCATGTTAAAATGTTAAATTTTAGTTTGATTTACCTGGGTTGAATCAAGCTTGTTACTCAAATCAGAGCACTCTTGAACTTGAGCATCATAATTAGTTTGCAACTCTTCAAATTGCTGTTGAAAGAGAAAGTAACAAATAAACAAGAGAACAATTTTACTTAGCATAAAAAAGTACAAAGTTTATAAAACACCTTTTGTTGGTCTTCTATCTTAACTCCCATTTGCTCAATCTGATCTGCCATTGACTAAACAATACAGAAATTTAAACCATGCAGTTTAAACTTATATGAAAGAAAATATGATTATAATATTAACATCAAAAAACAAAGTGAAATCGGAAAAACTATCTAGTACGTACCTTGCGTTCCAACTCCTCTTGATAATATCGCTCTGTTGGTACATAAACACCATTTTTCTCACGTGTAGCGTAAACCTCTGCAGGTAAAATAAGTAGACAAACCGTCATTTATGCCTAGTTTATTTTTTTGATTCGCCATTGCATTATCGAAAAAAAACATTGTTTTACCAGCTTTGAGCCTTTCAATTTCACCATAAAGATCTTTGATGAGAGTCGTTTTCATCATCTTCTGATTTACCTGGAGAAGAAGTCAGAAAAGAAGTATTAAACATATCAAAAATAAGAGATGGTTCACACTTTAAAGCATAACTAGACTACGAAACCAAGAACAACAATGTATGAAAAAAAGCAAATGGTTCTATCTAAACTCGTTAAGAACAATAAAGATGATTAGATAAGAGGATAAATTAAGGGTTTTAAGTTAAACTACAAGTCATTTGATCATCAATATGTGAGAATAGAGGCTAACCTCTGGTTTGTTCCTGATATTTTTTGCCCTGTGAGCATAGTCCAATGTACTCAAGGTCTCTTCAAGACAATGAACAGCAGGAGATACCGTAGCAATAATACACGTTTTGGTCCTTCCACCCAATGAATCACGCAGCAGGCGAGTCAATTTGCTATCTCTAGATTAAGTAAAACACGAAAGTTAAAACTTGAATGAATAAAAGGATAAAAACTTTAAGAATCATCCAAACCTATAAGGAATGTGCCCAATGTGTTCAACTAGAGCGGTTATTACTCGTCCTAGAGTAAGCAAACTTTTGTTTATTTCACCTGCTTCTCTTGCACGGCCCTAAGCATATAAAGAAGGCATTAACATAAAAGGTATTTCAAAACCTTGATTATTAAAAAAACTCAGTAAAAAACCTACCTCCCGAGCTCCGGATCGAGAGATATTTTCAGAACCAGCTAAATCAACCAGATTCAGTTTGCCACATTTAATCAACTCTTCACCTTCTGGTGTGGCCTCCTTAATATGGATAGTTATAGAAAACAAGGAATGTGAACGACTGAAAAACAAATGATTGTTAAAGAATATCAATAAGTTTTCACATTAACATTAAAGATAATACAGAATAACTCAATACCTTGATTGCTTGTTTAACAAGGTTTCTGCAGTTTTACGTTTTGCAGAGCCTCTTTCAAGTAAAGTAAAAATTTCACTAGCACTCGTCACAATCTCTTCTTCTAATCCTTTAACAAGAACTCCCCCTTTACCATCTTCCATAAGTGGCAAAAGCTTTTTCTGTTTTTCTTCAAAAACTCGAGTGATTTCTTCAGGAGGTAGTAAGTCAGTTATCTCCTCATTGTATAACTCTAAGAAAGTTACTTTAACACTGTATTCTGCATTTTGATGCTCCAGGGTATCAAATATCTGTTTAACAGCTCTAGGGATTACTCCTGCTCCTGGAGGCAGCTCTCCTTTTGGCCCACACTGTTAACACATTAACCAATGAATGTCAGCAGTTAATAACAAAAAAGTAATAAAACCAACTATAAGATTAATTGTAAACATATGTGACCTGATACCTTTGACCTCCTGCTATCACCCTCCATGGTGTATGTTTTTCCCGTTCCTGTCTGTCCGTAAGCAAAGATAGTACAATTAAAACCTTTTAAAACCTCATTCACAATAGGAACGACTGCTTGCTCGTATAGATCCTTTTGATGAGCACTAGGTCCAAAAACCTGCATACAAGAACACAATCATAGTTGATTACTAAAAACTGTACAGCACCATGTGACTATTAAAGATCAATACCTTCTTATATCTAATGAATCTAAGCCTCAATACTCATGAGTCATGACTCCTCTAGCACCCAAAATCATACATGAATTGAACTAACATAGTACAAAGGACTGTCATTTCACTTCAAAAACACATATAATTCATTTACAATGATATTACTGATTGTTAATCAGTGTTGTATACTTGTCTCACATACTAGGCGCTAGTCAAGCGGTGGTGTAGAGAGTAGAGACTAGCGATTAAACATGATTAATCCAATTTGATTTTGTATTTAACTTTTTACATATCCATATATACCAAAATTTATAAATATTTTTTTTCAATTTTGACCGTGTTTGACCAAATAACAACCTATGCGTGATTTTTACAACCATGCTGTTAATATAACACCAACATAGGATCAAGAACAACTAGTTGATGTTATATGTAAGCCAGTTCTACTCCAAAAGCTTCATAATTAACCTAACTCCACGTAACAGTTACAAATCAATCAATGCATCACCAAAACAATGTACACTAAACAACAAACTCTAGGTCTAAACATCATCGAATCACAAACTTCCAATGCATGCAAATTACAACACTGTCAATCGACCACCTATCTAAAACACGACAAAACCTGTTAATCAAAAAAGTACGCCATGTGAATTTTGTTTATTTTCTTAAATAACTGAAATTAATAGGTTAGGGCGTTAGGCACTATCATTTCTCCTTACTGATACACGAAACTTAAAACTGTCTTATAGCTATAACATATATAGTAGTTAAACGAGCCGCTAACATAAATAAGCAACAAACAACTAATTGAATGAATCTGGTACCTTATCGAACGTGAAAACCCTATCGATTTGCTTTCCGGCAATACTCTGCGAAACCGCAACCTCTCGCTGCTGGTCATTACACGTCACCACATGCGGAGCGTTGTTCCGTAACTCATCGTCACTAAACGGCCTAATTAACAACCAAATCAAACCTAATTAGATCAACATATATATGCATATATATACCTAAACACAAACCCTAACTGTTCAATTAATTCAACAACGAATAAATTAATATACCTGCAACGAAGAAGAACCTGAACATTAACTCCTTTATCTTGACGAGTAGACATTATTATTACACACAGTTAGTTAGTGAGTGACTGACTGTGTGTTGATAATTTGATTGGATTGGATTGGATTGAATTGAACCGTTAAGAGTTTATAAAAATTAAATAATAAGAAATGGAAGCAGCGGGATGGATTTGGGGTTTAATAATTTGAATTAATTGAAGGGCGCTCTTGGTGAATGGATCTGACGGCTGGTGGTTTGTTGGTTTTGATCTGACGGTGTGTGTGGTGTTAAGATCTGGATCGTGGTTGTGAGTTGACGGAAATGCCCTTAGTTGTGTGTTTTGTTGCTCTCTTTACACATTAAAGCATCTACATGTTAAGTTAATGTTAAAATTAATTGAAAAAAATAATTAATCGTCAAATAATTTAAGAATGTTGCGATGCATATTTGCCACCAAATATTCTCAACGACTCGGAATGAGCAAATGATGTATGGTATTGCTAATATTATTGATACTGATTTTTTAAGATTTTCGGTTATGTAATGGTTTTATGTATTTAAAAGTTTGTTATGGTATTTACGACTTATGGTGTTTGGTTGTGTAATGCTATAAAAACTCATGATTTAAGCATTCATTTATTGATTTGTGTATGTTTATGCTAGTGTATGGCTTTTGGATTGGGAATGTTGAATGAAATTCATGGATTTGTATAAGTTTATGCTAGTGTATGGCTTTTGAACTAAGAATAATGAATGAAGTCTTTATTATTTATGATCAACTCATGAATGTTCATCCTTATACTTATGTTTGGAAAAACAAATTTCTTTGTGTTATGACTTGTCATGTCAAGTGTTATGTTTATCATCGGTTTGTTGACACGAACTTCTGATTTATGTAATATTTACATGAATATCATAAGTTGAAGTAGTGCATGATTATTGTTTAGTTTAATAAACATTATTTAGATGTACATTATCGAATGTGAATGTAACAATTAAAAAATTACAAGGAAGATTAACATTGACCAATTGAACATCCTCTAACATCCTGAAAATTTTGGTTCAATTTTGACAAGTTAGAAAAGACGAGTGACTTAAAATAATCCCAAAAATATGTAATGGAGAAGAAGAAAGGAAGAAAAGTGTATTCATCCCACGTTAGAAGAAAGAACAAAATTCACATAGTAATATTCTTATGTGACTAGATACACTCAATGGTCTTGGTCTTAGTGAGGGTGCTTTCGCACTCAACGAGCTCGGACTCGGGCGATGGGCGCAATGTGGCGCTTTGATGGCGCACTTTGCACTTCGCATTGTCGCGATCCACCTTTGTATTTTAGGAAAGTTGAAGGACTAAAAGTGAAAATTTGAGTTTTGAAACCCATCGCGTTACGCAAAGGGCTTAAACAAGGAACCATCGCGATACGCGATGGAATTGGGGAAGAAAGTAAGGATGGGTCGTGTCGTGCTATGCAATAAACCGACCCATCACTCCGATGCGATTAAGTTGGGTGCCTAAAGAGTAGTCACAAAGGTATTTTTGTTGATATTACAATGGTATTGGAAAGATTTCACAATTGAGTCAGCGTCATTCACCATCGGTGTGCTGGCGTATTTTCCAACCCATTTTACTAAAAATCAAAAAGGTTAAATCAGTCAAGCAATACATGATAGAATATTGTAGATTTAATAATCATATGAGATATTTTATTTCAAAGTATTATATTTTCAAAAAACATGTATTTGAATTATCAAACGGAGAGTAAATCCCGAGTTTCAATATATTAAAATTTTATTCAAATAATTCTGCTAAAATAACCTAACTCTGGTATATTTACAAGCATGTACCAATTAAAGGGTCACACGCATAGGCCCTAAGTCGGAGTGTGACACCCTAAGCAAGTCTCACAACGACCAAGGAAATGATATATCATTT
The DNA here is from genome assembly GCF_021521415.1 of Bidens hawaiensis. Classification (NCBI taxonomy): domain Eukaryota; kingdom Viridiplantae; phylum Streptophyta; class Magnoliopsida; order Asterales; family Asteraceae; genus Bidens; species Bidens hawaiensis. Next base: position 142,420 of record NW_027492698.1, on the reverse strand, counting down.
GTTCATAAGTAATGATCTTGCCTCTTAAATTATCAACGCATTTTGGGCTTAACACATATGGATGAGGAGTTTCTGTTGGGACAACGAAAAAACTCGTGAGTTCCTGGATGGGCCCTTCCATTAGGGGCAAAATGGACAATATTGATGATAGGAGATGCAGGATGTTACAGTGAAAATCCTGTCGAGTTGTGTAACACCCCGACCAAATGCGGCGGAACATGCCGGGGTGCAACGTGATTGGACAAATACACAAGACACTATTTAAAGTGACAATATTTATTCAACTCATTTTCTTTCAACAAATCAATAACAATACATCTCGCTCATATAAACAAATAGCATTCATATTGTTCGTTCTACTAATACCTTAATAGTCTTGGTAACGTTTTCCGTCAAGCACTCGAGTCAACAAAAGTCAAACCTGTAACATTTCATAAAATAAAGTTTGTCAACACAAAGGTTGGTGAGCAATTCATAAGTTTGAGAATATAAGTATATAGTAATAAAAGCCACAAAACTTATATACAAAACAATAAATAAAAGCAACAACTTGGATAAATTGACAATCGCTAATAGAATTACGTTAGCGCCACCCAGCTACAAGGGGTTGCCAAGTAGACTAAGATTTAATAGAATATCGTTAATTGCATTACGTTAACGACACCTTGCTACAAGGGGATGCCAAGTAGTATAGAATTTATAGTTCCACCATCCAAAAGCGATAAACACATAGACAAATAAGCATAGAACACCAAATCGAGCAATTATTCAAGTAAGGTATACAATCACGTTTGGGGGTTTAAGATTCAAGTAAATAAAGCATTTAGTTCGATAAGTATGAAATGTCACCCCAAAACGAAAGATGGAAAAAGGGGTATGAAAGTACTCACATCGATTGATGAATTGAGAAACTAACAAGTGATTGACATAAAAGGAAGCTTGTAAACGAAACGAACGAATCCGACTTGAAAGCTAATTGAAAACGGATAAATAAAACATATTAATGAACTTGAACTTTAGTTGAAACTACATTTGAAACATTGGACGAGACGGTTCGGTTGTTAATCGGGTTACCGGTTAGTTTGTTAATAATTAGGGACTCATACATAATTAATAATAAAATATTATTTCATTGGGCTTCTAAATAGCTAAACCAATATTAAAAGAAACAAGATGAGTTTAATCAAGAGTTCGATTTTTATGAAAATGAATTTATAATGAATCTTATAATAATATTATTTATGATGATGATAATAATGATAATGATAATTTTAAAAAGAAATGTTTCATATATATATATAGACACGTAAGATATGACGTAAAAATAATAATCGTAACTATTATTAATAATACTAATAATAATAGTTAAAAAAAAAGATCTTAGTATTAATTAAAATGTTGTTGATAAAAATAATAATAATTAATAATATTGATATTAAATAATGATATTATACTCGATGTCGGTTTGATTTCTAAACGAATTCATAATATAACTATAATGATATTTTTGCTAATAATTAATGATAATAATATGATCTTTAATAATATTAATAACAACTTTAATATTTATAATAATAATAATAAATTAGTAATAGTTTTGTTAAAAGAAAATAGTAATAATAATAATATTAATAATCTTGTTAATATTAATAATAATAATACTAATAATTATCTTGTTAATAATAATAATAATTAGAATAATGACAATCTAGTTAATAATAATAATGATGATGATGATAATAATAATATAATCTAGTTAATAATAATAATGATAATAATAATAATCTTTACGTATTAATGTTAACACTAATAATAATAATAAATTTATTAAATATAACAAGAAACAATACCAAAAACCGATCTAGGATGACCCGAATCTGAGACCTCTAATTTAATAAACGTACCACCCAAACCAAACCAAAATAATTAAACTCAAGAACTTATTATATCCATTTCCCGGCTGTTCATCTTTTACCCAATTCATACCAACGACGCAAACCCGATTCGTTTCAAAGTATTTGACCAAAAACATAACCGATACTACCAAACCAATTATTAACAATCTAATTCCGACAAATCGATATATGAAAATTAACAATACTAAATCCCAAATTATTTACCTTTTATATGTTTACGAGTCGTGGCTCTGTACCGAGAAAGGAACAGAGCCGAAGACGGAAACAAAACAGAGAGAGAGAAGAGAGATAGAGAGAGACCGAGAGGGAGAGTGAGAGAGAGATAGAGAGTCGAGAGAGAGTTAGAGAGATACATAGAGTCCGTGAGAGAGAGAGAGAGTCCGAAGAGAGAGATGAGAGAGACAGTGGTACACCGGTGGCCGGTTTTCCGGTCACCGGAAAAACGAGCAGCGAGGGGGAGGGGGCTACGGGCTGCCGGAAAAACGAGGGGTGGTGGTGTCGGGTTGAGGAGGTTGCTGAGATGGTGGTGATGTAGTGGATGGTGGTGGTTTAGTGGTGGTGCGTCGGGACTCGCCGGAGTTCGTGGCCGGAGGCGGCGGCGGCGGCCGGAAATCGGCTGGAGGTGGCTGAAAGAGATAATAAGGTAGGGTTAGGGTTTGTTGGTTTATATATGATGGTTTATAAATATTTAACTTTAGCCCCTCAAGTTATAAATGTTTGATATTTAGTTGCAAGTAAATCAATTCTTGAATAGTTTTAAGGAAAAATCACACTTTAGTCTCCTAAGGTTTATTTAACCAAACTTATAAACTAAAACTAACGGACTTTTGACAGATCTCGCACACGCTAGAGTTATAATACCGGTTCGGATTTACAAGTTTAATCTTAAATACGAAGTATATTTCATTAACATAAAACGCGAAAATCGACATGTTATAAAATGAATATAAAACGAATATAAAAGTGAGACTCAAATTTGACGAATGTCACAAGTTGTTTTTTGACAATGTTTTGCGAAGCCGCAACTTCTTTCAGCTGGTCATTACAGATTACTAGGCACGACTGGTTGTTACGTAGCTCGTCATCACTAAACACCCTTGTAAACATTCATATCAAATCGAAATATCTTTTTTTATTATTCAAATCGAAATACCTTGTAAACAATCTACCTTTCTGCTTGTTCAAACAACGTCTCGTACACCAAACAAAGATGCACCACCGTCACAGCCTTCTAGTTCCGCTTGTCTCCACCGTTATAGTCATCCGTTGACAACCATCACTTACTTTTTTCTCGTATAATATCTTTGTGGTGTTTAGACTAACATACTAAACTACTTTTTTCACGTTTCCGTGATTCTCGTCTTATCACAATTCACGTTTTCAACTGCTTAATGATTTAGTCAATTAGAATATGTTAATCGGCCTCTACTTTACATTTTCTTATCACTTTGAGACATTTTCATACGTGGAGCTACGTTTCGTCACCAAGATCAAACCCATCACGAAAATTTAAAGTAGACTGAAAAACCAACATCTTCACCATGTGCAAGCTATGACAACACGAGGTGGCATCTAACTTTACCTTTGGTCGTCTAAGGTCTATGTGTTCGAATTGGAGTTTACCAGGGTTTCAATAGCGTCACATTGTATCAGATTTTTATAACGATCAACTTAAATATATTGTACGAACAAAAAAAAAGAAAATAAAATGCTTTTATTTCAACTAAAAATAATATTTATGTAAGCGATTAGTTTACTAAACCCAATTAGTCAAAAGGAATATTTTGGTAAATTACTCTCATTAATCATTATCGACTAGCTAGTCAACATCTCAAATCTCAAACCACATGGCAATTCTTCCACATTGGAAGACCGTAACAGGCTAGTAGGCTAGTGGCTACAGGTTTTGGTTGGTAACACATATTATTTTACCAAAGCAATTTGTCTACCATGCTTATTTAAATAAGAAAACAAGAAAAAAAATATAGCAAATTTCATTATTTTTATAATTCACCATATAAATATACTGCTAACCATATATATGGGAGATTTCATATCATAGAATTGATATTTGTTTAACCTTTTATTGGTTACAACCAAATCAAGAGAGTTAAAAGGCTTAAAGCACGTACAAAGAACATGGGTGACCTAGAGATTCTAGAATATCAAATGGTGACAAATCCTCAAATTGCTTTAGTTGAAATATTTGACCAGTAATACCTGAAAGTTTGACTCAAAATTGTAAGTGACAAATTGGTATGGTCAAAACAGGTTTTGTTTATGTCTTGGGATTGACTCGTTGATTTTGTTTTTTGATTTCTCATACATGATTAATTAATATGTTAGAAAGTATATAAATAACTGTAATAGATATGTTTTTATTACTTTGACCTTTTGTTTTTTAATAGAACTTGAAAATGATAAATTATATAATAGATTATCTATATAGAGTAAAAGAGACTTTTGGTGTCATAACATGAGTTATAGGAGATATATATATATATATACCAGATATTTGTAAAGCTATTACAATAAGTGGTTGTTATGAGTAAATGCAATGTTGAAATTCAGTTACTCAAGAATATCAAATTCATGAGAAACCCTTAATTTTCTTTGGTATGAAAAATTTCTTAAATCTTGCCTCGAAACATCGAAAATGTAAATGTCAAAATCTATGTGCCAATATAACCTTTCTAGTTTTACCAATAACGTATAATATAATAAACACATGTCACTTAAAAATTTATCGTCATATACATGCAAATTTCGAGTTGAAATTAATCTATACAACCCTTGCATGCAAGTTGGTGTAGAGGTTTAACTCTAATGAATGAGAATGTGAATCGTTTAGCCCCCTTGTAAACCTCTTCAATACATTGTTCATCATCAAAAACGCAGAGGGTGGGGCGAACTCGGACGAAAGGGGGGGGTGTCTAACGAAACTTCGCCCTGTTGTTCACCCTAACTTTGTTCAACAACTGTTAATCAAATTCCTGATTTCAAGTTCAATTTCTAACACTTGAATCTAAGCGTCGATGTCGCATTCACCTCAGCTTTACCGTACACGTCTTAGTTTGACGTGAAACATCATGAGAAAGAAAACAAATTCATAAAATATTAATTCTATATATGATATTTACATATAGCTAACTATTTGTATATAAAGTTAATAAAACTAATGATTTCATCTTATTTTCTAACACTTTTTTTCTTTTGCATAGTACTTCTAAAAATTTATTTATATTACTTTTATAGGATGTAATCTTGTGAAGAAAAAGAATTTCCATGTGGTGATCAAAACGAGTGAGATTGTGACCCAATACCCTCTCTTAAGTTGGAAGCAAATAAATACTAAAATCCTTGATGTAAACACAGGAGAGTATCTTACAAGTAACCAAACATATAATCAATCATTTGAGCCTAATCAGTTAAAGACTTGTTCAGATAGTCATCTTATAATTTTGGTCGTTGTGTAAGAAACTTCCAATTTGATATCGTTAGCGTGACGTGATGATAGAATCTCATCACCACATATATACTTTTACAAAGTAAATAGTGTATAAATTTACAATAATATTGCTATATCAAGTTGTACATATTGTAACTTTCATGACCAACCAATATAAAGAGATAAGAAAAGGCTACAGGAAGAGCCAACTAATTATAATCGTCTCTTAACATAGATTAAGAGACATATATCCCTAAGTAGTTTGATACCCAATAAGGAGCAGGTAAACCAACTTACTAGTAAAAATATATCGGAAATTATTTTATAGAATAAGAATGAAAATTTTGTTTTATGGGGTTGGTACCAAGAATATTTCAAGCTTGTTTATCTAATACATATTTATCACTCTTAAAAAGTTTGATATATCGATGTCACTCGACCGTTAGATATGTATATAGTAAATGAAAAATAAATACGTAATACATTATCACATAATGTTTTTTACTAGTGTCACATTACAGCTACGCGTTCTACTAACAAATAGATCTTGTATCAAAACTAGCATAAACACATCTTCTAAATATTAAATATGGAAAATACATGTAGGATTAATTCATTTATAACCCCATACTAATATAAATCTTCAAATCCTAAAAAGGGAGTTGCCAAAACACAACTTCACTCTTTTTAGCATACATACTTACACTAAATAAACTCTTCAACAAGATGACTAATATCGAATTTGCCATTGCAACATTCCACAACACTTACCACTTCTTGGAAAGCCATGACACTACATGGAACCACCAAGCCATGTTTTTGCTCGAACCCGAACTCGTCTGAAGCCTTATCTAACAACATCTTGAACAAAGGGTGTGACAAGTAGCCGGTTGGAACCACGAACCTACGCCTCTCTTCACCTATGTAAAGTGCAAGAAACCCTGTTGGGGTTGAACATGCTTCTTCTTGGTCCTTGAGTAAGTGTTCATGGTACTGCGACTGATCAGTGACACTGCTAACTTTCACTTTGACTTTCTTGGCTAGTTTCTTGACCGAGCCCATCTTTCCCAACATCTTGTTATTTGAGATATGAAAGAGAGATTAATGCCTTAATGGGATAGAGAGAGATGAATAATGAAAAGGAGGAAGAATGTTATATGCTATATGTAGAGTAGAGCAAGAGGCTCAAGGATGGTCAACTTATTGACTTTATAATAAGGCCTTGTGAGCCTTGTGAGTTATGATTGTGTTGGTATTCTTGTGTCATGGGAATCTCTTTTATCTTACTTTTACATATCATCTTTCTTTGTCTTGCTTCACTTGTTTGATTAGCTACAATATGTTTAAGAAACTAAATGTATAATTAAATTCATTAGCGTATATGTACGCGTATGGTGAATCTTATATCAGGCGGTTTCATGTAAACATCGTAAATTTAAAGTATAAAATCACTAGTAAGAACCAACTAAAAATTAGAATTAGAAAGAACACATAAAACATAAACATTTGTACATATTATTCTAAATTATATATGTATATATATAGATGATACGGTTTAACACATGATAAGATTAAAAAAAGTAAAAAAAAATAAACACCAAGTTGATTACCCATCTAAATAATTGAAAAGACGATGCATATCAAAATTATTTGATTATTCTATTCACACCAAATAATAATATACCGTTGGCCTTTTCTAGGACTTGAAGCTATTGTAGAATTGCAAGTGTGCTATTTATCAAAATATATAAAAGTATCATTTTCTTATTTTTCTTTATTTATACATAAATAATCTCCAAAGATTTTATTACTTTTATCTTTGCTTATAAACGAAGATGCTCATATTAAGTTTGAATTACAAATACAAATAATAATCTCTTAAAATATTCATAAAATCATATTAAAAGACGTGAAATTTTACGGTTGCTTGAGTATGCGTGGTTGGTGTGTGTCTACACGTTTATTAATGAACATGATATATAAATGTCACGAATGGTGGATGGCATAATAAATGTTACTTATTTTCACCTATAAACTTCAAAATTTAATTTTTCTTATTTAAAGAATATATAAATTCATTAAACATCTATTAAATCTCTAGTAATAAAACCTAAATATATACAATATTTGTTATTAATTATTAATAATATATAACAATCAAATATCATTAGATCATCTCAAACTCTTTCACGGTTTCACCTATAAAGTCCCATTGACTGATGTAGAAGAACGTGAAACAATCAAGAAGAATTCGACACAGAGAGTGGGAGTGAAAAATTCGTGTAAACAACGGGTCTAGTAGGGAATGTGATGGAGGGAAACTCTTGCGGTCTTGCCCATATTAGTTTTTATTTTTATTTTCATTCTTTAATATTTGAATTACTATAAACTTTATATTAAAATTATCACATGTTCATAATGTTATTATTTATGTTTACTTTGTGTACGCAACGGTATATCTACTACTCCGTCAATCACTCAATCTCATTACAATTAATGGCTCATTGCAACAAAATATATCATGAAATAAAAACATTAAATACGTGAATCCGATATGTTTCTTATCATCAATCATATCAATTATTAATATTATTATTATATTTAAGAAATAAACTTTTGAAAGATCTGTTCATATTTTCGCAATCTTCATTTAATTCCAATTTTCTTTTTGCCACCGGATACAAAGTAGCCGAGTTGAGTTTGAGTTCAATTAAGTTGGAGTCCGAATCGTTTTGAACTTCAAGTCTAGTTGTCTAGATCGTAATTTGGCTTGTAAGTAATTTTACAAGTTCGAAGTTGACTAGCTTATTAATTATACATATATATATACACACACGTGCTGATTTTTTAAATATATATACAACAAAATTCACATTATTTACTTAATTTTACAAAATCGTTTTTATGTGATTACGTGTTTATAAAATAAATACCATTCTTATGTTAATCATTGACCGCAAACCTAATTAAACTCATATATGATGCTCGTACTTGAGTTAGTTTATTAAATGAGTTTTGACTTGATCTCGGGCTTGTTAAGCTAGATCAGATTCAGAAAACGAACTTTTAATGAGTTATTCAATTATAAAAGATATAAATGAAAATTATAAAGAATAATATGCAATTAAAATAAAATACTTCAATTATTGTTTATTTGTTCAAAACTTATTAAATGATAAGTCAAAATAAGATAAGCATGATTAATAAATATATGAAAATGGAGGTCCCGTCTCCAACCAACCATAACGTGCATGATTGAAAGAGAAATATGTGAAAGATACTTCCACCAACAAATCTTGGGGTGGTACTCTTTGTACTTTAAGTGACTTCTTCCATTGTCATAATATCCCAAGGCCAATTTACAAGTGTACAAATACAAGATTTAAAGATAATTAGTAGGGTATGTATGTAGCCCACTTTAATATAAATAATAATATTAATATTAGTTTGATGGTCACCCACCTCGGTAGCTGAAGAAACACTAGATAAACCCGGGCAGATTACGGATAATCTGGGGGTTAAGTAATGTTTCCCACGAGGATGAGGTCCAGCAGAGAAGGTTTGTTCTTCAGGGGACCTGCAAAACAGACACCGTAAGCTCGTCACTGAGAAGGGGGGGGTTCCTCCTTGTGACCACCATCCGGCGTGAGAATCAGACTAGATTGCTCTGAATATAAGTGTATATTAAGAGATTGCTAGATAAGATTGAGATATCAGATGATGTCCTTACCATTCCAAGGTGTTGGAGTATTTATAGCCGAATGTAGGTTTCCTAGAAGGTACAGCCGGCTGAATAGTATTCATGTTCTACCAACAGTGGACTACGCACAGGCCATGCTGGTTGGTGGATAGGTTACGGCCGACAGTAATAAGGTCGGCTGTACACTGTTCCTTTACTGCCGGCTGCGCACTGTTCCACCAATTGTAGGCTGCGCACGTCCCATCGTAAGGGTTGGTGAGTAGGCAGCGGCTAATAGTGACAAACAGTACTAGAGGGTGCTCCTCCTCGTACTGTTGTCGGTGAGCTGTCACCCTGTGATTGGTTCATAGGCTGTTCTGGTCAAATCGTCTGTTCTACCCATACCTTAGTAGGTATAGTACAAAAGATCTTCCAGAATCATACGGACTGGCTCATTTAGGCGGGAGTATTCTCGCCTTGCTCATTCCTTCATGTGACTACTGAAGTAGATAGTGCCTTGTGCGTGTAGCCTTGCTGTTAGTGCGGGTAGCCTTCCCTGATGGCTTGTATCCGCAACTGCGGGAACAGGCGGGGTAATTCACCATTGGGAGGCTTTCCCTGCGGGTACAGCTGGCGTACTGCGCGTAAGGTTCTCTGAGCATGGTGGGTCCTGCTGGAGTAGTTGGTCGTTGCGCAGACGTCCCTGTTCAAGGTGAGTCTTGCGGGTCCAACTGGGCTCTGCTGGGACCTACCTCTTCAAGTCCCCCCAGTCCAATGTTCTTCTCATGAATTATCAATAAGTGAGGTGAACTTTTGGACTTAGCAAGGGGTTTTGAAAGGGGTTTAGTTTTTAGGTTTTCCGTGGTGATTCTTCCCGCGGTTTTCCTGATGTCACGCAGAAATTCCCGACTTTTCTGCTTGATCTTAGGGTATGAAGCGGGTAGGTTTGTAACCTTCTCGCAAGTCAGGAGCGTTGAATCCCACTTGTGTGGATTCTCCATGGGGTTTTGATAGTTTTCAACATAGTGATCAATTATGCTAAAACCACCAATTCCATCTTGGAGTTTCAAACAATATAGTTCTCGACATTCCCGTCATGCGGGGATGTTATTCCCGTTTCCGCAAGCATGGCCCAGAAGATCCTTCTTGGTTTGAATTCCCTGCAGAGTGCTAAGTATGTGAAGGGTTTTGCCTTGACACTGTACCCGCACTCGTCTTACGGTTACTTTATTCTCAAGGTATTCCTGGTGTCAATTCCCTGCGGGTGCTAAGTATGTGAAGGGTTTTGCCTTGACACTTTACCCGCACCCGTCTTATGGTTACTTGGTTACCAAGGTAAGGGGTATTTTCCCGCCTACTTTTGAATCTTTTTTGGAATTTTTTTTTTTTTTAAATTCGAAGAGTTGGTGAAAGGATAAGAACAGTCCAAACCTCTGAAACGTCGTGCGACGGTTTCTTCTGACTGTGTCAGGACGTGCAGGAAGTTATGGTGACGTGACAGTACATGGTCATTCCAGACGCTTTTTCAGGCGCGTGGGCGCGATTTTTCGGGCGCGTGGCCGCGAAATTAATGGTACGCGTCCTTTCAACAGCTGTTGCCAGCTTGCTTTTTGCCACGTGTCATAGTTTCATTGCACCTTCGATTTCTCTCTCCTCCGCATTAAATTCATCGCATTAATTGCGATTAGTATATAAAGGGGGAGAGGGTTCTTTGTAATCCACACTTTCACTATTCTCTTCATCTTAAGAACGATTTCCGGCGAATACTCATCTTTCAGTCGAGCATTCTCTTGAAATCGTTTTCTTCTTTCTTTTTGCAAGATGTCGTCTCGTGATCTCGAATCTACAGCCGATGACAAGAGTACTGCTGGCGAGTGCCAGTGTGCTCTGCCTGGCGATCTGTATCAGTACATCGTCAGGAAGTTCATGCTCGAGTCTCTCGAGCTTGAGTTTCCTGAACCCCACCAGACGGTGTATGATGCCCCCAGAGGCAAGATCGGGGTTTATGCTGCATTCTTTGTTTATGGGAATCTTAGGTTCCCATTGACAAAGTTTGTTTACCGTGTCCTTGAGAGGCACGGTGTGCACCTGACCGAGGTGCACCCGATGGCGATTGCCAAGATCCGGCACTTCGAGTGGGTGTGCCGGATTCTGGGCATTGAGCCTTATGTTGACCGCTTGATGACCTTCTACACTTGGAGGTGCATCCAGGGGTGGTACACGTTGATAACCCGGATTAAGGGTTTGAAGATTTGCGCAACCGAGCGCAGTCTTCGCTCGTGGAAGCGAGAGTTCTTCTACATCTCCGCTCGCGTCATCCCCCTTGCCATGAAATTTAAGAACGGGCAAGCACTTCCCAGCCTTCACGCCTCCAACTACGAGGAGGCGGAATGGTTTTCGAAGATATCCCGAGTCCAATCTCCGGTTTACCGGTTTGCGGAGTCCGGGATGGTGATGCTGGGGATGAGCCGGGTGTGGAAGGATGCGGATGCGCATAAGATCCCAATCGTCCTCGAATACGGTTCGAACTCTGTTCCTTACGGTATGCTTTGTTTCTTTTTGTTGATTTAGAATCTCTTCTAACTTTTTTCTGTTTATTTCAGAGGGGAACGACTTGCAGTCGCTCCTGAACCCGCGGGAGGCTGACGGTCCCGCTCGGATGGGTACTCGCGCTCTAGACGAGAACGAGTTGCCCATCCTAGAACAAACAGCGGATCGGTTCGTGGAGGTCTATCCGCTAGGCCACGAGATCCTTAGCGCCAGGCGGCCAGGTAAGGCGCTATTCGACCCTCGACCCCTCAATGTTGAAACCTCTGCTGGAATTCCTTTAATCGTATGTTCTGATGAGGAATCCGCAGATGGTCCTCCGTTGGTGCGGAAGAAGAAGGCTGCCGGCGGGAAGGGGAAGGAGAAGGTGGCCTCCACTGCCGATCCGGCGCCTCGGTCTGATTCGGAGACCGAGAGCGAAGAGGTGGCGGGGAATCCCGGTGGTGATAAGACCACCGCTCCGGAGGCTGCGACTGTCACCTCCGGAGAGCCCAATAAGACGACGGTGAGCGGCGCAAAGAGGCCGGCTCCATCGGGTTCGTCCCCGCCTCTCCGTACCTTAAGGCTCAAGAAAACCCGTAAGTACAACTTCCTTTAGCTTTTATCTTCATAGCTTAATATATATCATTTAACACTTATCTTCTTTGTGCAGGCGTGGATGTTGACGCATTCCAGGGTGGAGCGCATAGGAGTACCTCTCCGCCAATGACGGTAGGCTTGGTCAGCCTACCTGAGGCGACGACCCAGGCGCCTGCGCCTGCTTCCGCTGGTTCAGTTGCTCACTCCTTTGAGCCGACTGTTCCAGCTGTGATGACGTCACCGCCGGCTGTGAGTGCTGTTTTTACCGCATCTTTCACCGAGCCGGCGGTTACTTTTGCTGCGGATTCCGCGGCGGCGACCGCGGCGGCTTCTACCATGCCTCCGTCATCGGCAACGACGGCCGATCCGTCAGGTATGCATGGGGCTTTTCGCCAACCTCTGCCTCCTTCCCATCTGCCTGACCTCTTGGATGGATTTCCCTTGGGTTCAGGTGATGGGTTTGGCGGCTATCGGCCTGTAATTGACCCTACAGGTGCGTAGGGTTCTTTTGGCCCATTTTATATATATTTTTTCTTTATCATCTTTTCCTGACTGCTTTATGTTTTTTGCAGTGTCGGATTCCAATGAAGTGTATGTTCCACGATGGAACATTCGCCGAGGAACAACCCTTCGCACCCCTGTGGAGTGCGTGGAATGGGCTCGTCACGCTGCTCCCAGTGGTGCGTTGGGGGAAGCCATGGCTAGCTACCAGGAGGGTAGGCTAACCAATGAGCTTCGGGTTCTCCTGGCCCGGATGCAGCCGCGCGTCGAGCTGCTTTGTCGTGAAAACGACAAGTTAAAAGCAGCTCGCCTTAAATAAGTGGCTCAGGCGCGGGCTGTCCGGGAGGAGAACAAAAGGCTTTCCGCAGTGGCTGCGGAAAAGGAGAAGGCCTTCAAGGCCCTCGAGGTTGAAGTTCAGGCTCGACTCGAGGCCCGTTCCAAGGCTGCCCAAGCTGTTAATGAACAGCTTCGGCTGGCTAAGGAAACTGCAAGGAACGCAACCGAGAGGGCCACCAAGGCTGAAGCTGTTGCTGAGCCTCTACGCGTGGAGAATGAAGAGCTTAAAGCCAAATTAGAGGCTCTCCAGCAGGCTCATGATGCCTTGGCGATGGAAGACGCCAAAAAGCTCCAGGAGATCTTGGACCAGAGGGGGGTGCTTGACCATACTGAGCGGAAGCTAAAGGGCGTCGAAGAGGCTGCTGCAAAGGAAGTGTTGCTTGCCAACCTTAATAAAAGTGAAGCTGAACGCGCCTGTACCCAAGCTCAAGCCGCCCTCCAAGAAGCTCTGGTTGCCAAGGAATGGCTTCTTCGAGAAGTGTTGTCTCAGTTAAGCTTTTCATGTCTTTACGCTTTTCTTTGTAAATAGATAAGGTTCTGATATCGTCATTTCATGTCTTTACGTTATGTTAAGCTTTTCATGTTTACTCGTCCAATGTTGGTCCAGTTAGTGGTAAAGGCATACGCCGTGGTGCTCAACATTGATATCGTCATTACATAAGGTTGCTCGTGTGGGAGGCGCCATGTCCACCTAGCCTTTAACGTCCCACCAAACCACTACACCCCCCTCCAGCAAGCGACGCCAAATCCCCCCTCCCCCAATCGTCCATGAAATATCAATTGCTTGTTGAATTCTTTGAATTGTGTGAAAATATAATAATTCAAATTTGGGAGTCAAAAAGTTGTATAAAACATAACGTAAACTCTAATAATGATGAAACGTGTTATGTGTCACAATAATAATCAAACATATAGTTTATGAAAAGTTAGGAACACTTGCCATAAATACCATCAGATGAAATTTACTTAAGTTAAAAGTAATCCACTTTTGCATGGTTAGTAATTTAAAAGAGGTTATGGTGGGGGTACAAAACAGTTTCCTTCTGAATGAAATAACTGAAGGTTGTCTAATAGAGTAATGTATACCATTTATGTTATGGTCTTTTTGCCAACCAAATTAGTTCGTTCCCAACAGTTTCTGTCTATTATTTATTTTTTGATTTGATTTGTCTTTATTTAAGGCCTTTTATAATTTAGTCTTTTGTCTGAAAATATTAAACACCCTTTTTGTATGATACAAAGTAATTCTACTTGCATGTTGCAGCCTTGCAGGGGAGTGGGTTGAAAAAGCAGAAGGTTGCTAGACCAGATTTTTGATGAACACTTTGTAATGAGTATAGGTCGACTCTGAGAAGGCGAAACTTCTTTTTGGGTTAACTGTGAATTTTTTTGGGGGCCTTAAGTAAAATTAACATTTTGTTGGGTTAAAACAATTTAAATTTAAATGAGATTCTTTGTTATGATTTTGAGTCGTGTAAAAAACTTTTGTATAAAAATAAACTTAAAAATGTCTCAAATAAGACTAAAACCCACAGCCTCTTGGTTAGATGACATACTTCTTTACCACTAGACTAAACTAGTGGTGTTGAAACATTGATTATACATATTGTTTTCCATAAAAATACATATATATATATATTTTAAAATTCGGGCCTAACGGGATGTCGGGCATGTGGCCGGCCCTGAATGAATATAGGTCTAGTAGGTGTACAAGGATGCGAAGTACGAGTTTGTCGACAAGTGGATCTTTATTCTCAATGATATGGGAGACAATCTAAGCATCAGTCACAAATCAAAATAAGAAAAGGAATAATCGAATATCGTTCAAAAGAGATCCCGAAGGCTTGAAATTTGTAAATCTACAAAATTTGTTTAAAGTTGAGGGGCAATGTTGTAACTATTTCAAGACATTTTCTAATGGACAAGTTTGTCCCTTTCTTACATGCTATATAAGATGTATATTATGCATTAAAATTTGTAAATCCCATAAAATTAAGGTGTCTTAATTTGCCCTCATTTCATATATTATATATAGTATAGATAGATGTAGTAGCGGATCCAGAAAATTTTTTATCGGCGTGATAGGGATGTTTCACACTAAAACTTAACTTATCTTTCTATTAGGGTTGCTATATTCAAACACCACCCCATAGTGTGTTAAGAACTCTATACGGTTCATATAGGGGCTATACGAGTCGTATAGCCCTCACATGACTAACTAATGTACGGATGACAACTTTTCCAGTTTATACGGGTCATATAGCCCCTATACGAGCCGTATAGGTTTCAAAAACCTGACACCCTCCAACACAAAACGACAAAATTTTGCACCTATACAGCTCGTATAGCCCCTATACGAGCCATATAGACGCATATAGTGTCCAAATAACCAATATGGTGTGTAATAACCTATGCCTTCTATTATATACAATGATTTCTTAAATAATTCGTTATAAAGCTGGGAGCTCCTGTAAAACCACCGTTCATAAAATTAAAGATAAAGAATAAACTTTAAACTTTTATATATACTGATTATAATACATAATAAAGAACAAATTTTACACCACTCGATAATAAATTAAATGAAATAATAACACATGGAAATACAACAGTAAAGGAAAGTGAAATAAAGCGGGTGAAGGCTAAAGATTTACGTTAAACAAGAATCTTTTAAAACAGACGTAAGACAACTTGTCTGTCTCTAAGGTTACAACAGCCAAAGCAATGTGTACTGTCGGAATTAACCTAGCACCCGAACTATACCTAAAACAAGAGTGTGCGAGTGTACGAAGTACGAAGTGCGTCATCAAAACTTCACATAATGATGTGAGCCATCAAGGGCCCGTAAAGTGCCCTATACCCTTGCTAAGGCCACTAAATGTGCCTTGTCATACAAAAATATAAGTATGTGAGCCATCATACTTTTAAGATACTCACAATTTATCATTATATCAATGTGGGACAAACCCATTTTTCCATTTTACCAATATAGGACAAAACTATTTTTTTCATTTCACCAATGGGACAAGCCCAATATTCATAGTTCATATTCTCAATCGTACAATTTAAAACATCGATATCACATTCATCATTACTCAGCCTTTGATACATTACCAAAAATTAATTAGTAACACATACCATATCTTGTATACAAATTTCCAACACTCTCATTGTTTTTAAAACAAAATAAAGTAACGAAATCACGTTATCTTTTGGTTTGTATGTGTACGTTTAAAAAGATATGCAATGTGGAATATAAAGTATGGAATTTAAAATAGTAAATCGATTTTAGAAGATAAAAACATTATTAAACTTAGAAAATTGTGTTCCACCATTCGTCATCATAAACCGGGTGTTCCAAATGAAGGTGTGTTAAGAATCAAAATGTTCAATCGGACCACCAAGAATTAGATTCCTAACATGAAGATCTCTACAAAGTTGAGAAATTCATAAGATGTCTCAACTACCTAGCCAGACCGTTTTTACCACATTATTCAGTTCGTCGAGATCTTTCTTTCCTTCCACTTCTTATAGACATATTAACAAGTAACAACACTTGTAGCCCTATTTATACTCTTTTTCATCAAGCCCTTCTATCTCGTTTTCCTGTCGTTTATCAAGTTGGTTCAAGCATGAATCAACAAAATGATCTCGTTTATTTAAACATCTCTGATTTGAACACGCGCATTTTAACTCGTTTACTCGATAGTGATGTATGATTATATTGTAAGAATATTGGACATATTTGATACGGATGACACATCCAATAACAAAAAGACAGACCCACGGGGCCGAGTGATCGAAAGCAATATGCCCGTGGTACTCACAATAACCGTATATAAACAATTTTCAATTGATGGTTGAAAGGGTATTCGTGGTTTCATTTTTGGTGGTTTGAAACCGAACCAGGGGCGGACCCACATAGTTCTCATCGGGGTCCCGGGACACCAATGTTTTTTAAAAATTACTTAGATATGATATATTAAATTTTGTAAGGACCCCATAAAAATTAATACTTAGAACCCATACTATTAAGGTTGAACTAGTCTAGTGGAAAGTCCCTTGTTTTTTCTTTGAGAGGTTGCAGGTTCAAGCCTCACCATACCCAGTTTTTGTTGTTTTTTTAATATTCTAGTCAATATTAGTTATTTAGTTAGGGTATTTGTGTTTTTTCTTTAGTTTATCCCATATAACCATTATCACTTTAATTTATCCCATATAACCATTATCACCATGCAACATATATAATGACAACATGAGTTTTACATATACTTAAATTATTTATCTTGTGTATGTATATTATAATTAATCATTTATTTGTGTAAGAGTTAGTTTTTCATGTCTTGGTTATTCATGTAAGACTATATATATATAGCTTACGCTTATGTTTTTCGGGTATGAATAAAAATGAATTAAAAGTGTATGTTCTATCTAGTTTCTAATCTATATTCTTTCTACTTACTCGTTTCCAATGACACCATATTTTCGTGTTTTATTATGTTCCTCGTCTCGACCCGACCCGAATAACGACCGACCCAAAAATTTTGTAAACCGGAAAAATTGGGACCCCATTGACAAAAAATCCTGGGTCCGCCACTGAACCGAACTCATTTTGTGTACCTTCCAACTCTCAATATTTGTTACTGCAATTTAAAATTATAAAAATATAAAATCTTTCAAGAAAAACAAGTAAACCGCTTTTCTATTGATTTTGTTTATAAAATTTATTTATATTGTAACATATTATTCCCGAAACCCAAGTTTTGTTTGGAATTATAAGGATTATATATGTTATTGGTCAAGAAAACTACTTAAGTAATAGAACTGAAATTATGTGAAGGATATGCTCAATGTCAGATGTCTAAGCTTGAAATGAATGACGAATGAATGATTGCATAAGTTGAATTATCGCTTAAGTCCCCTTATTTACTATTTTGTAACATTTAACTCTTGTTGATATGAGCCGGTGTTAATTGGGATAGTACTATCGGGGACGTCCACCCCATTCACGGTTGGTAATGCCAACTACGTATATGTGAATGCTTATTGTCACTTTGTGTTTGTGCACTAACGTTCCGCGATAAAACGTTAGAGCTGACGGGTCTGGAAGGCATTGGCGAGGGCAGAGACGAATCGGTTAGGTTACATGCTTATGCTAGATTTTGAAAGAAGTGATTTATTGCATATTAACATGACATATGATGAGCAGAGTAGCCATACATAATATGAATGATACTTTATCGGATTTTGAATCTATATTACTCATGTTTTAAAATGGAATCATGATTAAGTATTTGAAAGCTACGCATTGGTATTTAAGTTGAAATCATGATTTTAGACATAGGAATGTCAATACAAAGTATGTTTGGAAATGAAATCGTGAACATAGACATGGGAATGTCAATTTCACGTATGTTATGAAATGAAAGTATATGATTATAGACATGTGAATGCAAATATCAAGTATGTTTTGAAATGGATTTGTGAACATAGACATGGGAATGTCAATTTCACATATGTTTTGAAATGAAATTATGAATACAAACAGGGGAATGTCAATGTCACTTATACTTATGAAATGGTTTTTCTAAACAGTGAATGGTGAAAGTGAAGTTATTCTTAGTATAATAACGTAAACGTTTTTAGAAGAATTATGATTGCTAGCGTACACGCTTTTAATGAAATTATCTTATGAAATAATGAAATTCGTTGTATAAAAGCTACTTTACGAAGAAATGTAAATGCTTATACTAAATATATTTTTGTGAAAATTTAAACCTGCGAACTCACCAACTATTATTAGTTGACGTTTTCATGCATATTTTTCAGGATATGCAATAGAGGACTGTAAGTTAGAATGCACATTTCACATTCTCTTGTAAACAATGTGTCACACCCCAATCAAAGGCGGCGGAACATGCCGGGGTGCAACGTGATTAGACAAATACACAAGACACTATTTAAAGTGACAATATTTAATCAACTCATTTTATTTCAACAAATCAATAAACAACACATCTCGTCCACACAAATAAGTTGATTACAAGTAGCGATTATGTTGTTCGTTTTACTAATATCCTAATAGTCTTGGTAACGTTTTCATCAAGTCCTCGAGTCAACAAAAGTCAAACCTGTAGCATTTCATAAAATAAAGTTTGTCAACACAAAGGTTGGTGAGCAATTCATAAGTTTGAGCATATAAGTGTATAGTATGAAAAGCCACAAAACTAGTATACAAAACAATAAATAAGAGCTATAAACCTGGATAAAAATAGTTATCGCTAAACAAGTTAGCGACACCTAGCTATTGGCAATTAGTCTAGGATTTTATTGACAATTGCTAATAAGCTTACATTAGCACCACCTAGCTACAAGGGGTTGCCAAGTAGCCTAGGATTTTATAGTTATCGTTAATTGCATTACGTTAACGACACCTTGCCATTGCCAAATGGTATAGGATTTATAGTTCCACGATCCAAAAGCTGTAAACACATAGGCAAATAAGCATAGAACACCAAATCGAGCAATTATTCAAGTCAAGTATACAATCACGTTTGTGGGTTTAAGACTCAAGTAAATAAAGCATTTAGTTTGATAAGTATGAAATGTCACACCAAAACGAAAGATGGAAAAAAGGGGTATGAAAGTACTCACCTTGCAATAATAAAGTTAACAAGAAATTTAAGGATGCGATTAAGCAAGCTGACTGGTCATAAAATAAATAAACCTGAAACTTTGAGGAATAATATACAATTAAAATTGAGAACGTAGCCGCTGGAATCAGGTCTAACGGATGTCTAGAATTTGAGTCATGAAATAAACAATGTTTAAGCGAGCTGGTACTGTTCAGAATCCGAACTGCGAGTCTGGAGTCGGGCTCTAACCACTACACTCAAAATATTATGACGAACAGAAAAGTCTTCTGGTCCGAAAGCTAGTTCTAACCAGAAGATAGAGTATTCGAATTATTCCAAAATTGACTAAAATGCCCCTTAACGGGCCAGGATCGATTTGACCACCGAAAGCTCCAAATTTATAGATTTTGATTTAAGGCTTACGTTTATCATGCGAAAATGTACATATTTTATAAAAACAACTTTACCTAAAAGATGGTGTCGGGTTTAAATAAGTTAGAGTTCGTTATTTATATATTTACGATATATACATACATACATATATATATATATATATATATATATGTATACATATATATACATACATGAACACGAAAACCTTGAAACGAGATCGACATAAAAGTGTCGGTTCTTATAAGTTTATTAGAAACTATTTTTAATATTTATTATGATTTTTAGTTAATTAAAACGTATTTATTAAACATTGTATAAATATATATACATATATATATAGATAAAATTAGTTTAACGAGTCGAGCCGAGAAAACAGGTTATAATGATGTTCGGTTTTAATACGAAAAAGTTTATTTAAATTTAATATGAATTTCTAAAAGTTTTATAAACTTTAAAATACTTAAAAAAAATAGTCGGATAGCTCGAAACCATAACAAACGAACTCCGATTAAGGCAAATAAGATATCCACGCATTCGTCTCATTGAACTCCACTATTTATACCTGTTTTCGTCACTGGAAATCACCTTCACCATTTCAGGAAAACCAAACAGTCAGCTGGAGATACGAACCGTCAGCCGGAATATGAACCCTTTCTTATTTTGCTCATAACTTGGCCATACGAGCTCGAAATCAAGCAAATAATATATCCACGCGACCGCGTTGCTGAGAGCTACCGCCCTGAACCAACGCCGCCGTCTGCTGCCACCAGAACTGTTGCCAATGATGCAAACAGTGGCCGGATTTTCTCTCGAAAATTAAAGGGGGAGCGGGTGGCTGCGGGGGTTATCGGAGGACCGAGAGGAAGGAGGGAAGTGGTGGTGGCGTGCGTCGGAGATGGTGGTGGTCGCCGGAGGTGTCGCCGGAAAATGGAAGAGGGAGGGTGTTCGGCTGGAGGTGGTGGTTTAGTGGTGGTGGTGTGTCGGAGGTCGAAAAATGGGAAGGAGGGGTGGCCGGAATCGCCGTCGCCGGCTCGGATTTACAAGTTTAACCACATTTACGAAGTATAACTTATTTAAAATAAACACGAAAGAAATCAACATGTTACAAAATGAATATAAAACGAGACTCAAACATGTGTTTTTGATGAATCAATACATTGTACATTCCGTGCTTCCGCCGTGGTGGGGTGTTACACGATCCGCATCAAAGTATCCGGTCAAGGAAGATTTGTGTGGTCAACTAAAAGTGAGACCAAATGAGAGAGTGCCTTTCACATATTGAAGAATGCGCTAGACTGATTGAAAATGGTCCATGGTTGGTGCTTGTAAAATTGTGATACTTGATTAACCACATAAAAGATCCTGCCGGGTGATTGTTAAATATTGTAAAGCACCAACTAGTTAACGAAATAAGAGAAGATAAGAAAAGGGTTCCCCGATCGAGAGAAAGGTCTCATGTGGCACCAATGGAGTTGCACGGTTGTGAATCAAGGAGCTCGGCACGCTTCAAAATATTAGTGGCGTATACTAAACCCTCTCCTCATCATCAATACCCTACCGTACTGTGCGCCGTGAACTCTCAACACAAGAGCACGTACGCACGTCCGATCTCTGATTTCAACTTTACGAACCAGTTAAGGCCACAAAGGCTACAAACAACCCGGCAGACACAGATGCTTTGAAGCTAAAGCCACCTCCTCCCGGCTATGTTGAAGTTAAAATCCACATGGTTACGATCCGACTTGGAAATAGTACAAACTGCTTTAAATGGAACGAATGTTTCTTCTTTGGTGTATCCACTGTGGAAAAACAATCGCGGGAATGAGTATTAACAAGATGAAAATACATATTCTCCAGCAAGGAGATGTCGTGGCACCGCGTAAGGAAGTTCCAACCAAGATTCAAAATTTAATTCTTCTTGCTAGCTTGAAAGCAAACAACAAGAAACCTAAAGAAGTAGCTGAAACATCTAATATCTCACATAAGAAAAGGAAAAAAAGACAAGTAAACCGAGACGCACCCAACGGTTCAAGAGATGCTAACAAATCACTCATGTCATCAATTAGCCGGGTTTTTTTTTTGACGTCAGGATGCATTAGATATACTAAAGTCGGCTTATTTCAAACCTATGATCACGAGATTTGTACAATGGGCCGGTAACAGTTTTTAATAGAGTTAACGAGGGTCTTCTAACACAAATGGCTATACATTGGAAAGAAGACGTTATAGACCGCATTAGTATGTGTGTCAAGAAAAAGATTTATCTTCTTTTTGGGAAAAATCAGAATTCGATAAAGTTTATTACAACTTCTTCGTGTCATTTGTTGATGAGGTTAAGCTACTTAGGACTGTTGATGAGGAATCCACAGAAGTTCTCTCTACTATCTTTATAGAGAAATCATTATACCTATCGTTGAAGAAAAAATTATGCAAATTGTTTGCAAATTCTGAAAATTAATTGGTGAGTTTCCATCAATATATTGTACTCCATATGCAGCACACATTGCTGATAGGATAAATGAGGATTTTGGAAAGATTGGATGGATAAGTGATACAATTGATAAGGCAGAATCACTATTAAATCTCATTCTTGAAAAAGAGACATGCATCAACATGGAAGATGTTTTTATTTTAAACGGTTTCGATGTTGTGAAAGAAGTTAAAAAACACGAATCGTGTCGCAAATCATTAATTCACCCCGTTTAAATGGGTATGGTCGGATTTTTTTAATCATATTTTCGTGAAACATATAAGATTAAAATAAAAAAAAGGATAAAGTTGAGTTAAAAGTGGTTAAACATGAGGGGTCAAAGTTGTAACTATTTCTTAAATTAATAAAGTTTGAGTAAAGTTGAGGTACCATATTTGTAATTATATTTGTTGAAATCAAATGAACGTAGGTGGATTGTGTTTAAAAGACCACCTTGCCCCTTTATACACATGTACATTATGCATTGAAAGTTGTAAATTTCTTAAAACAAATGTTTTCTATACTTTGTTATAAACTAAGTCATTAGGCCAATTTTGTTTTAGTCCAATTTGAAACTCACCTTTGTGGGTGTGACAAACTGACAATGTGATATTGTACAATTACCAAATACACAGGCTCAATTCATATCTACTTAAGTATGTAATAGGTTAGTGTGCATCTATTTTAAATTATATAACGAGTTATTTGAACTCGTTATAAAAATTGCTAATATATAACGGGTCCAAATAAACGAGTGCCACACACTACCACTGTGCGACTGTGCCTCACCGTCACCCTCAAGTCATCGCCGCCGCCACCCCCACCCCCACCCCACCAACTCCTCCTGATCACTAATGAATCAATGACACTAATTCAAATTACTATTTGCTATTATGTAATTATTAATTATAGCACGTTATTAACAATAACAAAATTTTTAATACAAAACAATCTTCTATAGTGTAGTAGAACCTTTTAAAGATATGAAACTTGTTTCTAAATCTATAAAAATGAAAGCCGAAAACACTCTTCTAAATAATAAACTCTTGGACCAAATGTTGGAAATCAAACATGCCTCTACAACATTTCATCACCATAACAACCTCTTTAAAAGCCGCAACGCTGCAAGGGACCGCCAACCCGTTCTTTTGCTCATACCCAAACTCTTCACCCGCCTTCGCTAACAAAATCTTGAACAACGGGTGAGATAAGCAGCTTGTGGGGACCACAAACCGTTGCCTTTCATCGCCTACATAAACTGCCAAAAACCCTCTTGGGGTGGTGGTGGACGACGCAAGGTCCTCAACATGGTATCTTAATAATCGTTCCTCTTTAACATAAAACTTATCGCGATTGAAGTATATTCTTCTAGGCGTAACTTTCTTAGCAAGTTTCTTAATCGAAGAAAACCGCGTTGGAAACATGTTTAGACTGATAAACACTTGATAATATTTTGATGTCATGGATTGAAATATGATCTACTGACTATGATGCATTTTTAAGGTATTTATAGGTTAATAAGGTTGACACTTGAGTCACCAAGTATGTGTTTAATGATTGGTTGGGTACGATGTATTTGTCACTTAGATGGCATAGATAATAAATAATGTTTAGACTTCAACTTTTCTGGCTGTCAAATTGCATATATATTTTAGTATATTTTGTTGTTAGTGTGAATCAAAATATAGAAAACATTATTTTGTTTATAAATAAATATATATATATTTTTTAATTATATAATGGGTTAAAACACATGTAGTTGGACGCGACGAAATTTTGAGTATTCATGGGCTTGTTTTTTTCCCTTAAAATAATTGTTTGGTGAAAGAGTCGGTCCTCTATATCTTGCATCTTTTAAATGTTTAAATTAATAAAATTAAGTTTTTGATGGTTTTTCTAGAAATAAAGTTGTTTTATTAGGATGAGAAATGACAATTTTTAATGGAGTTTCACATTTATATTAAAAAATTTTATTATTAAATTCGGATGACATTTATTTAAAACATTTTTAAACGTATGCATTAAAGACTTGCGTACTTAGATACATAAGTAACAAATGTTCAGGATATGATTGCACCCTTGCGACTTTTTACAAACAACCTTTTATGCTTTGACTTCTGATTTTCGTTAATTATGATATAATGTGTGACAATGGTTTTTGAAACGGTAGTTGCTTCACTTTTTTCACCGATATTGGATTGGTGTTCAGTGTATCGCTTGTGTAGCCTATGTGAAGCAAGCGGGTACAAGATTGAAAAGAATGTGCTCCATGGAAAAGTGAGATGTCCAACGTTGAGGAGAAGAATCGACCCTAGAATAATTACATTTAACCTTAAGAGTAATATCTTAAGATCAATATAATTATAGATGTATTCGTGTAGCAATACTAACTTGCTTTTTATTAGTGAATAAAAAGTTAAGGATGGTGTTTATTCAGGTTGGTTGGGAAGAATAAGCAATTAACTATAGATGTATGCTATTAAAATGAATTGTCATTATACAAGTGGTGATGGTTGATTAATAGATTTTATGTGGGTTTGACTCTTTAAGGATTAAACTTTTTATAAAGTTAATGGATTTATTTTGTAAGGTTATTATTGTAGCCCGGTGGCTCAAGTCAAGATCAAGATAAGTATCATATAGTCGAGGTTGTTGATTTAACAATTAACAAAAGATGAAGTTTCTGATGAGTTTCTAAAAAAGTTTGAGAACACATCAATAATCAACTATCAAGAACCGAGGGGTTAGGTTCACACCTGGTTAAGGATCAAAGTATATGATGACGTGGCGTGAGTCGTAACTTAGACTTAATATATGGGCTTGGTACCAAATATTTTGCCGTGTCAGACCCATTTGTCCTGATCAAGCTCATACACCTTCCTTTATAGGAAGCCCCAAATTAATGAAAAAAGGGGCTAGGAATCAAACCCGGTGTTAAACCGGATTTGAAACCTGTTTTAACTCGAACCTTACTGTAGGATTGAGGTTGATTTGTAATCATATGCTTTAAAACTGGTAAAACCCGAACTAAACTGGTTAAACCCCGCCGATCAAACTTGTTTTTTACCCCGTGAAATATGGTTCCAACTAGAGGAGGGCAAATCGGGTTTTTATGATTCAAGAATCTTGTAGGAACATGTTCTGGTTATGGTCAACAGAAGTCAAGAACTAGGTTGGACAGGAAAAAATTCCGGGTATGATTGGGTTTTCGACCGCCGGATAGGGATTGGGTTTTGTCCATGGAAAAATTGAAACCCGGTTCATACCCTTGGGTCGGATAGAACCACGTCCGGGGTACCAGATTTTATACCCCACCTCTAGTTCCAACCTTAACTTGGGGTTTGGTTATAAAAAACATGACTATACTGTCTTTTAACTCAACCCGAACCCGTTTGGACCTAGAACCCGATTTTTGTACCTATACAAATTGTTGACCCGGTAAGAAGGCCCAAGATGCTGGACATCAAAGCCCAACTCGAATTTCATTGTAGAAGGCTTGAGGCCCAACCGGATTTACTAGAATGAAAAGAGGCAAAAAAGCGTAGTATATATATGTATGATATTATAAAATTAGGGTTTTGGCCGCTCTCATCGATTTCAATCATCTCAAATTATTATTATTATTATTCTAGGGTTTTTTCATCATGAGCAGATCCGGTCAACCTCCAGATCTTAAAAAGTAAGCTTCGTCTCCATTTTTTTTTGTTAATATATTTTACTAATTAATTATATTTCATCTGGATTACTACAGGTATATGGACAAGCAATTACAGAGTAAGTTTCTCATCTTCTCATTAATATTTATTTAGGATATAGTCTCTACTTGAATCAATTGGATGTGTCATGTGTATATGTTACTATAATTTATAACCATTAATAATTAATATGAGGAACTTGATTAGCATTGTATGATTTGTTTTAACGATTAGTTGATAGTAGGAGACTATGATATTTGCTGATAAGACTCCAGGGGTTACTCTGGTTGCTGTGGTTGATTATATGTTTCATACCTTTTACGTTTTCGTACCACAATACAATATCCATTGACTCCGCACTTCCACTAGGAACTCCTAATGTCTTACTAGCAAATATTGTTGCTTCTTTACATCGGCTAATCCTCAAATAACATCGCTAGTTTTCCTCCCAAAGCGTTGTTTTTTTAACGTCTTTGGTTAGTTATGCTTTCACTCGTAAATGTATTTGTGTTGGAGATCTCTAATGTGTTTTGGGATTGTGTAGAAATTTGTTTTAATTGTTCATTTTTTCTTAATGTATTGTAGTCATAAGGCACAATATAGTTAAAGATTAATGACTTAACAAGTGTTATTGATGCTAGGAGGCCTTCTTGCTTTTAAAACTTTAACTGTCTAGTCAAATGACTCAAGTCTTTTTCTAACTAGTTTAATTTTGATTTTAATGTTTGTTATTTGTTATAACTTAGTTTTAATATTTGTACATATTGTAGCAATTTGATGTTAATTTGATATAATGTACCCTGCCACCATCACATAAAGAATCAACCATTTGTATGTTAATTTGACAAAACAGTTGCATTTTGTGTGTGCTCTGTATCATGTTTTACTAATTGTTTTAATCGGTGAATATCTTTGCTAATTATCCTAATGTTGTATTTTAGTCAAGCTGAATGCGAACCGAACAGTAGTGGGGACTCTCCGTGGTTTTGATCAGTTCATGAATCTTGTCATTGACAACACAGTGGAAGTCAACGGTGAAGAGAAAAATGAAATTGGCATGGTGGTAAGTTCATTGACTCGTTTATTGTTTATCTGAGTTGACCGTTTATATGTAAAATAAAGTGAGATTAAAATCATTTTGATTGTTGTGCAGGTTATAAGAGGTAACAGTGTGGTGACTGTTGAAGCTCTAGAGCCAGTCAGCAGAGCTCAGTAATTGATGTTATGTTAGTTTGTAATGGTTTATTGTTTTGCTTAGAAAAAATGATTTAGCAGCAACTAATATGATACTCAAAACTTTGTGGAGTATGATTGGTTTCATGCTATACTAGATTCGGCTCTTTGGTACAAACTAGTGACTTGTAAGAAGTTGAATTATGGTTGAATGTTGTTATTATGGTTATTTTAGCCTCAAAAGGTTGGTTTGTTATTTAGGTACTGTAACGAAGCAAACGAATACCGACCGGGTTCTTTTTGCGTCCCTACTATAACATGTTGGTTTAAAGCAGCTACAAAGATATGGTTTGAATCATTTCGGGGTTCCTTTGTGAATCAAGTTCGAGCCACCACAACATGCAGATTCACATATATTTCAAACTAATGAGGATGTTAAGAGTAGTTCGAACTATTAAATGTGGAGCCAATACTATTTTTGGATTGGTTGATAAAGTAAATTGATTTTGTGGTGCTTAGACAAAAAACATTTTGAAGGAACCCTTTTTCCGTCTCCTTTTGTTTTATCAACGGCTATTATCATTGGTGTGAAAAAGGTATGAGAATTGAATGATAAAAGTTACAACGGCTCAGGTTATGGTGATCCCACTTTTAGCATTTGGTATGTTGGTACAAAAAGCTTGGTAATTTAGTAATTTTTAAATTTTAATTTGAGCTAGATATTACATGATCTCATTTACTTAAATCTTTTTGTCAATTGATGGTTGACTTTACTTTTGTAACAGTTTACATTAAAACCTAATATGCTTTCTTGTTTTTGTTTTGTTTTGAGAACTTGAGAGGACTAAAATCATTCAACTTCTAGCTCATTTGCTCTTTACGCTCACCGTTGATATTTAGTATTGATATTTGTATGGACGGAGCAAAGAATCATAAAAGATTTTAAACTCGACCCCCGCCGTTCTCCCAACATTTTGATCAGGGAAACATAGTTTAGGACAACCAAAACCCATAGTTAAAAATCAATGAGCTTCTATTTAGAGCTCAACAAGACTTTGTTATTTTCTAAATTTGAACTATAATAGTATACTCTTCTTACATGAACTAAATTTTTCCTTACATAATTACATGTGTGCAAAGAAGCTTAAACATCAAAATATTAACGAACGTTCAAATGTGTAAATTCATACCACTCTAGCTGTAAGCTCGAGACAATTTCTTGAAAGTTAAAAAAAAAAATTCTTCTATAATCATCTATTGTCATGAAAAGGATTCATCTCATGTTTCTATAATGATACTTTATTATATATATATTTTTTCTTATATTATAAAGTATAAACAAATACACTAGTGGAGACATATTATGAATATAATAGTAATAATAATAACTAATACATTTAGAGTTTAGACCATCTTTTTTGTAATTAACAATGCCTCATGCATGCTTTGCCACTAAACCAACCCATAAGTGTGTTTAGGTAATAATGCAACTTGGCCCCAAATCTTGCCATAAATAATGATCATAAGCAACATTTTTACCAACATTGCTACATGTAACAAGTAGCTTTTTGGGTGGGAAAATGGGTTGTAATTAAGTTAAAATAATTAGCTACTCTTACTAGGGTTAGATCACAAGAAACCAAGAAATCTTGATCACCAATTTGTACCAGATAAAGTGTAAAACAAGTTATCAAATTTGAGAAAATAGTCCCTAGCTAAATGTTAGTGCACAAGTAGATGATAGATTGCGTAATTTGTTGCAATCCAATATTCTTCTTCTTCTTTTTTTTCTGACCGTCACTCTTTAAGAATGTTCAGTTAATCGGAGTCACTCGAGTATCATACATGCATATAACATGTAAACGAATATAAGATACTACAATTTTTATGTTAAGTTATTATTATTATTATTATTATTATTGATACAATTTCATAAAGGCTTTACAAAGGTTTGAGAACATAAATGAACGAACTAGACATCTATTCATGTTCGTTCGTTTACTGAATAAACGATCGTAAACAAACACAAATGAACTTCCCGCTGAACGTTTCATTAACGGTTCAATGAAAGTTTTCCACCTGTTTGACCCGTTTGACTTGTTCCCATCAAGCTAAGTTTTTTATGTGGTCCATTTTAATATAATTAAGAAACTATTAAAAAATTATTAACAAATGTATAAAGATAAACGAATTTAAATGTACGGACATAAACAAAGGTTTGAGAACATAAATGAACGAACTAGACATCTATTCATGTTCGTTCGTTTACTGAATAAACGATCGTAAACAAACACAAATGAACTTCCCGCTGAACGTTTCATTAACGGTTCAATGAAAGTTTTCCACCTGTTTGACCCGTTTGACTTGTTCCCATCAAGCTAAGTTTTTTATGTGGTCCATTTTAATATAATTAAGAAACTGTTGCCTATAATCAACAAATGTCGAAAATAGACACGTGTTAGGGTTGTGTGGGGCCCGCCTCTATATGTCTAATGTTATGTTGTTTTCTAGTGCTTATCTTTTTAGCATGCTTGTCTAGCAATTATTAATCACTGCCAAAATTTAATTTTGTTTTCAGTGGTTATTAATTTAAGACAAGTTGCATTCGATTAATTATATTAGCATCTTGAAGTGTTGATATGTGTACAGCTGTTTTTTAAATGAAACAACTATACCATGTATGATAATGTTCTCTGTCTTCACCTTAATTAAGTGAAATCGATAGTCTTTGGTTTTAGCCATAATGGTTGGAAGCCGATCGAGTTGATTGGCTCATTGGCCCATCGATATTTTGTCTTTTTTTTCTATGTTTCATAAATTATTAATTAATATTATATAAAATATTATGAAAACTGTTATCAGAATATTTATTCAAACTTATGAATAAACTAATTTATGAAAAGTTAAAGGACATCGCTCGAAGTGAATCTAATATGCGGTAAACCTCTTAAATCTTTTATCCAAAACAAATATGATCAAAATAGCATACATTTCGTAATCATAAAATCATGACGCATAAAACGGCAAACAAAAAAAGTATTTTTTGGATAACGGACTTGATCGTACGAAAAATAAACAATTTGACCCGAACGTGTTACACCCTTTGACATTATTTCTTCAAAAAAAAATTATTTAGCTTTTTTATTAATTGTTTTGTTCACATGTAGGCTTGGTTTAGAGAACTACCAAACGGTGTATTGGACTCGATTGAGCCCGAACAAGTGATGCAGGCCCAATCAGAAGAAGAGTGTGCCCGCCTCGTGAGGCTGCTCCCACCAACCGAAGCATCTTTGATGAATTGGGCTATCAATCTAATGGCTGACGTGGCACAACTCGAACATCTCAACAAGATGAATGCGCGTAACATTGCTATGGTGTTTGCACCGAACATGACTCAGGTACATAGTAAAGTTCCAAGCTTTATCGCTTGTTGTTCATCTGGGTACAAGTATATATGCATAGATTACAAGTTACAAGCTTTGGTTTTGCAGATGACTGATCCTTTGACTGCATTGATGTATGCGGTCCAAGTTATGAACTTTCTCAAGACTTTGATAGTCAAGACTTTGAGGGAAAGGGAAGATGTTATAGTTGAAGCCGGACCCGCGTTAAGGTTTGACCATTTTGACGAAAACAACGGGCCCCACTGTCCGTTTAACGGAACGGTTGATGAGACCGATGAGGTGGAGGACGAGGGTCAAGATTTTTCAGTCAAAGAACCCACCTTGGAAAGCCATTTGAATCTTTCTCAGGATGATTCAACTTCTAAAAGCGAAGAGTCCACCATGCGAAGCCATTTGAATCTTTCTCCGGATGATTTGACTTCTAAAAGTCAAAGTCAAAGGCAAAGTCAAACTACTGTGGAAGCTGCTAAGAACAGAAAACTGCACTCGAGTAACTCGAGTCATAAGAAGGGGTTGAGGAAAAGTGTAGAGAAGAGCAAAGGAAGCACGATTGTGAGTCGGTTGAATTCAAGAACCGAGAGGATTGAAGCCTGGCGGTGATGTGGCGGTCGGTGGTGGACAGGGGTGGGTGGTTGGTGGTGGGACGGGTATCTATTTTGACCTGTGGTCATAAAGAAGTGTTTTTAACATTAATGTATTTTGGTTTGGACATGTAATTTGGTATATGCTATGCATACCAATGGTTTGCTTTTATATGTTTTATGTCCATTTGGGGTTGATCTTATTAATCTTTTCTTTTGGGTGGTTATGTTTATGTTAGGTTGACTATTTTTTATTTTGACCTAAATATGTTTATATGTGGGTGGATTGACCCAAGTTTTAAAGAATTTGGAGTGTGGACTTTTGTGCCGGTGACCAAACCGGTCGCCTTACCAGTAGTCTCGTACTAGTCGTGCTAGTAGGAACTGATGATGCGGCATTGCTTGTGGTGTCGACTGGCAGGCGGTGGTCGTAGTGACAAATTTCAATACTTTTTAAGTCATTACAAATTTAAATTCCTTGGATTTTAATTACTTCAAATTTCAATTTAAAACCCTTTTGATAAGGCATGGGTTATTCATACACCATATGGGTTATTTGGACACCATATGTGCCTATACGGCTTGAATTGGGGCTATACGAGCCGTATAGGTGCAAAATTTTGTCTTTTTGTGATAAAGAGTGTCAGATGTGTGAATCCTATACGGCTCGTATATGGGCTATACGACCCGTATATACTGGAAAAACTGTCATCTGTATATTAGTTAGTCATGTGAGGGTTATACGGCTCGTATCGCCTCTATACGATCCGTATAGAGTCGTTAGCACACCATGAGGTGGTGTTTGAATATAATGACCCTTTAATAAATTTGAAATCCAAGATGGTGTTTGAATAGTGGCATGGAAATCCAAGATTGTAGGAATTAGATTGAAATAGGGGAAACGGGCAAAAGGTCACCCGCCACATACTAGTGGCGGTGACCCGACGACACCATGTAGGATACCGCGGCACAAAAGGTGGTAGAGTGCGGGGGATTATTGTAGCAACCCTGATTTTGTTTTCAAGTTTAATAAATGAAAGAAATAAAAGGAAAGAGAATTATGGAGATAAAAGAAAGTTTTTTGAAAGGGAAAATTTTAATCAACTATTGTGGAATGTAAAGGAATGGAACGAAAAGATAATATTATAAACTTTCCTTTTATTTCTCTCGTTAAAAAATCTTCAAAACACTATATTTTCAAATATCCTTTCAAATCATTTCTTTTCACTCGTTAGATGAGATTCGGAAACATAACGTGGGTTAGGGAGAAGATGTAGATAAGGACATAAGGGTGTGGGCCCTTGGCATTTTATTATTTTATGTTGTGTTCAATTAAAATGTTCGCGTCGAGTAGGATTTTATAACCGTTTGCCGTTTTAAAACTACATATATAATAGCCAATCTACACTCACTTAACATAATTATTTAATATACGTCTATGTGAAGGACGAAAAATGTGACGATCTCGTAAACATAATCTTTTGATACAAGGGCAGATCCAATGTTTGTTCTGGGAGGGTGCATGCACCCCCTCAAATCTATAGTTTCTTTTATAAAGTTCTAAAATATTAGGCCAAAAGACCTAAGTGCCCCATTCATATTTTTTTGAGTGCCCCAAACCCAATGCCTTGAGATAAACTTACAAGCACAAGTTTTATTTTGTTTTAAAAAATAACAATTAAGCCTAGATTGCTTAATTGTCTAACCACTTTATAAATCCAAAATTTGAATTTCTCATTTATGAGTGGGACATGTTAATAAAATTGTGTGAGTATTATTCATAAGATTTTGATAATTGGGATAAAATTTGGCATCTCAACTTGGCATATACATGATAGTGTGTTGGAAGATGAAATGTTTGCAAATTTCAAATGCATTACCAATCTTGTTATAGTTATGGTGGAAACTCTCTCTCTTTTCATTTGGTTTATCGGTTATTAAAGTTAACATTAGTTTTGCCTATTACAACCACAACGGTTGAGAGGTTTTTCAAAAATGATCATAATGAAAATTTCTGTAATTAAATCGGTGAATTTATTAAACGCGTGAATCGGTGAATTTATTAAACGCGCGTCTAGTTTGTAGTGTTAAGAAAGAAACATTTTTAAGTGTAATTATGAATAAAACTGTAATTGACCATTTCAAGAGATGAAATCATATCGAGGTCAATTGTAATATGTATTTTGTTTATTATGTTTTATGAAATTTATTGCATAAATTTCTATGCATAGTTTAATTAATATAATTTTTTTTATCCGGACCAGTTTGGTTTGACCCGTTTTAGTTTGACTTGATCCGTTCTAGACTAACCTTTTTTGGCACCCACTTGCTAAAATTCCTGGATCCACCACTGTTTTGATACATGCCCACCCGTGTAATTTATTCTTATAAGACAAAGAGTAGTACGCTAATCGCACCCTGCACACATCAACATAAGAGGCACGATACACTGTTACACAATGGTGAAATGTGGTTTCTAAGACAAAAGCGCCAAGTCAATCGCGAGCGTGAGGCTTGGCATGTAAATACCTTTTTCATATTTTTGTAAAAAAAAACAAATAAATAAGAGTCGTTATTTTTTAGTTAAAGTAAAAAAGTTAATATTACGTGACGGGAGGCTAGAGGTGCACACATAACACATCGGGTATTAGAAAAACCTGGATTCGGGTATGGAATCGGGTATTAGCAATACCCGGGTCGGGTTCATGTTTGGGTATTGCCTCTAAAAACCATACCCTATGTATCGGGTTCGGGTCGGGTATAGAACCGGGTATTCTAAAATGAGTATTTGAATACTCTATTTCTGGGTATTGTAAAAACCATATTTTTGGGTTTTCCGGGTTTTATTCCGGATATAGATTGAAATTTTTTAGAGGTTGCACTTTTTAGGGGTGTTTTTCAATTATTTTTCAGGTAATTTCGGTTATAAATCCGGTTCCGGGTTTTGGATTCGGGTATTAGAAACCCGGGCATAAAAAAACCAGTTCCGTCCAGGTTGTGGTTTTTTTTTCCACCTCTACGGGAGGCTACTACGAGCCGTTGATGTGAAGATACCGCGGATACAGGTAATACCCAAAATATCCATTTAACCATCATCTCTCCAAAATTCACAGTTGTTTCTGGAGAGAGAGTCATACAATCAATCAATCATCAAATCCATCCGCCTTAACAACAACTACTACTACTTTCTCAGCAGTTTCTTCTTCCCGCCATTTCTCAACAACAACTCCCCAGCAGAAGAAACACGTCATCATCTTTCACACCTTCTTCAACTTCCTCTCGTTCCGCTCATCCAATTCACCGTCTTCGGTAACAAATTAAATCATGATGAATATAAGTTGTTGTTATTATTAGGTTTTTGATTAATTTTGGGGCAGAGGGAGCTATGGAGAATTGTGAATTCGCAGAGACTCACCAGTGGCCTCGAATCCGCTTGGAACAAACTCAAGGGCGAAGGTCAACTATTCATTCGCCTTTATATTCGTTTGTTTCGCACTTGACTTGAACAACCAATTTCCTTCTATTAACTAATTGATCAGACACGAACGAACAAACGGAGGCTGTATTTCTTCAATCATGCTCACGAACGTTAGTTAATATTTGCTTTTTTATGCTTGTTCATGAAAGGTTTTTACTACATTTTAATGACTATTCTAATCTTATCATATGGAGATTTAAGCAACATAAGTACCTACAAAACAAAAATATATATGAGAATTATGTGGTTAAGCAAGTTGTATTGTAAAATTGACATATGAATATGAATGTTAAATAAAACACCAACACAAACTTGGCAGCCTGACCGACCGACCGAGACCATTATTGGTTAGCCTAATTACATAAAACATTGTTTCTGCTCGTTTGTGTTTGTGAATCTCTCACAAACAAGTTCGTTTCCGTTGGCACGTTTGATAAAAGCTTAATGGAGGAACATGAACAAGGCCTTGCTCGGTTTGGTTCTAGTTTCATTGTTTTTGATTGTCACTACTGATTTCAGTTGATTGTTTTCGTTTATGTTTGTGGCGATTGTGAAGCTTTTATAATCTAGGAAATCAGAAT
This sequence comes from Bidens hawaiensis, assembly GCF_021521415.1. Taxonomy (NCBI): domain Eukaryota; kingdom Viridiplantae; phylum Streptophyta; class Magnoliopsida; order Asterales; family Asteraceae; genus Bidens; species Bidens hawaiensis. The sequence continues at coordinate 107,004 of NW_027492698.1, read as the reverse complement.
TATAATGACAAATCTCCAAAAATCTGATTTTATGATATCGCTATTATCATTGACGAACTGTTGGTGTTAATGTTTTGTGCATCAGAGGTGCTAACGAAGGAGAACATTGTGGAACCCATGAGGGACATTAGGAGAGCTCTTTTAGAAGCAGATGTATGTGCAGACTATCTATATAATTGTTATATTACTGAAAAGGTTTATGATCAATAAAAAAAATATTAAATTTGTAATTCTTGTTTGCAGGTTAGTAAGAAGGTTTGTTCAAGCTGTAAGTGAACAAGCTGTTGGTGTTGGTGTGATCCGAGGAGTCAAACCAGATCAGCAGTTGGTCAAAGTATGTTTTTTTTCTTGAATGTACTATTCTTACTTCTTAGAATAATTAAGACAAATTTCAAAATATTTGCTTTTGCAGATTGTAAGTGATAAACTGGTGAAGCTAATGGGAGGAGAAGTTTCTGAGTTGACTTTCGCGAAATCGGGCCCTACAGTGATCTTACTGGCTGGTCTACAAGGTGTTGGGAAGACTACTGTTAGTGCGAAGTTAGCTTATTACCTCAAGAAACAGGTGCGCGGCATATTAACACACACACACAAATATCTTCTATCAAATATTTACAGTTAGCTTTACTATAGTTTCTTACCATTTTTGTAATTATAATGGTAATATGTTGATTGCTGGAGATGTGTATCGACCAGCTGCAATTGATCAACTTGTTATTTTGGGTAAACAGGTAACAGTTACATGACCAACTAATTATTTTCTATGACCACACTTTCAAAAACAGAAATTTGTAATCAATCAATCAATCAATCATACCCAGTAAAATCCCACCGACAGCAGAGCTATAGGTGGGATGTAGGCACACCGTACCTCTATCCAAAGGAATAAAGAGGTGGCTTCCAGAGAGACCCTCGGCTCTAAGAACATGTGTATGAAGCAAAAAAAGGAAATCAAAGTTTAACAGTTATATAAAAAACTACTACTAATTATAATAATATTAATAAAAAGGTCACAGTTTAACCGCAATATAAAAGCTAATAATAATAATAATAAAATATGTAAGGGAAATACCATTATGGTATGTGACCTAAATAAGTTAAGTCTAAGCCCTAAGGTATTCAATTCTCTCTAAAAATCCTTAACTTTAATTCTACTTCTCCACGAATTCCTATCCTCAACCATGTCCTCGGAGAGGTTTAGGTCTATCAAATCATGCCTAATCCTCTCATCCCAAGTCAATTTCGGTCGTCCTCTACCCCTCCTCCCCTCTATAGAAATTTGTAATGAAACTCAAATTTATACAGGTGGATGTTCCAGTGTATACAGCTGGAACCGATGTGAAACCAGCGGATATAGCTAGACAAGGTCTTCAAGAGGCCAAAAAGAAGAATGTAGATGTTATTATTATGGATACCGCAGGACGACTTCAGGTTATTTAGCACTTATCATCTATTGATTATATTCTAAAAACCCTTTGGTAGTTTGTAATTTGACTTTAATTATCAGATAGACAAAACTATGATGGATGAATTAAAAGACGTGAAGCGAGTATTAAATCCCACCGAAGTTTTGCTTGTTGTAGATGCAATGACTGGCCAAGAAGCTGCAGGTTTAGTAGTGATACTAAATTTTAATTACTTATTTTGGTTATTTTTTTAGCATACTAAAGTTTGTAACCTGTTGCAGCCTTGGTGACAACTTTCAACCTTGAAATTGGGATTACGGGAGCAATATTAACTAAACTAGACGGAGATTCAAGAGGCGGGGGGCCGCTTTGAGTGTTAAAGAGGTACATTATTAAAACACTTATTTTATTTTCACCTAAAAGAATATCATGTTCATTTTTTGATTTATTTAATTTTAGGTATCGGGAAAACCGATAAAGCTCGTGGGGCGTGGAGAAAGAATGGAAGATCTTGAACCGTTTTATCCGGATCGAATGGCGGGGCGCATTTTGGGCATGGGAGATGTTCTTTCATTTGTGGAGAAAGCACAAGAAGTTGTGAGTGTCTTATTACTACTATTGTTGTTAGTATTATAATCTGAAATTTAGTAATTTGCTCGTAAAAGCAGTATTTGAAACTTTTATTATAATAAATTCTTAGATGAAACAAGAAGATGCTGAAGATTTGCAGCAAAAGATCATGAGTGCAAAGTTTGACTTCAATGACTTTTTAAAGCAAACGCGTGCGGTTGCACAAATGGGTTCGATGTCGCGTGTTCTCGGAATGATCCCGGGAATGGGGAAAGTTACTCCCGCGCAAATTCGAGAAGCGGAAAAGAGTTTACAAATAATGGAAAAAATGATTGAAGTCATGACTCCAGGTTTATATATTAAAAACTCTCTTTAAATAAATTACGTAACTAGTCCTTAAGCAGTTAAGTGTATAAAAGACTAAAATGCCCTTACATTAAACAGAAAATTTGAAGCGGTATTAGACACGCCTGGCTTTAATTATAACAAAAATGAATAAATAAGTCAAATTAGAACTTTTTTTGGATTTTGGACTAAAACTCTAAAAGGGTTATTACTTTGGCGGCCTAACAAGAGGCACTAAGACCATAATTTGCTCTAAATTGCATATGTGAATTTATTTACAGAGGAGAGGGAAAAGCCTGAACTGCTAGCGGAATCCCCCGCTAGGAGGAAAGCGAATCGCTCAAGAATCTGGAAAAACCGAGCAGCAAGTAAGAATATAATAAATCAATTACTCCGTACATAGTTTTTTCCGGTTTTATGTAACGTTTTCCCGGTGAATCATGTTTTTCATTTATTTATAATATATAGAAACATAGATATTACATCAACATAGCAGGTAGGCGGGCACAAGCTGCGCCGCCACCCCTTTCTGAATTGCAAACCCTAACCTGCTAAAGACATACCTCTGCCCCTTTGGAGTCGACACATTGCTATGCACAACCCGTTGGACCAAAAATTGCTGTCAATAGAAAAACATAGATGTAACGTTTTGAATTTGATATGTGAAATAATTGAAAATTGTATTTTTAGGTGAGTCAACTCGTTGCACAACTTTTTCAAATGCGTGTTCGGATGAAGAATTTGATGGGTGTAATGCAAGGCGGGTCAGTTCCTGCACTTAGCAACCTTGAAGAAGCAATGAAAGCTGAACAAAAGGTTTGTTTTTATTTAAAAAATAATTCAATAATTGCATACAACTGATTTTAATTCGGGTTGAATTTTAGGCACCACCGGGTACCGCCAGGAGGAAGAGAAGATCAGACTCGAGGAAACAGTTCGCAGGGTCAGCGGGGCGGCCGAATCCTCGTGGGTTTGGTGGGGGGAATTGAGTGTGTTAAATTGGGGAGTAGATAGATTATTATTGTTGTTGTAGCCTTGAAAAGAGAAAGGTGTAAAGTAGGTAATGGATTAAAGTTTTTGTGATCTAAATGTTGTTTATTGTGATTCTATTAAAATGGTGATATTGAAACTTGAGTATTATGATTTTTTGTGTTTTATTTTATACTCAACTTACCTTTATCTATCATATCACCATCAACTTTTAAGTTATAAAAATTAAAAACAGGAGCACAGGTTTTTAATAGAAGTTAAAAAAAAATAAAAAAAATTACAAACATCATATCATTGAGAAGCAGAGATGCCAATGTGAGTGGGTTGGGTTGGGTTGGATTTGGGTGATGGGTGAGGATGGGTACGGGTTAGGATGGGTTTTTAAAATAGAGGGTTAGGATGGATATTACCCATCTTAACCCAAGTAAAGGTTGACATACAAAGGGTTTTAAAAACCCATCAAAAAAATATTCAAAAAAACTATTAAAAAAATAATAACTCAAAATATAAATAAAAAATGCAAAATGTAAACTAACTAAAATGTTTCCCACGTCATCCTTGTTCATTAAAAAAAAACGTTTTGTACCGGTTTAGGTTTGAGTTTTCAAGTTTTTTTTCGGTTCGGTTTTGTTTTTTTTCATTTCGGTCGGTTTCGGTATCTGCTCGGTTTCGATTTCTCGGTTTTTTAGGTTTCAGTGTTGTTTTGTTTTAGTCAGTTTTTCGGTTTCATTTCGTTTTTTTTGTTTCGTTTCGATTCATTTTGTTTTATTTTGGTCGGCTATGTTTCAGTTTTTTTGTTTCATTTTGATAAGCTTTTTGATTGCATTTCACTTTTTTTGTTTCGTTTTGGTTAGTTTTTCGGTGTCATATCGGTTTTTTTATCGTTTTGGTCGTTTTTCTATTTCGTTTCAGTTTTTTTGTTTCGTTTTGGTCGGCTCGGTGTTTTTGATTCGTTTTGGTCCGGTTTTTAAATTGCATTTAGTTTTTTTTATGTTTCATTTTGGTCAGTTTTCAGTTTCAATTCAGTTTTTTTGTTTCGTTTCGGTCGTTTATCTATTTCGGTTCAGTTTCGTTTCGGTTTTTTTGTTTCGTTTTGGTCGGTTCAGTGTTTTTGTTTTGTTTTGGTCAGCTTTTTAGTTGCATTTTGCTTTTTTTTTTGTTTCGTTTTGGTCGTTTTTCTATTTCGGTTTGGTTTTTTTGTTTCGTTTCGGTCGATTTGGTGTTTTTGTTTTGTATTGATCAGCTTTTCAGCTGCACTTCGTTTTTTTTTTGTTTCATTTTGGTCAGCTTTTCGGTTTCATGTCGGTTTATTTGTTTCGTTTTGGTCGTTTTTCTATTTCAGTTCGGTTTCGTTTCGGTTTTTTTGTTTCGTTTTGGTCGGTTCGGTGTTTTTGTTTTGTTTTGGTCAACTTTTCAGTTGCATCTCGTTTTTTTTGTTTCGTTTTGGTCAACTTTTCGGTTTCATATCGGTTTTTTTGTTTTGTTTTGGTCGTTTTTCTATTTCGATTCAGTTTTGTTTCGGTTTGGTCGATTCGGTGTATTTGTTTAGTTTTGGTTAGCTTTTCGGTTGCATTTCGCTTTTTTTGTTTCGTTTTGGTCAGTTTTTTGGTTTCATTCCGGTTTTTTTTGTTTCGTTTTGGTCGTTTTTCTATTTCGGTTCAGTTTCGTTTTTGTTTATTTGTTTCGTTTTAGTCGGCTCGGGGTTTTTGTTTCGTTTTGATCCTTTTTTTGGGTTTCGAATGAGTTTTGTTTCACACGTGATAGTTTGGGTATTTTGAATTAGATAAATTTTGGATAACTTGGATATTTTGTTTTGATCCATTCTAACCTATTAATGAAAGTCACTTGTATATTTTCAACCCATCCTGACCCACTTGAAAAAATTTTATGATCCATCTTAACCCATTTTACTTTTTAAGTTTATCCATCTTGACCCAAAGCAATCTTTTGGATTGGGTTTGCCACCCTTATCTTAAGTTTACATACAATGAAACCCAAATCCCATCAAAAGCTAGATTTTATGCAACAACAAATCACCATTAAATGCTGCAAGAAATTCAACTTTATATCCCATTGACCAAAAAGTCAAAACAAAAATCATATAAATTTAACAAATCAATACCTGGTGATCAACCAACACATAACCTATCATTACCTTAAACTATCACCAAATTGGTCATAAATTAAATAATAAAAAAAAAACATATGGCAGTGTTACTAACCTGCAAATCTCTCATGTCCAAATTGGTAATTTAACAACAAAATGGGCATTGAATCAACCCATTTTCATTACATTCCAAACACTTGATACTCCTCCTCCAATCACCACCTATCAACTTACAACTCCCATTGCACACCGTACACATCACGAACCGCACACCACCGCACCCTTTGCAACCCGCTGCCGCCACCGTCGGAATCCCCTCTAGTAAAATCCCCAATTTACCCTCCTCTTCTAACTTCATTATTTCCTCTGATCCACCAATTAATCTCCCTTTGACCAACACAACTGGCACTTTGACTTCTTTTTTCCCTAATAACAACCTTAACTCTTCCTTAAACCCCGAATCCATCGACACGTCACGTTCGATCATCCGAACGTGATGCGACTCGATTATCCCCCGAACAATATTACAATCCTCGAATGTTTTACGGATCCCACGCAATGTGGTGGTGTAAATCACCACCACATTTTCCCCGCCTGGCGGGCATTTCTTTTCAAAGCCCGCCAGTATCACGGAATTTTGACTTTTTTTGACTTTTGACTCCGGGTCAAACAACGGCCCGAGATTCTTCCTCCGGGCCGTATACGAACCCGATTCACCGGGCGAATCACTCCCACTCCCGCTCTTCTTCGATATCCTCAAATTCGGTGGCAAAGTCGACGCCTTCACATTCGCTATCACAACCTTCGGACTAAACTCCGCCTTCCCGGGCCCCACCTTTTTATTCTCCTTACCCGAAAACCGCTTCGACTGATTACCAACCTTCATCGGCGTTTTCACTTCGATTTCCCCAAACCCGCGTCTCAATTTGGGGCTTCTCTTCCCGGGACCCGAAACCGCAGACCCCGAGTCTTCAAGATCCTCCATGAGCTCCCAGGCATTAATAATCTCCGGTGGGCCGTGTTGTGACCGTCTGGGCGGAGATACCTTCTTCTCCGGCGAGTGATTCTGCTCCGGCGGTGGCACTGGCGGCGGTTGGTCATCTTTATTATTATTATTATTATTATTATTATTATTATTATTATTATTATTATCCAATTTGAGAGCACCGTAGGTTGAGGAAGTGAAGGAAACAACGTGGTGGGTGTATTTAGATTTGTCGTTGGTTTCATACTGCAAATCTTTTTTGATGTGTTTGGAAGATACACATCCCATGATGTTTTTTAAGTGTAAGTGTGTGTGTGATTTGTTATTGTGATGTTGGATTTGTTTGTTTGATGGTAAGAAAGAAAGAAGTGTTAGTGTGAGTGGAGTAACCGTTGGTGGATAAACGGTCTGAAATTTCAAATCTGGGTGTTTTTTTTTATTTTTGGTCCTTCATGTTGTGTAAGCTTGATTTTTGGAATATTAGCCCATATTAAAAATTAAGTAATGTTGTACCTTTGTCACATTTACTTTGGGAATATTATTAAAAATTAAAGGATATGTGTGAATCTAAGATGTGTAAAGTTTCCAAAGAATGTGTAGTTTTAAGATATCTAAGAAATGTGCTTAGTATAATATATTGGTTTTATTTACATGGTTGTTTTTGTTTAAATAATATGATGGTAATATTTGTTTCATGTAATGATCATTTAGTGCCTTTTCACAGCTTTAATTGTTTTATATGATTTTTTTTAAAGATAGCTAATGATGTTTATAGCCTTTTTGGTATTTTTTTAGTCTTAAAACTTAAAAGTGTATAATCCAAACTTAGTTTAAATAACCTCACATTCTTTTGAACTCTTATTATTTTGAGATATCGATAGTTTATTATTTTGATATAGGCTAATGATCTCATTTCTTGTGTTATTATTTTATGCCACCTCCATTAATAAGTGAAGATTTATTAATAGATAATTTTTTTTATTTCTTTGACGAGCTCAAGATTTTTTTTTCATGAGAGATAATTAATGTGTTTAACCAAAAATTTATGAGGTGGTCAGGATTTTCAGATAAGAATAATACAAGAAAGAAACTTTTTGTAAGTTTCACCAGTGTCTTTATCTCTTATAATACATTCATTTCTATAAAAAATAAATGTAAATGTCATGTTAAGTAGGACTTAAATAGAACCCTTAGGCATTGCAAGGATAAGGCCTCGAGGATCATGAAATTTCGGCTAGGGTTGGTCTCGAGTCATGGCCAGTTCGAATGTTGTACATCTCTAAGGTGGTTGCTCCATATCTCGTGTAGGATTTGATGTTACATTGTTTTCAAGGAATATGCTTTTATAAATAAAGCACTTAAATATTAACGTATGATCAAGAATCTTATTCCTAGATACGTGATCTTTTAGAAAATATCATCGGACCAACAACTCCTACCTTTTTATTGTATTAAACATTACTATATGTTACAGTTAAGTACGTGACATTACAGTTATCTAATTTAGTGTATTAAACATTACTATATGTCACATTTAAGTATGTGACATTATAGTCGTTATCTTCCATCACACTTTTTTTAGTTTGACAATTATCAAATACAAAAATGAGCAAGAATGATGAATTCCAACATTGAAGGAACTCAATTAATTCCATCATTTCCAACACAACACATTTCAAAAAGAATTCATTAAAATTTCGATTTCAATACATGTAAGTTATGTGAAACAATTTTGTTGAAAGTGAAATCTAAACCACTTTAACTTGCTATGATTAGTTTAATAGGGTGGTCATAAAGGTTTTCTTTAAAGGTTTTCTTCTTAGGTAGGTAAGACTTCTAGTATTGAAATGAGAGAAATTTTGTTCGCATTCTTATAAGGAGTGTTGGTTGTTCAAAAAAGAAAATCACTTTTAACATGTATCATTGTAAATGAATTGGAAATATAATTAATTTACTAAAGTCTAGAGGGACTCACAAAGTGGTTTTCAAGATGTAAATACATTCAACCAAAGTAAATATTTTTAAAACATGTATTTTCAGTATAATATTGCATTATTACTTAATTTATTTATTTTCGTTCAGAAAAAGAAAAAGGATAAAGTAAATGTTTTAAAACATGTGTTTTCAGTATAATATTTTTAATTAAATTTAAAAGAATTGAAAATAACATAAAAATGAGAATAAAAATGTGGCCAAATGAATGGCACAATAGATGTTACAAAAACTGCATAGGTAGCACACGCACACAAGTGCAACAACACGTTTTGGACTCGTCTCCAAAGAGAAATGGTTCAACAATTTTGGACCGGTTCGTTTGGATGTATTAATCCCTGGTGATTAAAATAGTTTCTTGCATTACACATTATATTATTTTCGTACATTTTTGTTAATGCAATACCACGTGGAGAATTCAAAATCGTTTGGAATTATAATCATTTTGGTAACCATATAGCTAGAAAACATATTTTATAACCATATATAGACGATGGAAGTTTGAAAAAAAAACTTTTGAAGATACGAAACTTCAGTATTTTATTTAGAGCGAATAAGTACACATACACATAATAAACTTTAGTCGCGGTCCTATTAATGATTCAATTAAAATATGAATGCAAGTTGTAATTAAACGTGTTTTATATGAGGCTTTATTTCTTTCTCAACTCATTTTGATGTTTTAAATTAATGTATACCCAATAAACGTATTAGCAATTTGGATTTTGGAATACCTTAGATACAATTATACATCATATATAAACAACTCATCTTGATTGGAATTGAACTTTCAAGTCAGTGTGAATGACTGATAGTCTGACATACATTCTATTTATGTAAACAAATCCTCAAGTTAGTAACGATAATTGATATTACCTTAGAAACACTTCCTCAATTCGGTGAGAGGAATATGGATTCACATTTACCATTGTGGAAGTTAGTTCTCACGTAGATGAGAATCAACTCTCCAAGTTTAACCATAACTTACAATCTATTAACTACCAAAAATTAAACACTTGCCAACGTATGAGTAGAATTGGAAGAAACTAGACATCGAGTGTGTTTGGAAACCTGACTCAATAATAAGTGTTTTCTTACAGTTGTGGGTTTTCTCCTTGAAAACGTTCCTGAGCGAATCAAACTTGCAACGTCAAAATTAGTATAAACGATTAGCATTTCGTCTCAGAAAGACTTACTCGGGTATATAGTTCCAAACGTTTTTTTTTAAAAAAAGTTGTTTGGAAAACTCTGCCTACTCAGTTGGGCAAAGTAGGTGCCAAGTTAGTTAATCCTTGCCTAAAACAAATAAACACAAATGGTACATTCCAAATTTTTGAGTATAACTAGTACTATGAATAAATCATACTAAGGTAGTGACAACCTAGTATGAATCAATCACACTAATGTACATGTCCGGTCGTATAACGTTGTTTTAAGGTAGCGACAACCTAGTATGAATCAATCATACTAAGTTATCCACAATCATATTCACACATAATAAGACAAGGCAAGTCGCAAGTTACGTATGTCATGACGTCAACATAAACCTTAAACATGCAATCAGCATTTTAGATACCAAATATGATTTTTTTTTTCTTTTAGTGACAAATTTCATTAATTTCATTGGAGATAACTAATAAGACACTTGAGAATAAACAACAAAAACAAGAATTACATCAACTTCTTAATAAAAGACATTAATTTGTAAACAGAATGATTCTTAGGTCTTACTAGGGACACTTTCTATAAGTTTCGTATAAGGCTAAACGGGACTCTATACGTTCCGTACAGGGCTATACAGGCATGGTATAACCCCTATAGACCTATACGGGCGTATATGGGGTGTTTGATGTCTCTAAAAAACCCCTTCTTAATTCATAGGTACCCCAATAATTTATTGTCTATCCTTGTTTTCGAAAAACAAGCCATTTTTCTTGAAAAAGATTGCCTTATTCCTAGTTAATACAAATACACAAACAACTCGTAGAAATAATCTCATATAACACTTTATTTCTTCTTTGACCCAAATTGCTCGTTTGGTGGATTCTAAGTTAATCATAACCCGAAAAGGCATATAGGAGAAGTTGACACCATCTACTAACAAATTGCCAAACTAACATGACGAGTTGACAAAAAGTGAGAAGGTGGTCGTTGGTCTCCTCATATTCCTCACACAAATTGCAAGTAACCGACCCAACTTCCACATTTTTTTAGACAAGACCACGAGAGTTGAAAGCCTATCCATTTCTGCTTTCCAAGAAATTACGTTTAATTTCTCAAGATCCCAATTATTCCACTTCAAAATGAATGTGGAGGTCCCGTAAGAATCTAGGCACAAAAGCGATTCCATAGACGCGACCAAAATCTTGTCTGACGGGTCCTTAGCCCACACCCAATTATCCATGTGTGAACCAAAAGAGAAACTATTATAAAACAGTAAAAAGCTCGTATCCATCTCCATTTCCCTATTCTAATCCCCTGCCATCTGATAACACGACCACACCAAACAGAGCAAGCCATGGGTTCAACCAGAACTAGGTGTTGTCGTCCACCCAGATTTCACCTTCAATGACTCAGCAAGATGATTTTCCGTTTTGGCAATAGAGCTCCTCGTTGGTTTTTAGTATGAGGGAGAGAGTAAACCAAGAACAGTTAGACGAGTGAATCAACATGTTAACTTTTCTCAACAAAGCGTTTGGTTCATTCATAAATCCCCACCACTATTTTATGAGGAGAGTTATGTTAGCATTCTAAAGCGGGGTAAGACCTAAGCCCCTCGCCACCTTAGGAGCCAGACGTGACATATCCCAACTAACTCAGCAATTTTTTTTATAGTTTTCAATCCCACACTAAAAGGAGTTACGCCTTTTTAACTTCGAGTTGGTTGATAATTTTTATAGGCGCTTTATAAAAAGAAAAGTAACGTTTCTATAATTCTTTTTTTTTTTCGAACGGTGACTTTCACAGTTAAGCTATCTCACTGCGCGAACGCGTCGCGCCCCGCCACCCCACTCAGGCTAACTATGTTGATATGATCGGGATCCACGCTGGCATCCGAGTTTGGCCTGGCGTTTCCGGTAAAAATGAAATTATAAAAACGGTGGAATTGAATATAAAAATTCCATTTGGATAAAGACATGTCAAAACTCAAAACCATGTGCGATTAATCTACGCAGCTTCCCTACGTTGTTGTCAACAGGTCAAAATCATGGTGGACCAAGGTCAACCTTGGTGGCTCCGGCTGGAATACGATTACGCAACGGGGGCACGTGGGGACACGTGACTCATCTTCTTACCTTAATTTCTAGAATTTAAACCCGGTTCAGCGGCTCAATTTATGCCCACGGTTTCACCATATCAACAACACGTCACTTTCATTCACTAGTTTAGTAGTTACTTCTACATATTTAAGTGTTATGCATTAACGGATAAAATGGACTTCTGTTCTTTTTTATTATTATTTTTTTTTCAATTTTCAATCCAAGGTACATATTCGTCTAATCGAGGGTAGATCACGTTATCAAACACGATTTGTTTAAGTTTAATACATTTTTTATTTTGACTAGTTTTAAGGTTTTTGTTTGAAAGTAGAATTTTGTTTGTGACTTATTTTTTATAATTCAGGACTTACTCGTCAACCGTTAATTAACTATTTAATAATATATATACACACGGGGATAGTAAATATGTAATTATGTATCACCAGACTACACATAACTTTCTCACATTATTTTAAAGTTTTTTTGGTATACCAGATAATTTCTTAGTCCTATTCTTAAATGTACACCAATTACAATTTTCTTTTGTGTCGTTTTTTAACGATTAACTCACACGTTTACTAATCATACTCTTAAATATACACCGTTGTTCACTATAAAACTTAAATCCTCAATCTCATAGTAGACATCCCTATGTATCACCTAAATATCTCTATTCTAAAAACCATTTTACTATAAGGTAAAATAGTAGTTTCTGTTTAGAATCATCAAAATATAATAAATAAAATATACATATGTATATTATATAGTTAGAAAAGAAAACAGTATATAGTATATACCTTTTTTGTGTGTGTATTTCCTACCATTGACTAATTTACATGTTCACTTCTTCCACCAGCTCCACATATTAGGTCAAGCTCTTCCAAACAAAGATATATCTGTCTTCATTCTAAACCTTAAAAACTTCAATTTCTATATCATTAATCTCATATTGTTAACCACATCCATACTTTATCACATTCTTAATACAAAAATAATGTAAATGACAAAAACAAAACCTATAGAAAATAGATACCCCAAAACAATAACAATTATTTAAACATACATCATTTTCATCATCCAACGTTAAACACACTACCATCAACACACTTTACATATTTTAAAACTAATACTCATCATTCACACTAACATATTCACATTAAGCCACACTTTAAAATTTTATATATGTACCAAATCATACACAAAATCAAATACCATATTATACTATAGCTTAAAAGAGAATACTTTAATATAAACCAAATGAAGGTTCGGTATAGATTTGTTGTTTTGTGATATCGTGTGACTTCCGAGTAATATTTAACTTCTAGATTGATATTAATAAAAGGAGGCTGGACCGTGTGTATTTTCAAAAGTCTCCTAACACAAAGTATTAATAAAATAAAATATATTCCAAACTATCTCACCTTATAAAACCACAACTTTCATTAATATTCCCATTCATTACTACTCACTCAATTTTACACAAACAAACTAACAAACTCAATGCAAACTCTTACAACAGAATCTGTTATAACAGAATCACATGTATTGTCTGGAATATCTTCTGACACGCTGACAAAAGATATTCCAGATAGTACAGTACTCGAACTTCCGTCAGACTTTCCACCAGAATCATTCTGGCTATCGAAAGACGCGGAGTTCGACTGGTTTGACCGTAACGCGTTTCTCGACCGAAAGGACTCGACGAAAGGAAGCTTTAATCATTTGAATCATTTCGCAAACCCTAGCCACTCGAACTCGAGTTCGCAGCGGTATTCGGTGAATACCGTGAACTCGAAATCAAAAGCGGCGATTATCGGCTTACTGAAAACGCAAAACACGACGTTCGTTGATTCGAAACGGAGGCAGTGTAAGCCGGTGAACGTTCGGTTGTTTCCGATGCGATCGTATTCGATCGGTAAGGCTCGGACGACGGTTCCGGTTGAACCTTCGTCTCCGAAGGTGTCGTGTATTGGTAGAGTTCGGTCAAAGAAGTGCCGGAGCCGGAGGAAAACCGGCGGTCAACCGAATGAACCGGTCAAATCCGCTAGTCTACGGTCTAGAACTAGTAAATCTAGTAGGTCAAGTAGAGCACATAAATCCGGTTTGTTGTCACGGTTAACGTCTTTATTCCGGTCTGATAATAACCGCCGGAGAAAAACAGGTAAACCGGCGCCGGAGAAGTTTGAATTACCGCCGGAAATTACCGTTCCGGTGAAGATATGTGTGAGTGTTAAGCCGGTGAGTAGTGAACCGGCGACGCCGTCTGGACCGCCGGCTTTAGGGAGTTTGATACGGTTCGCTTCGGGCCACCGGGCGGAGTGTTTGGTAGGTTCCGGTTAATATGACGTGGCGGGATGTCATTTGATGGATTTATGATGACGTGGAGTGTGACGTGGCAAGTTGGAATCTGGTTTTTGATTTCTTATTTTTTGTTTTTAACTTCTTAGTTTTTAATTATACGAGTGGAAAATTGTTATTGTAAATACAAAATAGGATAAAAGTTAAATTTATGACTTAGTGTGTGTTTGTGTATTTTTATTTACTGTTTTCGTATTTACTTAAATTTCTTTTGGTAAGTGCAAATATAAGATGTTAATCGCGCTTAGTTAATCGATGCAAAAGGTGAACCTTGAACCTGCCTCATATATTTATTTGTTTTCTGAACATCTGAAATTGTGACCTGTTTTAAGTTGACGTGTTAATGCATGTTAATGAATATAAGCAATGTTTGATGACGTGATTCAAATAGTTCATAGTTTGAAACTCGTTAAAGAAAAGCTTGTTTGAAATGTTGTTAAGTTTATTTTACCTTAGTGAGTACATACTTAACCTTTTCAATGCCTACTAGTTTTATTAAAAATAATTAACAAATAACAACCTAAGGGATAAGAATAAGGAGTTGTTTGATAGTCTCTTAAAATCATTAAAAAATTGTCAAACCGTAACACGAGCATATGAAAGCACATTCAACTTGTTGAAAATTCACCTAGATATTATTGCATATCTTTTTTGTTCTTTGGTTTGAACGACAAACACCACCCTTTTTTGACTTCCATAAATCAACTTAGCTAATCGGCTTGGTCTCCCATCTATATCCAATCGCCATGCAGCATAAGACTATGTGTAGTGGAGGGACTATAATTGGGGACGAATTGTGACACGTGGCGTCCCGTTAGCATGGAGTGAAAACTTGTTTTTGAGGTGTAATGGTGTATGGGCTACAATTTGGGCCCACAGTGTCTTTTTTTATTATTTTCTTTTATATTTAAACTAATTAAATAAAAACTAATTTATTTAAATAATTAAATAAAAATGCATTAAAATTAAAAAAAATACAAAAAAAAACATACCTAAAAAAAATACATAACTAAAAATATTAAAAAACATAACTAACGAAAAAAATAAAAAAAAAAACATAACTAAAAAAAAGAAACTAATATTTGTAATATTCTCGCATTTTTTCACGTCGGCGTTGCATCAATAATGCGGCATCCTCGTGAAACCACTCCGCTTTGAGGGATTCGTAGTCTTCTTTCATTTGTTTTAATTCGAACGTCTGGTTCCGCTTTTCTAGTTGTTTGTTGGATGCTCGAATGTCGGCTCCAATTACGGTGGCATTTGTTTTCAAACGACCGACCAACTCGTTTATTTCAACGGGCTCCGTATTGAATCGTGTTGACGACGAACATTCCCCCTTATTTTTTTGTAAGAAATTGGGTATGATTTATGTATAAAATGGATATAAAATGGAGAAGAAGGGTGTGTGTATATATATATATATATATATTGTTTAATTTTTTTTAAATTTGACCGTTTCACAACGGTCCATTTATTAATTTATTATTTTCAAACACCTACAAGCAACAAATATATGCCGCCCCTGCCCATTTTCGCCCAATTATCGCCGGGGGGGGGGGGGGGAGGAGGCGGTGTTCCTCCAAAAAATCATCTCAAAACTTCCACTTTTCTCGCCCACTATGTTTAGTCTAATAAAAGTTAGGTTGAACCCACTTTTGGTATTATAGTGCGGCTTTTGTTGACCTTTAGTCAAATAATGAAAGCACAACTTGTGAATTAAGTAAAATTCATTCCATTATCAATAAATAAACCTGGAGTTTGCTTTCTAGTCCAATGACATATAATTAGTGGTTAATGTTTGAAATCTTATGGTCTCAGGTTTAAAATCTGGCTCAATGAGAGTTTTCTCACGTTATTGGATTTTCTTCGTATGGTATTCATGGGTGAGTTAAGCCTAGAGCGTCAAAATTAGTATGAATGATTAACATCGCGTCTCAAGATGGCGAAGGAGAGTATTTGGAGGTGGTTTCATACGCTGTTAAAAGAATCAATGAATAAATCTTACAATAACTTTTAAACATAAATTTGAATGTTAGATATTGTAGTATGTATTGATTGATGCTACCATGCGTCCATGCCCTATTGTAAGGCATGAATGTGTTAAATTTAAATATATATTTAATGCATGGCACATTTAATGGAATTGGTATCATGTATCGAACACGAACTCAGGTTCGTTAATTTGGCTAACACCCAAACACGAATATTATTATTGAGAAACTTCATAAAACTCAATTACCTGATTACAATCTCTAAACCCCAAAGCACGGGTATTTATAATCTAACCTATCACAATTAGACTACAACTAGGATTGCTAAATAATAGGACATAATAATTATACTAACAATTAAATCTAAGCACATTTAATTGTTTATAATTATCCACTCCTTAAATCTCGTTACTTAACCTTGCACGTCAAGTAACGGTCTTGAACCGAAATTCCCAACAATCACCCCCGGAATTTCGAACTCGAAACCGACAAGTCTTCAACTCCAAGTAATTCCCGCATCTCCTTGAATTTGATTCTCCCAAAAGCCTTCGTCAAGATATCGGCACATTGCTTAACACCACTAACATGCTCGACACTTACCTCTTCACGATCAACACATTCTCGAATGTAGTGAAACCGAGATTTAATGTGTTTGGTCCTTCCATGGAAAACCGGATTCTTCACGAGTGCTATTGCTAATGTATTATCGATACGTAACACCACTGCTTGAATTTCCTTGTCGAATAACTCACTTATCAAGTCTCTTAGCAAACCGCCTGACATGCGGCTGCGCTTGCCGCCATGTACTCTGCTTCACACGATGAGAGTGCAACCGTACACTGTTTCTGAGAACACCAAGTAATTGGTGAAGACCTAAGATAAAATACGTGCCCCGTAGTGCTTCTACCATCGTCTTGGTCAATATTATGGCTACTATCACTATAACCAAGTAACACGTTTTTCCCACGAGTGTAAGAAATACCAAAACTGAGAGTACCTTGAATATAACGAAGAATTTGCTTTATAAGAGTTGCATGAGATTGCTTCGGGGTTTGCATGTACCGGCTTACGACTCCGACCGAATACGCCAAGTCAGGACGAGTTTGTAAAAGGTACCGGAGACACCCGACAATCTTCGATGTCTCGTAGTATCAAAATCTTCTTTGTCTTCAAATTTAGAAACTTTTATACTCGGATCCAATGGAATTTGAGCAGGATTACAAATCTCCATTCCCGCTTCTGATAAAATTTTCTTCACATATGCTTCTTGCTTAATTTGTATCCCATCCTTGCTTTGTGAAACCTCAATTCCGAGATAATAAGTTAGCTTTCCCAAATCCAACATCTCAAAGTTTAAAGCCATACCGCGCTTAAACTCCATTATTAAGTTTAAATTTGAACCCGTCACGATCAAGTCGTCAACGTACACACCGACTATTAAAAGATCGGTTCCAAATTTCTTTCGGTATACCGCTTGTTCTTCTATGCACCGGTGAAACTTCATATTTAACAAAATACCGTTCAACTTTGTATTCCACGCCCTCGGAGCTTGCCTTAAGCCGTACAACGCTCTGGATAATTTGTATACTTTGTGTTCTTCACCCTTTTTAACAAAACCAAGCGGTTGAGAAACAAAAACTTGTTCTTTTAACTCGCCATGTAGGAACGCGGATTTGACATCGAGGTAATGCAATTCCCAACCTCCATTCGCTGCGAGAGATAACAATAAACGAACCGTTTCGAGTCTAGCCACTGGTGCGAAAACCTCGTCAAAATCGATTCCGGGTTACTGAACATAACCCTTTGCCACGAGTCTCGCCTTGTGTTTATTAAGTGAGCCATCCGCGTTTCTTTTAACCTTGAAAACACACTTTAAACCAATTGCCTTTGCACCACGTTGTAACTCGGTCAACGTCCACGTATTATTTTTATTTATCGAGTCAATCTCAATACGCATTGCTTTCATCCACTCGGGTTTCGATTTTGCATCATCAAAACAAACCGGTTCATTATCCGCAAGCAATAGCAAATCTTCATCAATTATACTCGAATTCAGGACATAATAATTAAAGTGTACCGGGGTAACAGTGGCTCGAGAAGATCTCCGAACAGCCGGCTCAGGTGTAACCGTGTTGCTTGTACCAGCCGGGCTTGTTGGAGCATTTTGGACTATCGGTTCTTAATCGTCTTCTTCACCCCTGTCACCACTTGAACTCGTAGAGTTTGACTCAGGGTTCGACCCGATGTTTTTGGTATTAACGGTTCCTTCTCCGGTGTCAATTTCATCACCAAAGTTAACCCAAAACATGCCAGGTGCTCGATCCTCCTCGTCGATTGTTTCGGTACTTTTACCCCGATTCCAACTTTGCTTTTCATCAAACACCGTGTCACCCGCTCGACTCACAACAATTTTTCTAGTCGATGGATTGTATAAACGATACGCCGCCGAACCTTTCTCGTTTCCGAGATAAACTAAACGAGTCGAACGATCGTCTAACTTCTTAATATTTCCCGTAACTATTTTGAATACGCAACACATCCAAAAACTTTAAGAAATTTAAGATCCGGTTTCTTTCGTTTTAACATCTCATACGGTGTTATGTCTTTTAACGCTCGAGTTGGAATTTTATTAATCACGTCGGTTGAATGCCTCACCGCTTCACCCCACATATAAGGCGGAACTTGTCTTGCTTTTAATATGCTCCGAGTCATATCCAATATCGTGCGGTTCCGCCTTTCGACAACACCGTTTTGTTGAGGTGTATATGGAGCGGTTAAATGCCGAATAAACCCCTCGTTTTCAGAGAACTGATTGAAATAACGAGAAGTAAATTCTCCCCCTCGATCGGTTCGAAACGTCTTGATTTTCTCACTATTTTCCGCTTTTACCATGACTTTAAATCGCTTGAAGGTGTCGAACGCTTCACTTTTTTCCTTCAACAGAAAAGTCCACATGAAACGAGAAAAATCATCTATCAAGACGAACACGTACCTATTTCCGGCTATGGTACTAGGAGTAACGGGCCCGCATAAATCTCCATGGTTTAGTTCCAACGCTCGGGTTGCTCTAAAAGTCGCCGACTTCGAAAACGGTTTCCTCGTTTGCTTCCCGACTAAGCACGAGTCACAAATTTTATTTCCTTGATCAACCTTTGGCATTCCAACGCCATATTATTTTTCACCATTTGTTTCATAGACTCGAAATTTAGGTGTCCTAGTCTCGCGTGCCAAAGCCAATTCTCGTTATCAATATGGACTTGTAAACACACGGGTTTCCCCGTCTTTAACTTAATCGTATAAAGACGATTCTTGGATCGAGTATCGCGCATCAACAATTTTCCTTGATCATCATACATCAACAAGTAATCGTCTTTCATACGAATGTCATAACCACTTTCTGTTGCTTGCCCAAGACTAATAATATTACTTTGTAAACTAGGAATATAATAAATTTCGGTCAATAATTGTTGCTCCCCCGTTACCGACTAGCAATATCGACCCTTTCCCGCAAATATCAACATATGACCCATCTCCAAATTTAACTTTGCCACCAACACGCCTATTTAATTTAGAGAAAAAAGATAAATTACCCGTCATATGGTTGCTCGCACCATTAACCAAATACCACATGTCTTGTTCATTCGAACCACTCTCGTAATCTTTTGGTATAACCTTCTGTTCATTCAAGTACACTATTTATTGAACGCACTGCACCATATAGAGGGAAGAGTCTTTTTCTTTTGCTTCGGCCAAATGCGCTTGTCTCTCTTTCCTTCGTAACGGACACCTCGAAACGAAGTGACCAAATTCATCACAACGAAAGCATTGAACTTCCGAGTAATCCTTTGTACCCTTTCGTTTATCCCCTTCGTTGGACCCACCTTGTGAACCACGGTTTTGACTCCCACGTCAATTACCACGTCCTCGGTTCGAACCTTTCCCTCGCCCCCTACTCGATTCGCGTGAAAACTGATTCGAACTCGAAGAGGATTCAGAATTATTAAACAAAAGTTTACCTTCTTCAGAACGTAACACGTGTCCTTTGATACGCTCCTCATAAGTCTTTAACCTCCCGACAACATCCTCAAAACCGACTGTTTTAAGGTCTAACACTTGCTCGAGGGATGCTACAACTTGGATAAAACGGCTCGGCAGGCTTGTGAAGAATTTCTGGACTAGCTTCCTTTCTTCATACGGTTGTCCAAGTGTGGCTGCTTTAGAAGAGATCGCGGTCATTCTCGAGACATACTCATCAATGGTTTCGGTTTCTTTCATCATCATACCGTCAAATTCACGTATTAACGTATGAAGTCTAGCATCCTTCACACGTTCCGCGCTCATATTTCTTGACTTTATGGCATCCCACATCTCTTTTGCCAATTTAAAATTACCGATTTGAAGTATCTGTTCCTCGGGAATCGACTGGAACAGAAGCGCCTTCGCGATGTTATTTTGCTTCGCGTCATTAGAGCCTAGGTCAATCACATCCCAAACTCCATGAATCCCAAAAATAACCTCCATATGCATACTCCAAATCGTGTAGTTTGTTTTCGTCAAACGCGGACACTGAAACGACCCGGAGATCGTCTCCTTTTTCCCTTGGTTCGTTTCACCTATCTTGGTTCTACGACTATAAGATTTTGAAAAATCCTTTGGTGTAACTGGTTCAATTTTTCCAGGCTACCACAACAAAACCCGGTTCCAAATCTGATCCGAACACGCCTTTTGGTTTCAACGGCACACAACAATGCCTCTTTTTTCAATGAAATTGCAATTGAAATCAAAATATTATTGTTGTGCCTTCCTGACCATAGACTCTATTTGTTTGGTGAATTATGGTCGGTTAATTTGTATATATTTTAGTTCGTTTATTTTTTAGTTTTAACTGTTTATTCTAGAGCTATCGATACTTCATACGTGTATTATTGGATTTCAGGTCACAGGCGTTAAAGTACATTGTGGACCTGTTGTGACACGGAATGAAGACCCGGGATGTCCAGCACGCAAAATGATAAAAAAGTGAAGGTTGCTGTGTCAGGGTCCCATCGCGGTACGCGATGGGCTTGCTGAGGTCCCCATCGCGTACCGCGATGGGAGTTTAAAATATGTTGACTTTGGGTCAATCGCGGTACGCGATGGGCCCTAGAAGACCCCGTCGCGTTCCGCGACGGGTGTGCAGAAGAGAAATTTTGGTTATTATCATCCTTTTCATCATTTGAAACCCTAACTTCGTTTTTGACGACCAAGAGGCGATTCCAGCAGTCCAAGAAGGCGATTTCCACTATCCTAGCTCGTGTCAACACCCTACATATGATTTCTATCATCCATATCGAAGATTCAATGATGTCTAGGCTCGGCTAATCTCCTAGAATCGCACCCGGATGTATAGTTTGTAACCTTTTACAGTTTTTCTCATGTGATTAAGAATACTTATGTTTTGTTATTGAAGATTGATATATGATTATTTATGTTTAGTATCTCTGTGTGTTCGGTTGGTTTAGGTTTACGTTGTTGATGCGTGCGTGCGTGTGGTATAAAATATGATGGATGGAATGATTTGCTTTTGCACAAGATCGTGTTTTAAATTTATAAAAGTGATTTCTACAAAGACTAAACACACACAAAATAGGCAAGTGTACATATCGTATATGTAGAATAGTATTGGTAAGAACCAAGTATCGATCCTTGGACACAAATATTTCTAATAATGAATTGTTGTTTTTCTTCAATCGGAGGTTATAATCATTTTGGGGTTAATTTTTTTTTGAACTTTTTATAAAATATAAATACTTATATAAAATATATAGGTGACCAAGACAAGAGATTCTAAACGAGTTGTTCAATTATGCAAAGGTTACCATCTAAGATCAAGAATCCACTCCATTTTAGCATTGATAATTAATATGTAGACATGTGATAAACTTGCCGTAGCAATATATGATAGATAGCTCCTTAAACCTTAAGTGAGCATCTTTGGCACTAAGGAGATGATATGCGCATTTTAAAGTCCACCCTTTCCTAATGTCATATCATCTCAATGATATCAATATAAGTTGGCAAGTAGTTTCGTAAAGTAGAAAGATTAGGATTGACTTCAATTTCTCGAATACCAATTCTAACAACTTCGGGTGGTTGTAGTTCATCACACAACCTCCCCTTTGTTGATTTATGTAGGTTATAATTACACATTCCGTTAACATATGGTTTCTTTAACTAATTTGATATCCTAAGAAAAGCCATTTTAGGATTACCAAGGTTTAGAAAAATACACTATAACTTATATCTCATCATTTCTAAGTACAATATAAGGATCCATATTTCGATAATGTATCAAAGTATTTCTATCTTTCAAAAACATGAATCGATCATGAAAGATTGCCAATGAGATTGACAACCACCAACTTTGAATTAGTGATTTAAGATGGTGAAACATTTCTCATCAAAAGATAATTGTAATATAACCATGTACTTTACTAGACTACATCACATGTATTGATTAATTATCAAGTAAAACAAAGCTTCTTCATAGATTTAGATGGTAAAAGGAGTTTAGCTCATAATGAGCATGATGATAAACATTAAGATGATTGATAATAACAAATACATGATTAAACTTGGAACAATCTAACCAAATGTAATGAATCTTTCTTCTTAATGATGGTAATTATGGTTGATGATGATGATTAGTGGTGATGACCTCCAAACCTTCAAACTCTTCACTAGATCTTCAAAGTGAGTGTTAGTGTGTGTTTTTATAAGTGAAAACCGGAGATAATTCTTTTCAAGGCACACCAAATGAGTGCAACATGAGCCACTATTTATAGGCAATCTGGATGGTGAGGCACGGCCCCGTGCTTAATGAGCACGCCCCCGTGCATTTTTATGACATGTGCCAGATTTGTTTTGTCTTTTCTGTGAGGTGGCAACGCCCCGTGGTTTTTAGTGACATGTGCTCAATTCTTCTTTGTCTTTTCTGCATTCTCGTCCACGGCCCCGTGCTTTTGCTTCCAGATTTTGTCTTTTCTTGTGTCAGAAGCATGGGGGCGTGTTTCTTGAGGCATGGGGGCGTGTTTCTTTGTTTTCTTGTGTTTTCTTGTGTTTTCTTCTGTTTTTCTTCGTCTTTTTGCTTGTTTCTTCGTTTGGGGCTTGGTTTCACCTGAAATTATGTTTTATTATGATAAGTAGCCTTTTATGCTATGTTATTAGATATAAATTGCAGTTTTTAGAGATTATTTGATGCCGAAAAGATGTATATTTATATGTACATCGGTTGTTCTGAACGATCTGTTACCAGTTGCTAGATAATTAGTCATATAACTGTTTGGTTAGATTGAATACGATAAACGTACAATTACCCTTAACTGAGTCACACTGGCAAGGACTGTTTGATAACCAGTGCCGTGTGTAAAGTAATTGTTGACGTCTAAGGTTTTGTCTGGTTGATCAGTTTTTAATTAATCGTTAATAATCAATCTGTTAGGTTGCATGAGATACTGTTTGGTTGCTTACTTGAATTCCCGGGTGTGGTTTGCTTTGTTAACTGCTTAATACTTGTTTACTTGTTCGTTGCTTAGTTCTCTTAATTTAAACTATTGCTTGTGTGATCAGCACTAAAACCATTTACTTCATAATATTAAATCTGTTACATGAATTGCATTGACCACATACTCCTTGTGATACGATACCCTACTTGCTCTAGCTATTTAGAATAATTAGGTTTTTGATTGACTCAAACGACGGTAATCAGTGAATTATTAATAAATAATATAATTTACTTTACTAAATACTCACGTGAGGGGTTGGACAACCTCCACCTTGATAATTGTACCTACTTTACAATTACCTCAACAAAGGAACAAGATTCTAAATCACCAACCACTTGATATTCTTTTCTTTCGCTAACCAGATTCAAACAATCGTCAACCGATCGAACTATCCAAATCAGAACTCAGGTTATCACTGCTCTGATTTAGCTGAACGAACCTTCGACAATTGCAAGTTTCTGATAACCGGACAAAGTTCCCTCACGTCGCGGGTTTTGATTCCGGTGGCAGGTTCACGTTTATCGTTGATTGTAGGCCGCAGATTGCTGGTGATTCCGTTGATCGATTGTTGCTGCTTCCACCTCACGTCACAGGTTTGGATGCCGCTATTGTCGAATCGATTGAACGCCGGTTGTAGGTTTGATTCCGAACACAGGTCCGATTGTAACGCTCTGATACCAATTAATGGAATTGGTACCAGGTATCGAACACGAACTCAGACTCGTTAATTTGGCTAACACCCAAACACGAATATTATTATTGAGAAACTTCACAAAACTCAATTACCTGATTACAATCTCTAAACCCCAAAGCACGGGTATTTAAATCTAACCTATCACAATTAGACTACAACTAGGATTGCTAAATAATATGACATAATAATTATACTAACAATTAAATCTAAGCACATTTAATTGTTTATAATTATTCACTCCTTAAATCTCGTTACTTAACCTTGCACGTCAAGTAACGGTCTTGAACCGAAATTCCTAACATCATTGTATTTTTGTATTTGGTATGAATCAATCTTTATCCAACTTAAGGTTGATCTAGATGGTATAATGACTTTCATCCATATCAACATTGGCTCGGATAGTAGAGTTAGTTTCATCCGCATCGGCACATGGACATTGTTCTAGTTGATGAAGTGAGCATTGGCCAAGTCATTGGTAGTCCATTGGAGTATAATTTTTAGTGCGAGTGTTATTTATTCGAAGAAGAAGAAAATATATACTCTGTACAATTTATAAGATAAAAATAAAAACAAAAATCATAAATAGTTCTTATCTATGTTACTAAAATGGTTCATTTCATAAATGTATTGTTATTCAAATACTCCATAATCAATACAACTACTTTATTCACTAAAAGGCTATTAGTAGTGAGTTATTAATGATATGTAGACCAGTTAAAACTAATAGACAAAAAAAAGTCAAATCATAGACCGAAAAGAAGGTCCATAATCTACTTAACCACATGTCCTAATACATGTGCAATTCTCTAACTATGGCAAATACTTGTTACTTTATTTGAAACACTTATTACCTTATTTCCCCATTCTCTTGTTCGAGTATGGCAAATACAAAAATCCCAACACAAATCGTATTCGTATTTGTTTTATCATGAAAAAACGAACGAATACGATTATGCATATAACAACGTATTTGTTTAACACTAGAGAAATCATATTTATGTTAGCTTCATCTAATCTTAAAAATGAGTAGTTTACAAAGTAATAAAAAAAATTATATGACTGTATATTGTATCACATAAAGACATTATGCATGTACATCTAGTTAAAGTCAAACGTTTTTAATTTATGTTACCATATATTTAAGTAAGGGTGAATTTTCAAAACACTTGAATCAACCAGAAAAGTATTCAGATTAAAAATTCGACTACAAACCAACTGATAAACATGTTGTGTTTGGATCAAATATCTTATGTGATAAAAATGTTATGGTAAGGTTGATTTGTCTATCTAGTTAAATTAAATAATTTACATGTACATTTTGTACTAAAATTAAATTAAATATGTTTTGATATATATGATTTGAAGCTTTAATCTGTCAATCTCTTTACAACCCACTAAACTCATTCATAACTTTATTACATCTCGTTTGCAACCAACCAATCTCTATATCACATGTTTACAACTCGTTTTGACTAGTCAACCTGTTTTATTCGTTTAAATATGCTACTTACACAAGTCATGACTAGTTACATAATTTTAAATTTAAATATGTTTAGGTTAGGATAGATATATTTGATACGATACACGAGCCATGTTCGAATCTACAAGTTCCAAAACCATCAAACCCCTACTAATATAACCGGTAGTGTTTAATTTAATATTTGCTAAGAAAAAATATAACATACTAATTTCCTCGTTTTATAATATTTTGCCTATGGTAACCACGTACGTTGGACATGTGTTTAATAATATCAAATAGAATCAAGGGCATAGAATCAAATCATTCTTAAACATCCAGATATATTCTTGTTATTGAGCAACAATGTCCTCGGTTACATTTTTATCTACTCGTGTGTACATAATGTGACAATGGCCAATGCTATATTACTTTAAATCTTTAAATGTAAGTAAATAAATAACACTTCAAATTAAAAAAAAAACAATGTATAATGCCAAGCCAACCTATTTCCGGGACCAAACCAATAGACATACAACTTACTCCGTATTTTCTAGTTTTACTTAACTGAAAAACTATTTACTAAAATGTTCATAATCTATTTCTTTTCACGGATTTTTTTTACAGTAGATAAGACAGTTAGAGATGGTAGAACAGATCTTATCGTGTTAAACGGGTTAGAGACGACACGCTTAACACATCTATCAAACATGAATATGACTCGTTTAACTACTTTATGTTTCATGTTTATAACAATAGTTTTAAGTTTTATATATTAATAAAAAAAATAATGAAGCCTAGCCTACTAATTTTAGTTATTAAAAAATTAAATGGTATACTTTTTGAAACTTCAAGATGATGACCCAAAAAGAAGAATTTTACATGTTAGGTAACTGTATATTCTTTTAAGATGTACATATTAACATCTACGAAACGCAACTAATAATTTTAGATTACATGTTAGCTTTGCTACATATGAGATTAAACTAGATATCTAACTTTTGTAGTTTTAGAATATACAATAATAAAATTTTTAGTTATTTTGGTATAGAGCTTTTTAAATCTTTTAGCCTTTTTTTAGACCATGAGTAGTCATAACTCTCCATTCCCAGGCATTATGCGTCACGTGGTGCCCAGTCAGAGTTATAGTTTTTTACAAAAACAGGCTGTAGTCATAACTCTCCACCCCCAGGCATTATGCGCCACGTGGCGCCCAGTCACTTTTACACTTTTTGTTTTTTTTTTAATTTTTAATAAAGAATAATCAAATAACAATAATATTTTATTAAATAAATATTACATGAAAATAAAAAAAACTACTCGTCGTCGTTGTTGTCGTCCTCCTCGTCTTCGCCCACTTCGTCGTTGTCGTCTTCGTCCTCGTCGCCGTCGTCCTCTTCGTCTTCATCGTCTTCGCCATCGTCGTCGTCGTCTTCATCATCGTCTTCATTGTTACCCTCGTTTTGATCATCGTTTTCACTAGGCAAAGACCGATACATCCAAATATGTTGGACCAAATTCTCCTTTAGTGCGTTATGTATCTCTCTTGACCGCACGGAATCCGAGTTTTCTAGTCTTTGCTCCATACTTGCCGGAGTCCGTGGTGGATCCGGGTCCGGTATGAAAGTTGGACATATTGCTCTTCCCTCGTCCTCGATGATCATGTTATGCATTATGATACACGCATACATAGCACATTTCATTCTTTCTAAAGACCATAGACGACAAGGATTTTTAACAAAATGTCATCGTTGTTGAAGAACACCAAAACACCTCTCGATATCCTTTCTCGCAGACTCTTGCACTTTCTTAAAATACTGTCTTTTTTCATCCATCGGGTCTCTGAATGTTTTAACGATTATCGCATACTCTGGATATATTCATTCACCCAAATAGTACCCATGATGGTAGAAGTTATCGTTAGCCCAAAACGAAGCGACGGGAACGGTCCCAGATATGTAACTCTCCATCACAGGAGACTGCTCTAAGACGGTTATGTCATTGTTAGAACCGGGAACAACAAAGAATGCCGACCAAATCCAAAGGTCGTATGAAGCAATCGCTTGAAGGCTGACCGTTGGTCCCTTTTGGTCACCTCGTGTGAATTGACCTCGCCATGCATTTGGACAATTAGCCCATTCCCAATGCATGCAATCTACACTCCCTATCATGCCGGGGAAACCATGCACCCTTGTATGTGACTCGTAAAGACGTTGTAGATCGTTACAGTTGGGCTCTCTAAGATAATGTGGTCCATATAGTTTCAATATTCCTATATTTTACAAAACTTTTATAAAATAAATGATTAAAGTAAACAAGTGATAAAACTATTTAAAAAAAAACAAAACGTACCGTAACAAAAATACTCCAAGGTGTCCCGAGTTGTTTTGTCGGCCATCTTTAAATACTCGTCGTTGATGTCGGCCGTGTTTCCGTAGGCGAGCACGCGTACGGCTGACGTAACCTTTTGAATAGCCGTGAATCCTAGCGTCCATCGACCGTCAGGCTTTTGCTTAAAGTAATCAAACTCACGCTCCAAATCATTGGTGATGCGCATAAATAAATTTTTAGACATCCGAAAACGACGCCTAAAGGTCTTCGGGTTCTTGTATCTCGGCGAGTCGCAGAAGTAATCCGCCATCAATCGGTTGTTGGCTTCGGTACGATCTCGTTCGATATATGCTCTTTTTGAAACGGGGGGGTGGTGGAGAGCTAATCGCACTCGTAACGGAACTCATATAAGTTGTCGCAAGCATAATCGCACTCGTAACCGCCTGTTCCTCCGCCACATCCTCAGCTTGTTGGTCGGGCCCAAGAAACTGTTTATATATAGATGGAGGATCCATTATATAGTGAATTTTGTGTAAGAAATTATAGAGTTGAAAGAGAAAAGTTTGATGAGTTTTGATTGGGGATGAAATGGTTTAATATATAGAAAATAAATATATTTTTTTTATTCCTTTCCAACGTTCATATGAAACGGCTCTTTTTTTTATATGTGTGTCATTTCTCGCGTTTTACTTACAACATTAAAAAAAATAGCCAAAACGCCGGGGGAGGGGGCGGTGTGCCCCCGGCGTTATACCACAAAACGCTTCCCACGAAGCTCCACTACGAACGGTCTTATGGTGGCTTTAAATAGTCGTTTTAGTTACTGTGTGAAATTACTTGTCATGAATGTAAGGTAAATGTTATTCATTTATTCCTACTTTGATAAAGTGGTAAGGTAATTAGACTATAGAAATGTTTCAATCCTTATATAAACTAATATTTAGCCGGTAAGAAAAAATGAATGTAAGGTAAATTCATTTTTTACTGTCATAGTTTTAAATCATTTAATACTTCATCGCATATCACCAAAACACTTATTTTTATATTACTTTAATATGAAACCAAATTATATAATAATACAACTATTAGCTTAGTCTATTAGTCTAGTAGTAAAGATGTGTGTATTACCTAATTCAACCAATTGTTAGAGTTCTAGCCTAAGTTAAAACATGTGAATAAATAAGGTGAAAAAACAAATTAGATTTAAAAAAAAAACATATAATAATGCTTGACCAATATCAGTCAATTCACACGCACCAGAAAAAAAAAAGTAAAAAAAAAATATCTTTATCACTTTAACACCACCTTTTGCCAATATTTGAAATTTGTAAAAGAGGCCCCTGAAAAGATTGACTAGCCCACGTTTAAAGACCCGTGAACCCATCCATGGCTTATCTTTTTAATAAAAAGTTTTCGCATTAACAAAGATATTTATGCTGTGTGTATATACATTCTCAGTTTTGCCATATAAATACTTCACTAGTTAAACTTTTTAGGTGTGTTTTGGTTTGTAAATAAATCTCAAATTAAATATGATTGAAAGAAACAACAATGAAAGAAAATAAAGGAATTTTATTTCATGAGTTTAGTGGGACATGTATAAATTATTGGACTTTAATCACTTATATCCAACCAATTTGAAGTGGTTAGTAAAATCAATATGTTTGAAACATGCCTCAACTAACTATGTATACCAAAATTCTCACTAAAAAAATAGATGAGAGAAAGAGGGATATGTGTATATGAAAGGCGAGACGTAAAAAAAAATATTTATTATAAAACATACTCAAAACGTACCTATATCCGAAAGTTGATACCATAACATGCCCATAAAATAAAAAGAGGAAGGACTCTAATACTTACTCTTCATAGACCATACAAATGAACGACCGAATACATCTTATATACGACTTGAGCATCATGCCACTAGACAACCTAAATGGTCGGATCTTTATGATTTGTTTCTCGAGACAACATGCATATTTATAATTTCTTAATCCCGACGATATGAACTCCAAACTAACATATCACGGTCCTAAATGACAGCTCACATAATAAGTTTTTTTTTTTCAAGGCCAAACTTTATAAACCAGGAAAAACTCACAAACCGCAAAAACCCAGAAGTATAAAGGAACAACAAAACAAGCTCACGTGATAAGTGATGAGTTAACTTTGAACAAAAAGCAATTATATAAGATTACTATTATAAGTATGGAGCTAATATAAATGAGATATTGATGTTTAAGGTGGGGTGTTTGAAATGAAAACAATTGTGAGGAATTGGGTGTGACTTGTCTCTCATTAAAGGTTGGTAAGAGTCTCACATTGATGTATAAGTGGGAGTCTTACTTGAATATCACTTCTTTAGTGTATATACATCAACATCCAATTGCAACTATCATGACATATTGACATATTATTAACTTTGTTCATTAGAATCAAACATGTTATTCAAACTTAAACTTGCTCTTCAAACACATTCGTCATACAGATCGATATAAGATACATACAAAAATTGGCAATCAAGACCTAAAGTTTCATAGCAGACTTAAGCTTAAGGACACACACATGTCCAGTCCAGGCCACTTATTATAATTATTTTTAATATATTGCATTTGTGACAAAATGGAAGAACAAATATATCTACTGATCTTGTAGT
The DNA here is from genome assembly GCF_021521415.1 of Bidens hawaiensis. Classification (NCBI taxonomy): domain Eukaryota; kingdom Viridiplantae; phylum Streptophyta; class Magnoliopsida; order Asterales; family Asteraceae; genus Bidens; species Bidens hawaiensis. Next base: position 76,316 of record NW_027492698.1, on the reverse strand, counting down.
CTGAAAGATCCAAAATCCACTTATCGGGTATATATAACTTTACCACGATCTTGCTTCTTGAACCAAAGCTGTTCTTGCTGACATTATATTGTTGTTCCTTAAAGAAGAATCAAACACACTGCAATCTACCCAATTTTTCAACATATCTTCTTGGCCCCATACGTCCGGGATCCAAACCCGACCGGACATCTCCACCCGGTGCCTCTTTAGCCTCTCTCGTCCGCTCTCTTCCACCGTAATTAGTGGTGGTGTTGTGATGGTTTGAGTATTCATATTTTAGATGAAAAGATATGATAATGTTGATGGATGGAAATAGTTTAGAGTTGAAGATATACTATGTGTATTGTGGTTTATGTTGTGTCAATGATATGATATGATATAGTGATATACTACATAATAAAAGTGAGGTGGGGTGTGTGTTAATGCACGTATATTATTATTTTCCATTTTTGTATGGTTTTGGAAAACTGTACGTGTATGGTTTACAAAGACTATATACTTCATAACTTTGTATTTAAAAAATAAAAAAATAAAAAAAAATTGGACAAATTCTCTCTTCAAGTATTTCTTAAGACCATTGTTATTGTGCAGGCTTAGAAGATCAATAATAAACCAACAAGAAGTGAAGAAACATTTGTAAGTAATTTCATGCAAATTTGTTTTGAGGTTTTCAACGGTTGTATATTATATGGGCGCCAGTCATGTTGGGATGTCAGGTTGAATAGGTTAACCCGAACTTGAATCATAGATATTAATCTAACGTCTTAATTAACAATTTTAGTAACTCAAGTCGAATAAACATGTTCTATTGATTACGTTGATCTAGTGTAATCGTCATTTTAGCTTATATATGCGTCCCAGATGACCCCTATTACGTATCTCCTATGTTCTTAACGAATCGAACTGATGACAAAAGAGCTTACGAAATAACAAAATTTAGGATACATATTATTCGTCTACCTTTTGATTTTTCTAAACTGCATATTACTCGTGTAACATTAACGGCCCTAAACTAAATACACGTCATGTCGTGTCGAGAAACAAAAGAATACGACCGAACAAAACGAGTTACAGACACTATGTGATGGTGCTTTTAGCTATCCCTACTAGTCAAGATTCTTGTCCCCTTAAAACAAATATTGCTCTTCCAAGTTCCACCACATGTTCTATGTGGCCATCAAGATAAATGTAATGTAATTTAATTTATAATTTTTATCCATACATAAAGTTTTTTTGGAATTGATATAATGTTTTATTAAACATGTTTGCACACCAACATAGTATGATCATTATAATGGTAAAACTCTAAACCTCTAAAACTCAAAACAATCTTGGCAGCAAGTAATATAGTTGCCATCTACTTTACAATATTCTACCTACACAACCATAGTATATCACAAGGGTAAAACGGTAAAATTATAACTTTAAGCTCGTGGGTAGCGTGAACGGCCTTTCTTCCTTAAAAACTCTGGGATTTCTACCGAGCCGCCTTCTGTGAAGGCTGGTGACCGTCGGTTGATTCCAACCACATCCGATTGACCACCCTACATCAAGTTGATGATACGGTTGACTTCAAACTATCGTAAACTTTTCAACAAATCAGAATAATGTTTAGGATACCTGGAGAGTTCGCCCGTCACTTTCTTCTTGTCGTTTGAACCCGGTTGCTATAAGAGTTATGCTAACCTGTGCCAACAAAAAAAACCAATGTATAGTTAAAGGTTCTTGTTTCCAATGGGGTTATTAAATTTAATTTGCATCATAGGCTTATATGTATAATACGGGTTGATCTATACAAGAAGTAAGTTCTTGTATACAACTTTAAATACGGGTGTAAATGGAGCTGATAATAAACGAGCCCAGTTTTCGTATAGTGAGCTTGATTAGGCTCACGAGATAAAATGAGTATGTATTAGTTATATAATATAATAACGTACATAACATAAATTGTCATAATGAATATTATTATTATGTATGATGACTATAAAAGTAAATAGATACTAAATATGAATATAACTTTGGATATATTTAGAAAAATTATATTATTATACACAATTTTATAAATGAATATATATAATAAACGAGCCGAGCCCGGGCAAATGAGCCAAGCCGCTCACGAGCTACACAAGACCAGCTCACTAAAAGCTCGAATCGAGGTGAGCTTAAATGAGCTCGAGCCTAAAAATAAGCTTGTTTAATCTCAAGCCCGAGCTTCACTAATCGAGCTCGGGCTCAGCTTGTTTACACCCACGTTTACAACTAAGACTCAGAATGAGCTGAGTTCGAGCTCGAGAAGAGTCGAGCTTGCCTTCAGCTCAACTCGTTTACACCCTTAGTTTTTATAGAATGGTTGACTTTAACCATCGTAATTGGAATATTTGTTTTACTTTTTTTATGCAAACAAAAATGAACGCCGTTTAGTACAAAGAAACGACATTTAAAGGGTGACAAAATGGGTGGGTTGAGTAACGGGACAAAAATATTACATTTTGGACGTGTCAAAGCAGGTTGAGTACACCTAAAAAAACTTTTGCCGAAGATTTTAAGCATGGTTACAAACAATTTGGGTAAAATACATTACAAAGAATATTTCAATACACTAGTAATCGAACTATTCAAATATTGCATTAGTAGGTTGTACATGTTAACGGCACTTTCGGGATACTTTCGATCCATTTGAACTGTTTCCTCTATTAACAAACTAGGTGTAACCAGATATATTACAAGTTTTCTAAAGTAAGAATAACAAGCTTACCTGACCACTTATTGATGGATCAATAACCGCTCCAAAGATCAAGTTGGCACTTGGATCCACAAGATCATATATCACTTCGGCTGCAGCATTCACCTTTCAAATTCACATTTGAGACTAAATCAATATTAACACAACCATTTCCCTTTTATAATACACGGGTATGGGTATGAATGTAAATTCAGAAAGAGAAAGTGACCTCAAATAATGTCAAATCACTACCACCCGTAATATTCCAAACGATACCGGTAGCCCTCTCGATACCAATATCAAGCAAAGGCGATTGAATTGCATTCAACGCAGCATCGCGTGCCCTTGTCTTTCCTGACAACGAACAGAAACTATTGAAATTCAAAAAATTAAAAAATTAAAACCTCAAAAAAGTAGTTCTTTCATAGTTTATACTAACCGGTTGCAGTTCCTATCCCCATCAATGATGAGCCTGCATTTGCCATAATCGCCCGAACATCAGCAAAGTCAACATTGACCAATCCCGGTATCTGCAAAATGCAAATTCACACCAACTCATTGAATTTGTATAAACGTTCTAAAAACAAGAATACGGTTATGCGTAATTTTAAAATAAATCCTTACGGTTATTATGTCAGAGATACCACGAACACCTTGTCTAAGAATATCATCCGCCAGATTAAACGCTTCGGTAACCGGGGTAGATGGTGAAACCGCGGTTAATAATTTGTCATTTGGAATTACAATAAGTGTGTCGACATTTTCCCGTAAAGCTGCAATTCCTTCTTGGGCTTGAACCGCTCTTCGTCTGCCCTCAAATGAGAACGGAGTTGTGACGATACCGACTGTCAATATCCCCATTGACTTTGCCACCCCTGCAATCACAGGGGCCCCACCTGTACCTGTCCCGCCACCCATACCCGCCTGCACGCGATGAATATGATTGTGACCAGTCTTATAATACAACTGTTTTAACATATGAAACTACAATAAGGGTGTTTATGAAACTGAAATAACCAACCTGTAACCGAAATAACAGACATAACTAAACTGAACTCAAAACTGACGGTTTGGTTTTATGTTTAGTTTTGCATAGGGGTGGCAATTGTGACCCATTGGGTTGAATGGGTTGTAGCAAAATGTATATGATGGGTCAAACTAAAAAAAGAAAATGATTAAAACGGGTTGACTTTTCGGGGGGGGGGGGGGTTACGCAACGAGAAAACAGAGGAAACTTTTTAGTATTTTTACTTTTTAATTTTTTGATTTATATTTTGAGTTATAATTTTTTAATTATTTTTTGGTGAGGGGTTTCTGAAATTCAAAAAAAATAAAAATACTAAAAAGTAATTAAAAAATTCAAAAAAAATAATTAAAAAAATTATAACTCGAAATATAAATCAAAAACTTAAAAAGTAAAAATACTAAAAAGTTTCCTCCGTTTTTCTCGTTGCGTAAAAAAAAAAAAAAAAAAAAAAAACACTCGAGAAATGTCAACTTGTTTTGACCCGTTTCAATCATTTTCTTTTTTTAGTTTGACCCATTCTGACCTATCATCATATACATGTTGATACAACCCATGGGTCACAATTGCCACCCCTAGTTTTGCATTCATAATCAAACCGAACCGTAAAAACTGACTTTTGTGTATTGAAATTATGAATCATAATTTTTATATTTGAATGTTAAGTAACTTATAAGAATATAAAAAATGTAGTTCAAAAAATTTAGGTTCAAGTGTATAATAATCAATTACTCATTAACTAACACAAAATTTTAGGCCCAAGGTTTCATGCCCAAATGGCGAAACCGGAACCAGAACCGAAACCGACCCCTACATTACAAAACACAACAAAAGTTAAAAACTTACAGTCACAAAAACCATATCCGATCCATAAACAGCTTCTTCAATAGACTCTCTACTTTCCTTAGCAGCATTCATACCAACATCCGGATTCCCACCCGCCCCGAGCCCACGGGTCAACTCTTGACCAATCTGCAACCGTTGTTCCGGGAAAACCGGAGACATTCTCATAGCTTGAACATCAGTATTCACAATCCAAAACTCAACACCCTGCATCGCACTCTCAATCATCCGATTAACCGCATTCGATCCACCACCACCAACACCAATCACTTTAATCTTAGCCTCATTACTATTATTATTATCATCATCATTTTTACCAGATGAATCTCTCAAAATCTCAGTAACATTCGGCTTAATCATCGAAACTTCCGGATGAAGATTCAGAAACTGATCTTTGCTATTAAACTGATTAATATTATGTGAACTCGACATACATTTAACTTGCGGACTGTAACAAATCTTGTGGGTAGCATTCGAAAACCCATGTTTGTCATCAATCATCTTCAAAGAACTCACCCGACCACCGAAATTAGTCAACACCCCCATCGAGTTTCGAGTATCTAAATATATTAAAGATGATGGTATACATGTTGCCATTTAGGGTTTCTTGAATCCCCAAATTAAATCAACCAAATTTCACCTGTTTTTTCAAGAATTATGATATGGGTTAGTTGAGAAATTAACCAATATTGAATCTTGGAAGCTTAATTAGTAAAGATTGGGCAAAAAGTAATGTTCTTGATTGTAACTAAAATTAAACACAAAACCCCTAAAAACATAAAATAATTTCAAGAACCCTTAAAATATAATTGGGTTAGTTAAGAAATTAACAAATATTGAACCTTGGAAGCTTAATTAGCAACAATTGGGAAAAAAATAATGTTCTTGATTGTAACAAAAATTATACCAAAAAACCCTAAAAACATATAAGAACTTCAAGAACCCTAAAAACATAATTGGGTTAGCAAACAAACTAACCAATATTGAATATTGGAAGCTTAATTAGTAATAATGGGGCAAAAAGTAATGTTCTTGATTGTAACTAAAATTAAACACAAGAACCCTAAAACCATAAAATAATTTCAAGAACCCTAAAAGCATAACTGGGTTAGTTAGGAAATTAATCAACATTGAATCTTGGAAGCTTATATAGCAATAATAGGGTGAAAAGTAATGTTCTTAATTGTAACAAAAATTATACCAAAGAGCCCTAAAAACACAAAATAACTTCAAGAACCCTTAAAGCATAATTGGGTTAGTTAAGAAATTAATCAATATTGAATCTTGGAAGCTTAATTGGTAACAACTGGGCAAAAAAGTAATGTTCTTGATTGTAACGAAAATTAACACTAAAAAGATAAAATAATATCAAGAACCCTAAAAATGTAATTGGGTTTGTTAGAAATTAACCAATTTTGAATCTTGGAAGCTTAATTCATAAGAACTTTGTAAAAAGTTAGGTTCTTGATTGTAACTAAAATTAACCCTAAAAAGATAAATAATATCAAGAACCCTAAAACCCCAAATGAGTGTGTGTGTGTGTGTGTGTGAAAATGTGTGTAGATTAATAATAAGGTGAAAGTGGTGAACCTGAAGAACAGAACAGAGTAGCCGCAAAGATACGGGTTGTGTGATCTTTTAGGTTGTTTGTTTGTTTTGTTAATTAATGAATATGTTTTGAGATTGTTTAATTGAGGTGTTTTTTTAGTGTAAAAAGAAAGATTTTGGTAAGTGATAAAGAGGCATCATTTTATAGCAAGATATCCTTATCGTCCAAACCTATCGTTGGTTGGCTATCAACATTTCATTTCTTTTAACCAAAATTGACATTTTTTTTGTTTTATTTTGTGTATGATTAGGTGCTCATGTGATTCCTGTTTTATATTTTTCATGTCTTGATGGTGATGATTGTATAGAAAATGTTGTTGTCATTCACATGGTTTTAAAAGGACTGTTTTTCTTTTATTTTTACGCAACCATTACGAATGAGTTTTAACGAATATTTATGTGTCGAGTTTACACACTAAACTTTCTTTTATGTGGCAAGAAGGCAAAGATTGTCCATAGGAGAGTATGGTTGCTCGTGAAAGAATATGCCAATCAAGTTAGGACCCCCCCCCCCCCGCCCCTTTTTTTCCTTTTCTCAGGTTGTGGGTGGCCTTATAGATACCAGTAGCTCAAAATTAAATAAATATAGGTTGAGTTTGACGTATACGTGGTGTTAGAATTAAAATTATAACTAAATATTGATTATCGGATAATGTTACGATAATATAATATAATGTACTTATAGTAACCTTGGATGCTCTTAAGAAAATAAACTTAGCATGTTTAAAAGGTTAAAAGTATTGTTCTATTAATGAATAGAACTCACAGATTGGTATGATTAACATTCAAACAACTTATATAAATTATCAATTTAGGCCAAAATTATTAAAAACTGGACATGCTATCCAACCGAACTTGATTTTGATATTATCAGTTCACAGTGAGTAAATTGAAGTAATACTGCTAAGTCAAAACATGATACCTTGTTTAATGATAGTCAAAACAATACCACCCTAAGCATCTAGGAACTTAAAGTTTGGCTTAAGAGGCTATTTTAGCTAACAAATTGTATTAATTAGCTAACTGGAACCGTGTTTAATATCATCATTTATATTGTATATACACGAAAGAGTGATTCATTCTCGACTCGTTGCTTGTACATCATCCTCCATACTGTCTTTTGATAAACATCAGTTAGATTTAGAGCACTAGTGACAACTCCATAATTCTGATGGAACTTCTAATCGTATACCTTTTTAGTCACATCTATTATGCAACATATATTCTTATCAAGTAGAATATCGTGCGACTGGCAAATTCATTTCTATGCGCGTGAAGGGAAAAGCCCCCATTGAGTGTTAAAACAAAACACATTTACAAAGATAGTCAAGTACGTCCCATGATATGGATTTGATGCTATGTTATGTATTGTTGTTCTTTAGGTATCATTTGGATTTGAATTACCCATTAGGCAGCTCCACATACTGGCTACAAGGTTCATTAAGTTGCCTGTAATACTTTTCGGCTGCAACGTGTTCATTACTAGGCACATAGGCTATGTGTAATGAATGTGCTGCAAAATTAATGGGGCGACTTGCGTCACGTGGCGCACAGTCAGCAAATGATCGGCTTTTGTTTTAGGGGTGTAATGGTGTTGTAGCACCATATATATATATGTGTGTGTGTGTATCTCACACACAAACAATAATAATAATAATAATAACAACAAAACAAAAGCTGATGAAGGCGACAAGAATTCATCCCCCCCCCCACCCACACCCACACACACACACACTTCGTCCCTTTGTCGCCTTGGGGGTGGTTCACAAAAAAATCTCCCCCGTTTTGATTGTTTGTCGCCCCACTATAGACGGCCTTAAGGAACCTTATCACATGTGGACACTTCTTAGCAAAAAGAGATTGAAAGTGACGTGGTCCCTTATTACATGTGGTGTTGTTCTCATCATTTAAGGAACCCATTTTTTTATTCAATGTTCTCATATGAACTTACTTAATCCAACAATTTTTATTCTTTTTAACAGCGGTTAACTCATACCCTCTACACCAATGTTCAGTTAAACTAGAACCCTCAACCGTTTGGAGGAAAAAACATATTTATCACTTACCTATATGTGTACTAAATTTTGGTATTCTTGAGTGCCTAGCTACTGGCTTCCACTGCTTGTGGTTGAATGAATATGATCATTCAAAAAAAGTTATTATATACCTTGATACAGTCACGCAAACACTTCGGCATTTAAGCCAACCGTTAACCACGTAAATCGGTTAGGTTGAAAATACGCATACGAACATAATAAAAAGTTTAGCGCGTAGAGACGTAGAGTAATCAAGCGGGCCTGACTACCACTCTACCGACTACCGGTGAGCTCAAAAGGCCCGGTCTTGTGCGTGAAAGCCCAATTCCAAAGTCTTATATAAAACCCGGTCTTTGAGAGTGAGACTGGGCCTACTAGGTCGAAACGGGCTTTATTTATCTGTGGTATTATCGTTGTATGCATATATTTTAAACGGTTTACATTTTAGTTCTGTATTAAATATTAATAGAAAATGTAATTTTTTTTAGAATGGCGACAGTCTGCGGTATGAGTGGGTGGATGCAGGTCGGCTTGTGGCCGACCCTTGTAATTGAAAAATATTTCAAATTTCAAATATATATAGAACTTCAAAAGTTATATAGCCTAATAACATGCAAATTCACATTCACATTACAGACACACAAAAAAACTTACAGAAAAATATTTAAAAAAAAAGTAACATTATTGTTCTCAACTGATAGAATTTAGTGTAAATCCTACAATTTAGCTTACAAACACTAGTCATTACTGCAAGTCTACAACACACAAGCCATCAAAGAAGACCGTCTTCTTCGATGAACCAAAAAAAAAACAATAATATTGATTAGTTGTACAACATAATTGCAACTCGGTTGCGTATTCTGATCAATATTGAAAAAAAATTAGCATATTTTATTTATTTAGTAATTGTATAAGTTAATATTTATGGCTGTGTTTTTATTTAAGCATACTCTGGATTGTGTGCTAATGCCTCCTGATAGATCAACTCTTTGATCTGTTCTTCTCCTAAAACTTGCTCAAAATCAAATGAAAACGGATTTGGACAAATCGGTTCATCATCAACGTCGTGCAATCATTCAAGATAAGGGTGCGCCAGCGCCTCCTCGACTGCAGTTAATATCAACATTTTAGTTCCATTTTTTGTAGTTTAGATTTTAGAAGTAAATGGCTATAATTATGGTGGCCATTTCTACTCATTTAGTTATTAAAAGCTTAACGGGCCAAACGGGTTTAAAAGGTTAGCTAAAAAATAATTCTAACGCATGAAAATAATATAACATTTTTAGTCATATTTGGCACGACTATTTATGAAAAAATAAATACATTATAGTTTTAGGAAAAAAAACTGTTTTGTGTCAACCCGACCCGTATAAAAAGGTTAGCTAAAAGGAAACTGTTTGAAATTTTAAAATTTGTATTCTAATGCATTAAACCTCCTAAGTTAGATTACTGTGGAAATAACATAACTTCTATAATCTTACTTGACACGCTAACACGTTTTGACCCGTTGCCTGTTTTTCCACTCTAGGAAATGTCAAACGGGTAAATAAAAGTTTAGCTAAAAGAAACTTGTTAGAAACTTACAAAAATTGTATTTTTATGAAAAAAGATTATAGTTTTGGGCAAAAAGTCTTGTGTACCAACCCATGATTTAAATATTACCCGTTTTGACCCGTGACCTGTTTTTTCACTCTAGGAAATATATACCTGTGATACGTTTGGCTGGATCAAACGTTAACATTTTTTCAACTAAATCAATGGCTAACGGATGAACATCTGGAAATTTTTCTGGTAATGATTGTCGGGGGTGTCGAGGAAGCTGAGCAATAAATCTTTTCGCATCCTCGTTCTTGATAAACCCTAGATCGGATTCAGAAGGAGTGCCCAAAAGCTGAAAATCAAATATTAAAAGTTAAAAACATGGTTTAACTTTCTTGGAAAAACTTTATTATTATTATTAACTTATGTACCTCTGTTAACAGTCTCATTTGATGCACATGATCTTTACCAGCAAACAAAGGCCTTCTGTTCATAAGCTCCATGTAAATACAACCAACTGACCATACATCAATGGCTGCTGAATAATCTGAAGAGTTAAGCAGCAATTCGGGTGCTCGATACCATCGTGTGACAACATATTCAGTCATGAAGTCGTTATCTGCGTTTGGGCGCGCAAGTCCAAAATCACAAATCTTTAAGTCACAATTTGTATTCAGCAATAAGTTACTCGGTTTAAGGTCTCTGTGAATAACTTTCGCAGAATGAATGTACTCTAGGCCTCTTAATAACTGATACAAGAAGTACTGCAAGCATAGTGAAAACAACATGGACATGGTTATTAGAAATTCGGTTATTATAATATGCTGCTTATAATTTAAAAGTAAGAATACCTGACAATGTTCTTCTGATAAGTTTTGATTTGACCTGATGATTTGGTGAAGATCGGTGTCCATTAGCTCGGTGGCTATGTAGACATCCGAGAATTCTCTGCGGATAGGTGGAGGGACTACATCTTTTAAAGCTATTACCTGAATCATATTCAAATTTTAATCATCAATGGCTATAAAAGACATATATCTATAATGAAATTTTGTTCATTTATAAGATTGTTGATAGATATCAGCCTTATAAAACTCTAGTTATCTCTATTAAGGTTGTTTACTGTTCAAACCTTTATAATATAAGAAATTAGCATCCACTCTCTTAATTAATAACAATCTGATTTCACAAACTTATATGGATTTCTCATTTCAAAATGAATGGCATATGCATACTTAAATGATGATTAATATTATTAGTTTCTATGTCTAAAACAATAATCCACTGAAAGTATAATGATTTTATTTTTTTTCCAAAAAATTTTACATGTTAGAAATTTATGGAAGCAGCAGGTCTTCTTTCAAAGTTTGAACAATATAGATCATAACCATTAGCATATAAACTGCGCGTGTAAACAAGCCGAGCCACTCGTGATCGATTCGTTAAAACCTAGATTCGAACCTCACATAAATTAGTTTGTGCCCAAGCTTAAGTTTTAATTATGGTTCAATTAATAAGCGAGTTCACGTATCGAGCTTGCTTGCAAGCCTAAAAAAGCTTTTTATTTATATAACTTTTATTTAATATATTTATATAATAACTCTTACAAAATATAAACAGATGATAAAAAGTTAAAAACTAATAAATAATGTATCTTATATATTAAAATTATAATTATGAATATATATAAATAATTAATAAACAATTAAATAATTAATAATTAATAAATAAGCAAAGTTCAAGCTTCACAAACTACTCACAAGCCAAGCTCGAGCTTTAGAAATAAAAGTTTAAACTAGCCGAACTCGAGCTTTAGAAATACGAGTTTAAACAAGCTGAGCTCAAGCTCATGCCCTCCTAATTAAAATGAGCCGAGCTCTAGCCTAAACGAGCTTGTAACATGCATCAACAACAAAGCACGTAACGAAGAATCAACGACTCACATTCTCATGATCCAAATGTCTTAGAAGCTTAATCTCACGAAGCGTACGTTTCGCGTCCATATAATTATCAAACGCATTCATAATCTTCTTCATCGCAACCATCTCGTTCGTCTCGGCATTCAACATCGAGCTAAAATCAATTCATAACCAAAATCTCAATCACATGCATCATCAGTATTAATACAATCCTGACTAACTAGAAGTTGAAGCCTAAACATACCAGACTATTCCGTATGCTCCGCGGCCAATAGGCATGATCGGAGGATGATACTTTGACGTGATCTCGAACTCGCTACCAAATATGTTGTACCGGACGAACTGGCCGCCGTACGTCTGCACCGCCGGGAAGTCGGTGTACTGACCGTTTAAGTCCGCCATAAGTTAACCGTAACGGTGTAACGGATTCTGTTAGGCGGTTAGACGTCGGAAATAATAATATGAGATGTGTGTTTATGGAGAGTATGAGTGAAATGAGGTGTGGTTTATATATAGAGAGAGAAAAGTTTGAGGGGTGTGGAATGATAAATGAGAAGGAAGTACCAAAACGCGTTTGGAGTTTGGACATTTGGAATTTGTCCCAGTGGAATTTTACCATTGATGTGTGGAAAATTATATAATAATAATAATAATAATAATTAGAATAATATTATATTATGATTTCAACTCTTAAATTCCATTATTTCGTCAATATGGTTCTTTAAATGCACACGTATACACATACATATGGAAGTGGGTTGTTGTAAAATAGGTGTGTAAACGAGCCAAGCTACTCGTGAGTTATTTGAGATCGGCTTGATAAAAAGCTCGATTGAGTCGAGCTTAATCGAGCCCGAGTTTGAGCCTAAAAGTAAGCTTGTTTAATAAATGGGCCTGAGCCCGAGCTTCATTTATCGAGCTCGAGCTGGCTCGCGAGCCTAAACGAGTCTGCATTTATTTAATAATTTAAAATATATATTTAATAATTATTAATTAATATATGCAATGTTATGAAAAAAAATATAAATAACTAATTAGTTTATATTATGTATACATAAAATTGTAATAGAAAAAGTTATATAAAAATAATTCTGATTACATAAAAAATTACTGATAAATAGTAAACGAGCCGAGCCTGAGTCGAGCTTGAGCTTGAAAATCTAATCACAAGTCGAGCTCGAGCCTAGTTGAGCTCGGCTCGTTTGCACCCCTATTATTAAGTGAGGGTTTTTAGAGAAGCGTAATTAGTAAGTTTTATAAAAATAACAGCATAACTATAACTTGTAAATGCATGTAGATAAATTGAATTTTAATAAATATACTAGTGTCTAGTAAAGTAAGCGGTAACATTACTGCATTACTAACTTTGATTTTCATTGACAAAGGGAATCTCACCCTCCTAATAATATACATTTTTCCATTTCACTTACTATTTATAATCATTCTTGTAAGCAAAATCGAGTGGAAATTAACTAATTAAGTTTATATCTATGACCATTAGTAGTGTATGCGGTTAAATTGTTAATATGAATCATTGTTGCACAACAAGTCATAGTTTTGTCATTAAAATCTAATTTATCTTTTACATGCTTATAAGTAAATTACTTTTAAATAGAAGTGACGTATGTAAAGGCTATTTGAGCTAAAAAAAACAGTGAAAGATTATTTAAATTTAATAGGCCAACAATTAATGTAATTTTTTTACCCTTTCTGTCATTATTGAATTTTTATTATTTTTTTCATTAAATAGTGAGATCCATGGTTCATATTCATCAGTCATCACTTATATCGTTCTCAAGAAGTAAATGTGTTGTTTGATGACTTGATCAGATTCTATATATGTTTGTTTTTATTAGATTATTAAATTATGGCTGTTCAATAAATGATTATTAAACTATGGTTACGAGTCAAGAATGAATTGCGATAAATGTTTAGTTTGTTTTAGTCAAACATATCTGTTCCCTAAGTTCCTACAATATTTTTGAAGATACGACTAGAAGAGTGGTGAATGCGAGTCTCAAGAGGTTTTATTGGTTATATTTATATACTATAGTCTTCAACAGTAATTCAGAATATAAAATGAACAAACAAAATAATTGTTGTTTCCAAACATACTTTAAAAGAGACCAAATTATAAGGGTGTTTAAATTTCGGAAGTAACTATAAATTACTTATACAATCGTTATACAATGACTAAAATGAACAGTTTTATGAAGTGTTATTAATTAAGATTTTATTTTTTATTTTTAATTTCTGAAATAGTTTTTCAAGCTTCCAAAATTTTTTTTTTTAGGATGCCTACGTTTCAGAGCTCCTTTTTTCCTATTAACATCTATTTCGAAATACACTTTTACGTGATTAACCATATCAGTAAACTTTAAAAGTCATTTTTAATATTTTATAACTCAATTATTTATTATAATAATTTATTTAGTTCTTATATGATTTAATGCAAACATTTAACTATATAAAAAATAGACAAATATTTTTTAATAAATGTTTATAAAACTAATTAAAGCGTTATAAAAAAGTTTTGTCCTTTCCAATGGAGATATGGAGCTTGGGTTTCTCAATGAAGACTCAAGTTTAATTATGACTTGCAACATTTTAGCGGGACATGGGTGGCTCAATAAAGAACGACTGAGATCTTTGTGATCTCCAGTTCAATCATAAGGGCGTCCGAGTTTTACTACCAGTGAGCTTTCTAGCAGGTGGATTTTCCTTGAAAAAGAAGATAATTTGGAGACTCTTAAGGGCTCCGTATGGCTGGGTTGGACTAGCTGGCGGTGACCTTTTGTCATTGGGTCGTCCCGTACGAAGTACCTAGGCATTCTATGTTTGTTAGACGCACAAAAAAATTATAAAATAGTTCTAAATTCTTGAATGTGTTTTTAAGGCTAAAAGTTATAAATTCTAGATTCTTAAAAATGTGAGCCTTGAATTTAATTAAAAAAGTTCAAACTTAGTTTTGCAAATTAATATTCATTTATTGAGTTTTAATAAGTTTAAGAGTATACCTAATCTTTTTGTGACTGTCATAATTATTGGAATTAAACAAAAAATAAGTTGGCCAATTTTTGAAAGGCGTAGTAAACAAATTGTGCAAGTAATATAATTTGACAAAAATAAAAGCCGCCTGCATCACAGGATGATATCGAATTGATTTGTCATTTTCAAAGCCATCTGCTTTCTCTTTTCGAAGTATTTTCATCCCGCCTTGCAATGTACTTTCCTCCCTCCTTGCAAGTCACGTTTTATAGGAATTTGTGAATATTTGAGTGTTATCGTATCGGGTTGAGTTGTTTCATCCATCACATTGATTTCCGTTTGTGTTAAAAACATCAACCCAAACCCAAACATAAATACATTTAAAATCGTACAACCTCGACATGGCTCATTTTACTCATTTATTTAAATGTGTTACAACTATAATATGAAATTAATATAACATTGTGTTTGGTTGGAGAAAAAAAAATGGAATTGAAATGAATTCCGTCCAAACCTCCAAACAATGGAATTCAATAATTCTACTAAGGGCGTCTCCGTTGGTGAAGAATTGCCCAGTGAACTGTTCAGCGAGAAGTTTGTTTACGTTCTCCGTTAATAAATGAGCGGAACATGAACAAAGAATTCGGGTTGGTAATCCTAATGAAATAACACAAATAAAGGCCTTGTTCATTCAATCGTGTTCGTAAACGTTCGGTAATGTGTTTGTTTAAGTTCGTTAACGTCCATTCATGTTCGTCTGGTTCCATTTGTTTACTTAACATTCTTTTACTTATATATGTTCATTCATTAGAATGTTACTATGGCTGCTTTTATTTATTTTACTATTGCTATCTTGATATAGTTATGTTTATGATTATTATGTTAAGCTTGTTTGGATATTATATGGAGTAATTTCAGGCCTGGGTTGTTTTGTGTTCTTTTACCGTGTTAAATTCTTATAAATATATATATCCGTTTGTGTGCGTTTATATTCATGTGTGTCCGTTAGTACCTAATTACGTTAGTCTGTGTCCGACAGTCTCTTCGCATTTGTTTACAAAATTAATGAACGGAGACGGGCGAACAACAACAAGCTCTACTCCTTAGCTATCGAACATGGACACGATATTTCGTTCAGTAAAGTGTTCATGAACTGTACGTTTATCCGATAAAAGTTTAACGGACAACCACAGACAAGGTCTTGTCCGGTTTGACGTCCCATTTTACATCCAGAGACATTTAAACTCTTCACAATTTCACCCCATCTCCTCCACCTTGTCACATAAATGTTTGGTATGTCCAGTGGCGGAGCCACTCATACGGCACCGGGTTCGCCCGAACCCATTCTATTTTCGGTTTTATTTAGAGCGTATAGTAGTGTATTAACGAACGAACCCATTCATTTTAAGCGACCGAACCCATTCATTAAGAAACGAAAAAGCGAAGAAAGCATAATAGAATTTTTCCGGTGAACGGAAGGAATGTCGATGGAGGAATTGGTAGCTAACTCTATTTGCTGAAAAAGAAACAAAGCACTGACACCGAAAATAATGTGTTCAAATTTTGTTTTATCTTACTTTGAGAGATAATAGTATATTAGTATGTTAACTTTCTAGGATTTTATTCTTCATATATTGATATAGTAGTTTTTATTTAACCGTTACAATATATAATTAGAATATTTATTAGATTGTGTGATTTTCGCTATAGTTTTTTCTATTCTTTTCGCAAATAATTGAGGAATTCCTTTTACTTTTCATAATTAGATTTGTTAAAATTTCTAAAGTTTTTCTTTAATCACTTTAACTTTCTAAAGTTCGAATCCCACTTGTGTCATTTTTGGATGAATATTGGCAATAAAATATTTGAGCTATGTCTTGCTTTTGTGTTTCCAGAGTTTTAGTTATGGTAGAATAATTTTTGAGTTAAAAGGTTATATATCGTCCCGTTAGCAAATGTATGCTATGTGACCTGATCCGACCCGAAAACTTTGATGTTGGATAATAATAAATCAATTCTGTAAATGATAGCGAACCCATAAGAAAAATTTTCTGGCTCCGCCACTAGGTATGTCATCATTGATGCTACAAATAAATGCACAGCGTCGAACATGACTAAACCATTTAAACTAAGCGTGTACTGGTTTGAAATATATTCGGTCCCGTTTAAAGCCAGGGTGTAATGGTTTGATAGTTTGCGAACTGTAAGTTAGAACCGTTTGTTTAAGCCAAACCAATCGTATGGACTTCTTCTTCTTCTTCTTCCTTTTATGACTATAAAGTTATGTTTACATACTATACTATGAAATATTCTAGACATTTTAAAATTTTAATGTAAAATCATGTTTTTAAAAAAGATATTTTTTGTCTAGGCTTGTTAAAAAGTGTAAACCGAACACTCAAACCATAATATCATCAAAGTCATAAGGTTCGGCAGACCCAACCAGCTCGACTGGTTTAGTTGTTTTTTCCCAAGACCGTAGATAGAAGTTCGGCCCCAACTTTCATCAAGATTGTCTGAACCATATCGTAAACATTCCTACCTACTAGCACAACAACCAACACCATCAACATCATCATCGGTGTCACCGTTAACATCATTGTCATTGTCGTTACCATCACCGCCTTAATCACAACATCAACATCATCATCGGTGTCACGTACCATTAGCACCAGTTAGTTGCCAGCCCTGCCGCCACTTCGCCAAGCACACCACCTCTGTCATCTTGACGCCGCCATTATTACTCATCATAACCACCTCCAAACACTCTACTACCACTCTCAAACACCACCACATTTTTTTTTTTGCCAAATTTACTAAACATGGTTATTTTATCAATTAAACACATCAAAGTTTTCGTTTTTTAAGAATCTGACTCCAATTCTTTTACTAATCACAAGTTTTAAAATTGCATTCTAAGAAAAAAATACGTGAACCCAAGTGACTACTTCCCATTCTCCTAATGCTTTTGCTTTGTACTTTAATGTTGTGTTCCCGAGTTTCATTTAACTGAGGAAATGGAAGGAAAATGAGGGATGGAAAAAATATGTTGTGTTCCCAAGTTTCATTTAAGAAAGGAAAAGGAAAGAAAATTTAAAAGTGGTGTTCCCGAGTTTCATTTAAAGAAAGAAAAAGAGGGGAGAGAAGGGAAAATGAGAAGTAAAATAAAAGAATTTGTATCTTTTTAAATTGGAAAGATTAAGAAGGAAAATAAGTTGAAGCAAAAGAGAAGATACCAAAAGAAAAGATAAGAAAAGAAAATTTTCTTTTTCTTTGCCTTTCTTTTCTTAAATGAACTCGGAAAGAAATAAAACTTTAAATAATAAATATCTGTTAACAAATTATGATATATGTAAATCAAGCAAAAAACACATGAATGCTTTAAAACGAAACTGAATGTCAATCGGACATCAATCAATTCATTTTTATTAAACAACAAAATTCCATCTTTAATTTGCATTTGAAAATTATAATACCGGCATTAGTTCAATTTTCACTAAGCTCAATCTAATAATTGTGTGACACATTGGACAGATATTGACACATTAAAAAAGAAAACAAAAAAGAAAAGATAGTTAGACACTTTAAAAACGCTCATTTATTATGATATGACCAAATCCTAGCGTGTGTATTTTGACCGTGTTAGCTTTGACTTAATTAAATGCATTCTATGGTCAAACGATCTTCGACCTATGATTATTTTTGGTAATAAAGGCTGAGGGGTGTGGGGCTTCAACGGGGGCGCTAGAGCCCCTCCGCTCGCGCCCCCAGGCGCTAACACTACACCACCGGGGTGCTAACGGGGGCGCTAACGGAAAAAAAAGAGAGGCGTGAGCTGGTTAGCGGCTGAAGAGAGAGAGAATCTTGCATTGGGTTTAGAAAAGAGCCGTTGGGCTCTTAAATATTAAAAAAAATATATATTTTCCTATATAATTATACTCCATTTCACCCATTTTTATACCAAAACTTCAAACCTTCACCCAAAATCAATTCATCTTCTCAACTTTTTTTTTAAAAAAATGGCTGGAAATTGGTTCCCAAACCTTGATTCAGATTATCTTGACGACGATTTATGGTCGTCACCGCACCAACCGATGTTTTATTCGGAGCCGCAAGAATCATCCGGCTTTCAACCATCCAACACACAACCGTCTCCTAACTTTGTTGTTCCGGAGACACAAGAATCACACGGTGAAGCTACGAGACCAAAAAGACGCGTCCACCGGAAAAAACAAGTTGCAACGGACGGGTCGGGACCGGCTTCGACTCCGAGGACGAAACGGAAAGCCACTCTGTGGTCATCGGATGAGAAGGAAGCCTTGTGTCGGGCTTGGATAGTTATTTCTGAGGATCGGCGTTGCGGTAATTGTTTTAACGTTTTTAAAAATGATTTTTAATAAAAAAGTTAAATAAAAAAGTTAAATGGAAATATAATTTATTTATTCATTTTGCAGCCGACTACCAAAAGAGCAAGATTTTTTGGACAAAGGTTAGGGAGACGTTCTACATGCTCGTTGGGAGTACAGAGCGGAACGCCGATATGATTTCGGGTCGGTGGTCCGAAATCAGAAAATTTGTCGGCTTGTTTACTAATCTTTTCAACAGGAACAGCCGTCGTATGAGACCAAGTGGCAGTGATGATTTGGCGGTTTACAATTTCACGGTCGAAGAGTGGAAGCAGGAGTGTTTGCGGAGGTATGGGATGGTGAAGACGTGGGGCGATTTAAAGTTGTGGGAGAGGTTGAAAAGGTGTCCAAGTGGGTTGAGCTGGTGGCGCCGGACTTTGATGCGGAAGTAGGGCCGAAACGGACTAAAACTAGTTCGTCTGGAGCGTATAGCACTTCAACCGGGTCGGATTGCCGCGTTGGATTCGACCTAAACATTGCGGAGGAGGAAACGTCTTCACCGCCGAGGAGGCGGCCATTGGGAAGGGACGCCAAGGGGAAAAAACCGGCTGAGGGGGAAGCCGTAAACATCGCCAATCTTGTTGAATCCCTCAATAAATTCAACAAAACCATGGAGGTGGTCTCTTATGACAAAAAGGAAAAAAGTCGAATGAGAGATTTGGACTTTCTTACTAGAGACTTCAGTAACCTAAATCCGGTAGATCAAATGCTAATGGAAAAGCAAAAGGAACGTGTGCGAAAGAGGTTGATCGAAGAAGACCAAGCCGAAGAATAAGAAGAATGTTTTTTTAGTACTTTAATTTTTATTTTATTTTTAGATATTAATGTGTTTTTTTATTAATGTGTGTTTTTTTTAATAATTTATGAGTTTTTTTAATAATACGTTGTTTGAATATATTTATAAAAAAATAAAATAAAATTCGCTGGAGCCCCTGCTGGAGCCCCTCCACACCAGGGCCAGGGGCTCCAACGGGGGCTCCAACACCCCCCTTATCCAGTTTCTCTCTCTGCCACACGTCATAATATTATTGGTTGGAGCCCCCATTAAAGCCCTCCACACCCCTCAGCCTAATAACTACATATTTTACATTGTTTCTAAAACCGGAATAGATCGGCTAATCCTACTTGTTTAACTAGATAATGTTATGGGTCAGGCTAAACGTACCCCCCTGGTTGCTTGTCATACCATCATAGAAAAATCAACTTTCATATTTGTAGGTTCACAGCCGGATCTACACGAGATATCACGTACTACGCAGGTGCGGAATCCCTACGTAAGACGTTACGAGTATAGAAAACAATACGATTAACACACAATAATCAAACACGTTGTATACCAACCTTAAACACGTGATACGAAGATCACTTGATTACAGACTCTCTCTGACTCGAATACACGAAAACTGAATGAATTAATTAATAAGCGGTAACAGATGGCTTATATAATCACGACAACTTCGCCTGGTATGTTCAGGCGAAGTTGTCACTAACTTCGCTTGTCTAACAAGTTCGCCCATATCAGCGAACTTGTTAGCAACTTCGCTTATACAAAACATAAAACATTACAAACGCGATTACAGACACTAGACACTGAACTACTGACATCATGCACCAACAGACTCCCCCTTGGCAGTAGCTTCATCTCTTTAGCTTCAAACACGTGTCCTGTAATCATCAGTCTTCTATCTTCAAGCATGCACTCCTTCTCGAACACAAACAGAGAAAACTCTTTGATATTTCCTCGCTTCGTCTTTCCAAGCAGGAATATAAAAGATTTTCTTCTCATTGAGCACCTGCAGATCAGCTTGCGATAAGTTTACCAAATGCATCGGATCGTAAACTCTTAGCACCTCTTGTTCATCCTCGTCTTCCATCACTGCCTCAGCTGTCTCACAGTCTACAAACCACCACTTTAGGTCTTTAAGTACATCCTTGGGCATTAGCTTCATCGGTACTTCTTTAAGGCACCGGATCGGTTTATACTTCATAATCATCCAAGGTTTTCCATCAGCTCTCAAACCTCTATCCTTGTCTTCAACAAGTTTTCCCTTCTGTGGTTTTAACAGCTCAAATTTCTTCTCTTTTATACTTTCTTTCCATACAATTTTCCCAATGACTCTAGCCATATTATCGTCACTTCGATTGATTAACCCCAATCTGGCTAAGTCTTTCACTTCACATTCCGGCAGTGTATTCAACGATCTTAACAGTCTCTTAAAATACTGAACACCGTCATACCTTTTAATCACGAAGAGCCTCAACTGCTCATCATAGATCCAGCAAATAATCCCTTTCTTCGCTTCAGCATAGCCTTTAATGTTGTAACTCTTCTTAAACATTGTAGGGACCGCCGGTTTCTTCGTTTTGACGAACCACTGAGCATAGCCTTCCTTCCACCTAGGCTGCTCTTCCCATTCAGTCTCATCATTTGCCATCTCATTACTCATATCAGCTTTCTCAACATCTGGAATGTCATGCTCCACATTCTCTTCTACTATCTCTCCCTCTTCAATCTCATAATCAATCACAATCTCTTCACCAATTTTCTCTATCACATCACTCGTAGAATATCATCATCACCAACCAAGTCATCAACCATCTCCTCTACGTCCAACACCACCACATCATCACCACCAGCTGCAGATGTCGACTACCCCTGAGTTGTGGAAGTTCCAAGAGCTTGAGTAGTTTTTGATAGCTCACCACCTGCATCTTTCGACGCATTGGGATCATCGTCTCTATCATTTCTTCTCTTCGTCCTCAAGTCGTCGCCTTTACAGCTCGTCTCCCCCTGAGATGCCAAGAACTCCTTGAAAGCATCTATGATTTTTCCATGTTGTACCAGGAGGGACGACTGCATCTGATTCTCTGTAACTAGGCACTGAATAGCCTGGGTCTGGATAAGATTAATCTTTGACTGCTCTGCCACGACCCGTTCCAGTGCTGCTATTCGTTCTGAGTCTGAGAGGGTTGCATCGAAATCGAACCTCATATGTGATATGTCTTGAGTGTACTGAGGAGGGATTTCCGATGTCACCGGGACCTCAGAAGTAGAAATAGACGTAACCGCAGGTGGTATCGTCACCGATAGCCCTGCAGTGGCCACAACAGTCGACTCAATAAAGCGTGCCACGACCTCCGATGGAGTAACAGTCGGAGGCGGCAACGAAACGATCACGGGAGTCGAAAGTTGGAAAGTAGTGGGTGGAAGGCCAAATGTAGATGAGGTAGCCACTACGGGAACACCCGTAGCGCTTGGCCTTGTAACCTGTAGTGATGAGGGAACCATTGTCATACCGGATAGTGCTGGTGGAGTGAAACGTACCACCCTAGAGCTCTTACCGGCTCCTGATCCTGCACCTATCCGTTCCCTTCTTGACCTCCTTATCAACTGTTGTACCTCTTCCTCAAAATCAGACTCGCTATCATCATCTGTTCTCTTTCTTTTCCCATGTAGTCTTTCTCGAGTCACCATAATCCTTCTAGCCTCTGCCACTTCATCATCAGAATCTGAACCAGCCACCGTAGCAGCTGTTCTAATAACATTCACAGTCGACACTTGGGCTACCGAGACCTGTATGTTTTCCTCTGGATCCACCCGATCCATATCAAAGAAGCCTTGACCACCAAATTCTGCATCAAGGTCCACATTCTCCTCCGGTGACACAACAGGAGCAGCAGGTATAGCTTGAGGTGCTCCTGCCTGTTGTGGTGCCGGGTCCCTAAACTCATCCCCACGAGCAGGCACATACTCCGGGTTGATTAAGTACCCAAAGAGTGGAGTATGGCGAGGACGAAGCTCAGGTTTGCTCCTCGCACTGGAGGATCGACACTGGGCGAAGATCCGTTTATTCACACTCTCAACATATCGGATCGGACGGCGCTGAGGAAGTGTTGGAGCAACATGATCCAAGATCATTTGAAGGAATCTTGGATACATGATGAACCGCTCACGCGCCATCGCTCTTCGTTGACGATCAATCTCGTAAAAGACCATCTGACTAAAGCTGAATTGCTTGTTGTATGTCAGAGCAGTCATTGCTGACTGCATGGTCGCACCCATGCCATCAGTGCCCGCCTTTCTCCCTGGCATGCATACTATCATAACATGCATGAGAAAGCGCCACTGGTCAAGTAGGAAACCCTTCCTTCTCTGCGAATCCCCCAAGGGACCAGAATAACCCATCCTCAAAAATGCCCCATCGCGGAAAGGAGCTACAAACTCTGTCGGGTCATCCCTTGTCTCGTTTCCAAACCGCAGAGCCGCCCGGATATGTTCAGAAGAAAACTGAACAATTTGATTGTTGACGGTTGCGCGCATCACCGGGGGTTCGACTCTACAGTCGTATTCCACGGTCTGCCAGAAATCCTCAATGTTGGGTAAGGATATCGGCAGAGTTGTTGTTATGGCATGGAATATCCTCGAGCGTAAAAGGAATGTGATGATTTCGCGAAAATCATCAACTCCGCTCGCTTCCGGGTCTAAGGTGATATACATGTTGTGACCCGGGAAGAACTGTCTTTGTTGATCACCTCCGTCATCTCCGCCTGCACCACCTGCTCCAGCAACAGCAGCCACATCTGCAACAAACAGGTTAAGTTAGATAAACTTCAACGCGAATCACAAGTTCGCCTGTTACCATGAGCGAAGTTGTGATCAATACTGTATAGGCGAAGTTAAAGGTGAGGCGAAGTTGGGAAACAACTTCGCTTCAACTTGAACTTCGTCTGATAATAGTTAAGTAAAATGGTCCAGGCGAAGTTACGGATAACTTCGCCTAATCACAACATCGCCTCATAAACTGTTTCAAAATCAATAATCAGGCGAAGTTAAACCTCAGGCGAAGTTACGGATAACTTCGCCTAAACTGTAACTTCGCCGAATTTGAATCGGCAACAGTTAGGATTTTGAACGACGTGTAGATGATGATTTCTGAGATCGAGGACTCCGAAATACATGATTTTATGAAGTTTTATACGTTCAAGTGGTTTACTATCACGTAAAAACAAGTTTGAAAATCGGGTGTTTAGGTTTCAAATAATCGAGGTCACGAAACGGGTCGAATCGACCTGTGATTAACATTAACGACCATGATTATACAAATATAGAACCCTACACACCTTTAATCTGATTTGAATCGAGGTAAGGTTAGAACAACAGAAGATCGATAAGAACAGATCGATAACTTCGCTTTGGTTGACAGATAGTAAGTTCGCTGGTATTTTGAAATAATGAAATGTTTGACCTTAAAACTTCTTTATATAGGGCCACAGATGTATCTGCGAAGTTGTGGATAACTTCGCCTATAAGGCGAAGTTATGCAGAACTTCGCTGATATTAAAATTTTTCAAAACAAACCCCATAATTTGAATAATTTGCAATTAAGTTTTAAAACATCCTTTAAAGCGTTAAATGATACGATCAAGACCAAGTAACCAGGTATAAAATCAAACAATTACAAAAGTAACAAAAATTTGAAAAATTAAAGTACACGGGATCAAATTTCAGTCTCGACAGGGACTACCATGTTTTAGAAAAGATCTGAACAGGAATTATACTAATTTCGTGACTGTCACACAGATCCGTGTTCAGCTGTATTATGACATAAAGAAACAGGCTGTAAGCAGGTAATCTACTTAAGATGGTTTTCATCGTTTCTGTGATACGAGTTAGGTTCAATTAAGCTCAAAACTTAAGTGGGCAACAACTCAGAGATTATGATGCCTCCTATCTATTCTCAAAGCGTATTTGGCTTTCCCCAAGTCACCCCGAATGACTCGTAGTGTCTGATTAAGTAGTAATTACTCTTCGATCTTAGACTCTGCTTCCCGTTCATCTTCTTGTGTCTTGATTGATAAGCATTACCATTATGAACTCTAGAAATTGACGTTTTTTTTTTTTTTTTTAACATGTATATACACAACTTCAAGTAGAAAATAACTGCAAGTCCCGAATCTGGATCACTGCAGCGTCTTGACACGCTGTCTTTACGGGAATCAGAACACTCACGGGCTCGTGTATGACTGGGTAATCGCTTTTCTGCCTATCATACGGAAAGATATGTATGAAGACATGCACAACTCTTAAGGAGTTTCCACGTAAAATCGAGTAGATTTAGTTAGTATCACTTCTACTTTTACGCACCATAAAAAGCTACCATGACATACAATGACTGTTCTAAAGTCTTTTAAGCCTAATAACTTCACTAGTTAAGCACACATAAGCAGTATATCTATCACTTTCCAAGGTTAGATCAATTTTCTGTTAAACATAGTAAAGGCACTTCTTACGAAGTAGTAGACTTGAAAAATAATTTCATCTCCCGAAAAGAAAAAAAAATTAACTTCTATCGCCCCGACCAAATCAAAGTCTTCAGGTTAACGGCTATCCCGAAGATCCAATGGATCAGCTGGACCGACCACATACTAGTATGTGTCCTTTTAACTAAGTATGATCGACTAATTTTCAACGAAAGAATAAAAACACATCATAAACCGCCCCGGTCACTCTCAGTCATCTGGTTAATGGCTATCCTCAGATTCTACAAGTAGAAATGAGGACCAAACATATCCGAAGAAATGTCCATCAAACTAAGGCAACCGACAAAGTTCTAAGCGATAGTGACGTTTTTTTTTTTTAATCAAACACAAAGCATGGTTACTCGGGATTGATCATCCCATTCAGCTCAACAAGGTTTTGAAATCTAGTTTTGTCAAACGCTTTCGTGAATAAGTCAGCGAAATTATCTAATGTGTCAACCTTTTCGAGCTCAATCAGCTTCTTCTCAGCACAATCCCGTATAAAATGATGACGTATGTCAATATGTTTAGTTTTACTGTGCTTCACGGGATTGTTAGTTACTGAGATAGCAGCAGTGTTATCAATGCAAATAGGAGTAAATGAGAAATTCAGACCATAGTCGCGCAACTGTTGTTGAATCCAAATAACCTGGGAGCAGCAGTTGGATGCTGCCATGTATTCTGCTTCACAGGTTGAAATTGCGACTGAAGTCTGCTTCTTGCATTGCCACGACACCAATCTGTCACCAAGAAACTGACATCCACCAGTTGTAGACTTCCGACTCTGATTGCACCCTCCATAATCAGAATCTGTGTAAGCGACTAGCTCCAAGTCTCCTCCTCTCGGGTACCACAACCCCAGCTTCGGTTTGCCCTTGAGATACCGCAGTATCTTCTTCGTACCCTTCAAATGAGATTCTTTTGGGTTTGCCTGAAAGCGTGCACAAAGACAAACAACAAACATTATATCAGGCCTAGAAGCAGTTAAGTACATTAAAGAACCTATAATAGCCCGATATTGGGTTGGGTCCACGTCTGCATCGTTGTCTGAATCAGCACCCAATTTGTGATTGACGCAGACTGGAGTATCATATGGAGTGTTGTCCTCCATCTTGAAGCGTTTGAGAACATCATGTACATACTTCGTCTGATGAATGAACATCCCATCTTTCCACTGATCAACCTGCAATCCTAAAAAGAAAGTTAGTTCACCCATAGCACTCATTTCAAATCTCTTCTTCATGACGGCCTCAAACTCCTGACACATGGCAACCTTTGATGCAGCAAAGATAATGTCGTCCACGTAGACTTGCACCAGTAGGAAGTCGCTACCCTTTCTCTTGAAGAACAATGTGCTATCAATTTTACCTCTTTCAAACTCATTCTCAAGCAAGTAATCGGATAACGTTGAGTACCAGGCACGAGGTGCCTGATGTAGTCCATACAGCGCTTTACTTAGCTTGTACACGTGATCGGGAAAGTCAGGGTCAGGAAAACCCGGAGGTTGCTCAACATACACAACCTCGTCGACTTTACCGTTTAGGAACGCGCTCTTCACATCCAACTGAAAAACTTTCATCTCCTTATGAGCAGCAAATGCCAAAAACAGCCGAATGGCTTCCAATCTTGCCACAGGAGCAAATACTTCATTGTAATCAATCCCCTCTTGCTGATTAAAGCCTTTAACAACCAGCCTCGCCTTATTTCTGATAACAACCCCTTTCTCATCTCTCTTACATTTGAAGACCCACTTCGTGCCTATCGTATGCACATTTCTTGGTTTATCAACCAAATTCCATACTTCCATTTTCTTAAACTGAGCTAACTCTTCTTGCATGGCTTCGACCCACGAGCTGTCCTTCAGAGCCATTTGATAGTTCTTTGGTTCAATCTGGCTGATGAAGCAGGTGTACAAGCATTCGTTGATAATGCCCGTGTCTTTAATGCTTGTGTAAACACAGGTGTGCTCATTCACGCTTTTTCTTGTTTATACACCGGCGGACAGATCACCTATCACATTCTCCAACGGGTGATTTTTGTGAATTCTCGTAGTCGGAACCGAACTGACATTTAGATTATCTTCCAAGTTCGAAGATAGCTCATCCATGGTTGATTGATGTTGAGAGTGAAACGGATTGATGAATTCCTCTTCAGTAGAGGCAGCAGGGGTATTGACAGCATTTGACGAGGAAGGCTGACATTTATCATACTGTGGTCTTTGCACCAAAGTGTCTTCTTCATTGCATATCATCTTCGTAGCAATTCGT
Organism: Bidens hawaiensis; assembly: GCF_021521415.1. Lineage (NCBI taxonomy): Eukaryota > Viridiplantae > Streptophyta > Magnoliopsida > Asterales > Asteraceae > Bidens > Bidens hawaiensis. The sequence continues at coordinate 48,664 of NW_027492698.1, read as the reverse complement.
TCCTCAGCTTCTGCAAAATCCAGATAAGGCATGTTAAAAGATTTAAAGAGTCTATCATATTCGAAAACCCCAGAGGGTCCCGTGCTTGGTTTTGGTGATTTGTAACTTGTGATATCAGTGTTACACACCACCTCAACCTTGCTGTTCGATGTATTGAAGACCCGTCTGTTGGGAGTCCCAACAACGTATCCGACTAAGATTCCTTCGTCGGCTACTTCACCAAATTTTGAATTGGTCTTTAAAATCGAACATGGGGACCCGAATGGTTCAAGACCACTCAAGTTGGGCTTTCTCCCATGCATTAGTTCATAACAGGTTTTATTTAATCTTTTAACAGTTAACACTCTATTAAGGATATAACAGGCTGTTGCAACAGCTTCAGCCCAGAACACCACAGGAAGTTGCGAATCAGCCAGCATTGTTCTGGCTCCTTCAATCAAAGTCTTGTTCTTCCTCTCAGCCACTCCATTTTGTTGCGGAGTATACGGTGCGCTGTATTGGTGTTCAATCCCCTTCTGTAGGCAGAAGATCTCCATCTGATAGTTCTTGAACTCAGTCCCATTGTCACTCCTGATGTATTTAACTCTTTTTCCCATAATGTTCTCAACTTTGGTAATCAAATTTATTACCATCTGAACAGTTTCATCCTTCGACTTCAGGAAATATACCCACGAGTATCGCGAAAAATCATCAGTAATCACCAAGCAGTACGATGTTCCCCCTAGACTTTTTACATTCACGGGACCGAAGAGATCCATATGAAGTAATTCTAGGGTACTGACAATTGAATTGACCTTCTTGGTGAGATGGGATTTCTTGTGTTGCTTTCCCTTCTTGCATGATAAGCATTTGTCTTCGAAGTTGAAATTCTTCAAGGGAACCCCCAACACAAGCCCATTTTTGACAAGGTAGTTCATCTTACGAAGATGAATGTGCCCCATTCTCCTATGCCATAATTCGGATTCTGGTTCAGTCGCTTTCGACAAAAGACACGATTCTTCAGTGGCCATTTCAGTAGACCTCATATCCATGATATACGTATTCTTCACTCTTGGAGCCTTCATCACAATCCAGTCCTCTGGTATCTTAAAACCAGGATACAAAACTATCGCCTCATTCTTCATGAAATGCACGGTATAATCCTTGTCACAGATCTGCAAAACACTCAGCAGATTGTGCTTCAGTTCTTCAACAAAGTTAACTTTCTCTAGCGTCATCTTCCCATTAGTCACAGTCCCAATTCCTGTGATCTTTCCACCGCTCTCTCCTGCGAAACTCACCCTACCACCTTGAACAGGTTTCCAGTCTTGTAACAATTTCTTGTTACCCGTCATGTGCCGGGAACAGCCGCTATCCACAACCCATTGATTGTTGGCAGCCCTGTTCAACTATTCCTGCACGATTAAAGCAGATGATTAAAATCTGGGGACCCAAGACCGATTGGTCTTGGGTCGAAACATTCCGTACCTTGGCTGTCCAAAGTTAGTATCATAATCATTTCTGTGAGTCCTAACAGGATACCTTCTTGTGGATTGTCTATGAGGCCATCCAAACCGTCTTGAATTACATGAATTATTAGTTATGGTTTGGGTGTTACCAGTGAAAAACTGAGATCTATTTCTTTGAAAACCTGGATTAGTCCATTTTCTGAAATTCGATGGGTTTTCAGTTTTATCATTAAATTGATTACTGTTAGCTCTTTTCTCAGATTTTAAAGGCCTCACACCTCTGAATTTTTGCTTCAGAGGGCAATCAGCAACAAGATGTCCTTGTTGATTACATCTAAAACAACACCTGTTTTCAACTTTCTTATCAAAAGTTGTCTTAGATGTTGAGGCTGTATTACTGCCCGTTTGTCTCACATATGGTGGGACATACGGGTTTAGTGGAGACTTCTTTTCAGATGTTTTCTTTTTCTCTCCACTTTTTGGTAACACTTCCTCTTGATTTGTCTCACTCGACTCAGAAGACTTGTCCGAGTTAGATGAGACAGGACTCGGAGCAGAAATTTTAACACTTGCAACAGGCTTACTAACTTCTTGTTCTTTAGTAGTAACTGGAACAGGAACTGTCTGACCATAGTCAACATCGACAGATTTCTGATTACTAGGGTTAAAAGTGTAATTATGATTGAAAGGAGGTGGAACTTCATGATAACCAATTCCTCCCCTTTTTGGAGAACCTTGATCACTAACGAGGTGATCAAGTATAGCAGAGGAATTTCTGAATTGCTCCAGTTTCCTGTTAAGTTTCACCGCTTTTACCTGGTGATCAGCTATCTGTTTTTTTCTTTCAGCTATTAGTTTGGTTTTTTCTTCTAGAACCTCATAGCTAAGATCAATCATTTTAATTTTTTCAGCAAGCTTTGCTTTAAGACTTTTAATATCTGTTTCACTAGCTTTTATTTTTACTTTGTAACTATTTTCTCTAGCTTTCGTGAAATGATGATCTTCTTTTAAAGTTTTATATTGCGCATCCAAACTAACAAACTGATCAGTTAGAGTTGTCAGTTGTTCAGACAGTTGTTCACACTTAGTACAAGGGAGTTCGGTACATACCTCGGAGAGCTGGTCTGCTACATCTGCCATGTACGCTTCATTTTCGCCAGTTCCCTTCTCTCTATCTGCATTTTCGATGTTTGCCAAGTTGGCATGTTCAAATACTTCTTCAACATGCAGATTCCAGTTGTACTCTTTGTTCTGTCTGGAAATCATGGCTCTATAGTCATTACCACTATCACTTTGCTGTGTAGATCTGTTCTGACTGCGTTCTACACGTTCATTCTTGCATTCTTTTGCAAAGTGGCCATTCTGCTGACAGTTGTAGCAGCGAACCTTCGTCTTATCAAACCCTGGCCTCTCACCGACAAACTTCCTGCCAGTCTTCTTCATGAACCTCTTTACCCTTCTCACTATCATGGCCATCTGCCACTGCAGATCCATCTCCTCCAGATCATCAGCATCGATTTGGTCATAGTCTTCATCCAAAACTGCAGGATCAACGATCTTACCCTGAATGTAGTTCTCATACGAAGCAATAAAAGATGCATAGAGAGCAAACTGCTGTTCAGCAGATTTGACACTCATGGGCATCTTCGAGTAGTTGTTGTTTGAAACACTTGGGGAATAACTACTCTTGGTCGCTTGAGGTTGAGAAGCATTTGACCCTCCAGCTACATAGCACACATCACCGTTCATGTTGAGAGATACATGTCCCTCATGTGTTGAGCTCGCGCCTGACTCTCCCTTAGAGTAATAAGCAGATGATTCCGTTTTCGAACTTGATCCCGAGTTAACCTTTGCACCATACATACCCGGATCTTGAACCTGATCGGTAGGTGTCTCTTTTCATACCATGTTCAGTTCAAACGTTCTTAGCTTGTTAACTGCTGTCTCAAGGTCATAGTCAGCAAAGTCTTTATCCTCTCTCATCAACACTGTATACATCTCCCATTTTGGTGGGAGAGCATCAAGAAGCTTCTTAACAATCTCATCTTCTTTGTATGCAATTGAATAGTTGCTGAGTTCAGTCATCAGATGATAATATCTGGTGATGATATCATCAAGTGATTCGTTTTTCAGATACTTGAAGACCGAGAATTTGGTTTTTAGAAGTTTAATCTTCGAAGCACGAATTCCCACATTGCCCTCAAAACGGTTCTCAAGTGCTTCCCAAAGCTCTCTAGCAGTCTTATACTTTCGGAAGGTGTGAAGTATCTCTTGTGGAAGAGCCATTGTAATTGCTGCATGAGCTTTACTTTCTGCCTCATACATCTTCTTCTCTTCATCTTCCATCTCTTTGTACTTCTTGATCTGATCACGACCTTCATACTCAGTAGTAGGTGGAATGTAACCATCTTGTATGCATACCCACATCTTGGCATCTTGATACTTGACATATTGTTCAAAACGATCTTTCCACGCTACATAATCAGTTTTCTTGAGCATCTTAGGTGCCTTTGTAGCCGAACCTGCTTCTACTTCCATCTTTACTAGTTCAGTAATGTTTATCGAAGACATCTTTCTCTAAACTCAAAGAAATCCGAAAATAAAAAATTTTATTTTCAAACAGCACTGTTGGCGAAGTTGTGGATAACTTCGCTTAAAACTTAACTTCGCGTGAATTTGTAACGTCGCTCACTTTCTTAAATTCGCTGGATAGGCGAAGTTAAGAATAACTTCGCTTAAGTTGAGCGAACTTGGGAGGTAGGCGAAGTTGAGGGTAACTTCGCTTGAGGTAAGCGAACTTGAAGAGGTAGGCGAAGTTGTGGATAACTTCGCTTAACCTTATATCTTCGCCGAAACCCTAGTAACAGTGACGGCAACTTCGCCTGATGAACACGAAGTTTCTGCAGATTAGATTTCTGGGTTTTTCGAGGTTTGTGAAGGTGTTATGGGTTGTTTAAGCTTGTAGAAGATGAGTATGACACAAAAACTCAGAAAACTCGTCCCGCGAATAGTCGAACGGAACGATTTCTATACCCGCGTGATAATCCCGAACCACGCAATCGAGCAAATGCTCTGATACCAATTGTAGGTTCCCAGCCGGATCTACACGAGATATCACGTACTACGCAGGTGCGGAATCCCTACGTAAGACGTTACGAGTATAGAAAACAATACGATTAACACACAATAATCAAACACGTTGTATACCAACCTTAAACACGTGATACGAAGATCACTTGATTACAGACTCTCTCTGACTCGAATACACGAAAACTGAATGAATTAATTAATAAGCCGTAACAGATGGCTTATATAATCATGACAACTTCGCCTGGTATGTTCAGGCGAAGTTGTCACTAACTTCGCTTGTCTAACAAGTTCGCCCATATCAGCGAACTTGTTAGCAACTTCGCTTATACAAAACATAAAACATTACAAACGCGATTACAGACACTAGACACTGAACTACTGACATCATGCACCAACAATATTGCCCATTGAAATCATATAATTACTAAATTAGCACAAAAATAAGGATTTCGTATTATTTTTTTTTTACAAGTTGCGTTTTGTTTTTATGATTTCGAGTTTAGGGTTTCGGGTTTAGGGTTCGGGTTTCGGGTTTAGGGTTTAGGTTTTCGGGTTTATTGTTCCAAAAACGTGTTGTTCCGGACACGCAAACCGGCCCACGCCAAACCGTCCCAGGCCCATCACGTGAGAGGTGAATCAGCCTAACTCATCGGCAAGGCGATTGGCGCTTAGGATCTGTTTCGAACCCACGACCTCTAGGTTATTGTTCCAAATCTTACGCCCCCTTAACCAACTGAGCTACACGACGGGGACCAGGTTTGGGGTTTACCGTTTCGGGTTTAGGGTTCGGGTTTAGGGTTTAGGGTTCGGGTTTAGGGTTTTAGGTTTTCGAGTTTCGGGTTTATTTTGTAAAAGATAAAGATGTAAAATAAGGATATTATAAATATATAACTGTTAAAAAAAGATATTATAAATATTTACAATATTAATACTAAAAAAATAAATTAATAGTAATACTTGATAGTTTTTAATTTGATATATGTAATGGAAATTATTAAGTGAAAAAAATGTTGTAAGGACTAATATGTATATAAATAATGTTAAGAGGTAATAGTAATTTATCAAATAAATTAAGAGGGTGTATATTTAGTAAAAATGGTATAAAGGGGATACATTTAGCAGCACCCTAATATTATGTGGTTCAAGCTATTTTTGTGGTTACATGTTAGGGTGCTTTGGAAATCAAGAAACAGAAGAACGTTCAATGGAAAAGAGTTCTCGATAGCAATCGTGATTAATGAACTTAAGATATCATCTTTTCTTTAGGTAAGACATAGAAGTAGAAGGGGTGTCAATCGTGTCAGGTTGGTGGGTTAATAGGTTTCGAGTTGGCGTGCTAAGATTCTTTAAACCTAAACCAACCCATATATTTATTCGTGTCGTGCCAACACATTTAAATTCGTTCGTGATCCGGTCGTGTTTCGGGTCAACCCATTTTACGTCCGTTTACGAATATGAGTAATGCACTGCTGATACCTAGTGGCTTAATAACAACCTAGACAATCAATTACTCTTATATACATATAAAACATTTTAATAATTTTTTGATAGATCGAATTGTTTTTGTGTATTTATCTATAATTCTCAATTTACAAACTTAGGTTCACATATTTTGCTCAAGATAAAAACAAACGAATGAAAATAATAAAAGAATATCTTAGGGATAATAAAATAAAAAAATTTGAAAGTGAAGAGTGGATAAAAATATTTTGAATATTAACTAGTTTAACTTTTAAAAGTTAACAGATATATGAAAAATTATAAAATCAAAGTATTAACTTTTAAATTCAATACTTCTTATTTCTCAAATCAAAATATTAAGATGTTTAAAATTCTTAAACGGTTAACACGTCAACCCATTTTTTAATGGGTCGGGTTTGGGTTGACCCAATTTTTAGACTAGACAGGTCGGGTTCGGGTTGACTTGTTTAAGAAAACCGGTCGTGTCAGAAATTGACAGCCCTAAGTAGAAGGGCGACTTTGGATTGGGATTTGGGAGAAATCGTGTAATTTCAGTTTCGTTAATTTCCCTTTGTAAGGTTAGGTGTTTTTGTATAATTGTTTTAGTGTTTTACTCTTGTTGTACTGGTAGGTGTAACAGTGCAACTACAGTCGCACCATAATATTGTTCGTTTTGAACGAGAAGAACTATTATCGCCTCACGATTTGCTTTTGGTTGTCCAAATAGAGACTTCCCAGGATGTCACGCATCTTGATACTACTCTCATATGAGCACACTTAAGCTTGACTGTGAAATTTTTATCTTATTCACTACTATTAAGCACCGAAAACGCGTTATGATAGTAACGTGTCCACCTCCTTACAAAAAAGGTTTTATTCCCCCCCCCCCCCCCCCCCCCAACATATATGGGATGTCACAGTAGGACTTTTAAAACATTGTTTTTTTTCAAAAACAAAAAATAGGAAAAGATTAATGATTGGAGAGACAAATAAAAAGGTCTACTTTTAGTAAACCGGACAAGACCGATGAAATGATATTAGGAAGCAAAGATTGTTTGGGTGTTTAAAGGAAAACGAAAAAGAGTCAGCAAATTTGGACAAAATCTAAAGGTTCAATGAACCTACAAAAAATGGCTTTATTAGATTTCCAAAAGCCTAAATTGATGCAAATATCCACTCAAGTTTCATACTTAAAATAACTATTGTTTCCATTTAAAAGTCGATATATTTTTTATCTTTAAATTGTCTTGGTTCATATTACTTTTTGGTTGCTACCAACATCCACAATATGGCGTGTTGGGAAGAACCTTCGTGGATAGTTTGCTACAATTGTTCGGATTTCTTTAGAAATTATTTATTTAAGTTGATTTATTCTATAAATGCTAATAAAAATGAAAAGTGTGAGAAGTAATAACTGATTGACATGTATCAAGTATGGACTAAAGGAAAAAAAGTATAAAAGTAATAGTACACATTTTATCTTTTCACATGCAAGTCACATGTTAATTCCGTCGTCATTTTTAAACGTCTATAACTTTTTCATATGATATTTGTTTTTAAAATAAAATTCACCATAATAACAAGCGTCTTTTTATTTTTAATACGAATATGATTTTGTTATATAAAAATATAAAAAAAAATACGTCATTGTGTTTTTTTGCGTATCATTGTGTCTTTTTTCGTTATTGTGTTTTCTTTTATCATTGTGTCTTTCAACTGATCATCGTGTTTTTTTAAATACTAATAACACTGTTGTGTAATAATATGTAAATATAACGAAAAATACCAACAAATTATCAAATACATAAAACACAATGATGAGTACATATAACACAATAACATGAAACATAAAACACAAATATGAAACATATAATACAATGACATCAAACGTAAGACATAATGGTAAATACATATAACACAATGACCTGCAACGTAAAACACAATGGAATCTACATATTACACAATGACTTAAACGTAATACACAATGAACATAATACTACTTTTCTCAACTTAAGTGAATGTTGAGCACAATGACTAAAACATAAAAAGTAGAAAGACAAATGTTGAGCACAAAGACACAAGGAAATAATCTTTGTTTTAATTTTTATCTTTAATATAAGTATTAATTGAAAACACAGTAACCAAAATCTATAACACAATGTATAGAAAAACTCAATTAAAAAACACAATAAACAACCAAATAACACAATATAAAAAAATCCACTAACTTTTTTTTTATTTTTATATAACAATATGATATTCATATTAAAGATAAAAAAACGCTTGTTATTATGGTAAAAAATTTCTATAAAAAAGTCGTACGAAAAAGTTATTAACACTTTAAAATAATTGAGGATTTGACATGTGTTTTGCATGTGGAGAGAGAATGTCATCATAAGTGAGTTATTACCTTCATGTCATTCTCATCAAATTTTATTCTTAAATTAATCTCCACAATCCAAATTCAAGATCAATGGATTAGATTCATTCTCACAATTCTCATTTTTGTTGTACTTTGTATTTTAACTTTACCCTTAATCTATACCTACCTAATAAATGGATAACTATTCATTATTACATGTTATAATTGTGTGAGCTTAAGGAGTTGAGGGCACCTACAATGGTTCCTACACGGCATCATCAATGGCGGATCTACATAACAAATGGGTGGTTTCTCAAAACCACCCAAGTTTCAAAATAATAATGTATGATATATAAAATATATTAAAAGGAATCACCTTATAAATTAGAAAGGAACCACTCTGTTAGCTAATTCAAGTGTTTGTCTAGTTGGTTACTTGTTGGTTTTATAAACTAGAGGTCACGTGTTCAATTCAGTGTACCAGCGAATTTTATTTATTTTTTTAAATCAACCTTATATCAAATAGGGTTTTATAAAGCTTTTATTTATTTTATTTATTTTTTTAAATCAACCTCATATCAATTAGGGTTTTATAAAACGCTTGCCTCTCTCACTCTCCCCTCTTCATACACACAACACACCACTACACGACCATCACTGTTGCTTTTCTTTTCCGGCCGACCACACACCATCGTGGCACCGTCGGTCCGTTGCTCTATCCTCCTGCCTTGCTACTCCTCCATAAATCCTTCAATTGTGAAGGTAAGTAATGTTTAATTGTTCTTGATGTTGTTAATTGTTAAGTTATTTGTTAAAATTTAGTTTTAAGTTTGAATTTTAGTTATATCAGAAACCAGTAGAGTGGGTTAGGCTCCAAGAACAATAACACTTTTTGGAACAATTTTCTGATCTTAATTCTCAAAGTATGAATACAACGATTTCAAAAGATGAAGACTTGTAGGAAACAACTATAACTTATAGACTATAAGTATTCTTTTTTAATTCGTAAAGACTATTATATTTATATTATGTGTTTTTTAATTTCTAATGACGGTGTATTTTTTATTATTTTATCGTAATTTTATTATGGAATGAACTTTGCCCAAACCATCGAACCTCAATCAACCCGGAAATTTTTATACCCGACTTTACAAAATTGAAGCATCTAAAAATAGTGCATCACCTGAAAAAAATCATAGATCCACCGCCGGACACCATCCCAAAAATCCATACCAAACTAACAAACTAATGACACCATTGGATACCATCCAACAAAAATGGTTACAAATGGTTTAGAGTGAGCCCAAGTTATTTAATTAAAGGGAAAAGAATGTAATAAAATAGTGGTTTGAAACAAAAACTGAAAAACCATGTAATAATTAGAGAAGAAATGAAAGTTTTTATAAATTACTTTGAAATCTGATGTGTCATGCTGAGTTAGCGGTTTGAAACTATATTGTGTTGCATTGGAAATGCTCTAACATATTTGTTTTACGCTTCTCTTCGTAATATATAATATACAACATGCAAATTTCGAGAAAATTTTCTTTTATTTAATATGACATTTATTCGGCCCGTGTAATATAAGAGTGTCTAGCATATTTAAATTATAAGTTTTTATTATAAGCATGTACCGAATATTGACATGATATTATATGCATTAATATTGTGTCATCAAAAAAATTAACGTGATATATTTGAATGAATAAGTCATTATGGGTTTCATTCGTTAACTCTGTTGTGCAAATTGCAAAATGTGATTGAAATTCATTATCATTGAAGTATAAATTCTGATTTTTAATATGTTTAGTTTGTAGAATTCGTTGAAATTGAAATCTCAGTTCCATTCTTATCATGGTTTGTTGGAAACGGAGTTGGAATTAGAATTAATTCCTTTGAATTCTTTCACAAAAAAGAATTCTAACATTTTTCAAAATGTTAAAAGAATTCTACCAAAAGAAAAGAAATCTCTAAACACTCTTGATCGTCGCATCCGCAATCAACCGCCCAACACACCATCCTTGCATGGTCACCTCGCATAGCTCAAAGGTTTTCTTATGATATGCATAGTTGACTTGGTATAAACATACGTTTGAACTTTTCCTTGATCCATAAGTAGGAATTTATCCATCATTAGGGAACTATTTGGGCGCGTTCGTTTCACGGAATGTAATGTAATTGGAATTAGAATTTGTATAGGATTTGGAATTTGAATGAATAATATTTGGAATTTGAACATTCCAATAGGAATTGAAATCCAGTTATATTCTTAATGTGTTCGTTTGACAAATAAATAGGAATCGAGTTTTTTTTAACAAGGATAACGGCGAAAACATTTTAGTATTTTTATATTTTTTGTTTTTTATTTATATTTTGTGTTATGATTTTTATATTATTTATTTTTATTTTTATTATGGGTTTTCTATTAAGATCAAAAACCCCTCAAAAAAATATTCAAAAATAATAATAATAAATTCATAACTCAAAATATAAATAAAAAACAAAAAAGTAAAAAAGCTAAAATGTTTTATTCGTTGTCCTCGTTAAAAAAAATTAAAAAACAAAAAAATAAAAAACTCGAGAATAGATTCCAGTGAATTATCTTGAATTTCTTCATATTTTGGAAGGATTTGAAATCTCTTAATTTAAAGGAATTTGAAGGAATTGAATTCCAATTCCAATTCCAATTCCAATTTTTGAACCGAACACACCAAAATAAAATTAAGATTCCAATTCCAACGAAACGAACACGTCATGTCATGGGATTTTATTTCCAATTTCTTTGAATTCCATGAGTTCTGCGAAACGAACACGCCCTTATTAGTAAGAATTGGACCGACCAACATAACTAGCTATAAAAAATAAATGTGTTGTTATAATTAGCTATGCATTAGTTGGAATTGGTTTGGTTTGGCTTGTTTGATTGAATTGTATAGTTGACAACCAACTATGGTTGGGATGTTTACGGTTCGGTTTGTCTCGTCTTGACATGATGTTTGGTTGAACCAGTGACGACTTTTCTTTGAGTAACTACCAAATTCGGTTTGGTCAGTCGCACCCGCCTCGGTTCTGGCAGGTTGTTGGCTTGGACCTGCTTTTTAGGGAAAAAAGAAAAATAAACGTTTTATCCTTAAGGTTTATGGAAAAAAGTTAGGAGCAAGTAACCATTTAAACAACTTATACGTGTATAATAATTAAAATTCTTATTGGTATTAATTACAGTTGTTTAATTTCTATACATGAAATTATTTTGATTATGTAGATTTAAAATTTTTTATCACACCAGTTCGATTTACACAATCGGTTCCAAACCGTAAACCGAACTAGTTCCCTCCCTAACTCGTCTGATTTAGTTTAAATAACACGATTTTATATATAATTTACTATAAAACAATTACAATAAAGTGGCAGGCAAACGGACAACAAGCTGCGCCGCAACCCCCTTTTGAAATCTCAACGGTTTTTTAAGGTCCTAACTATTTAATGGAGGATCCTAATATTTGATTAAAAAAAAGTTGAAATCTTTCATAAAATTATACATGAATGTTGAATGGTTGAGTTTAAAAATATGAGGCTAGCTTTAAAGATCAGTTGATGGTATCTGACTTTCAACTCATAGCACCTTCGACATTAGATTGTGTCTGATCTTGTTTTAGAACAAGATGCCAACAAATTTTAATTAGAAACACAAAAAAGTAAGATCCGACAGAATAATTGGAAGATTTCTAGTACATGAAATCAAAGATCGGTATGCTTTTAGACCAATGGAATGTGTTAAACCAAAGGTCTAAATTAAAGATATCCAATTTATATAAAGAAGTAAGATGTGGTTCCAACAATTAATCGTTGGTCAAAGAAAATAGACGAGAATCCAGATTAGCAAATAGAGAGAAAATTCAGACTAATTCATATTCTTCTTTCATACCCAAAAGCTAAACATGCATGGCTTTTTAAAGGCTTAAGAAAATAACTACCATCACCACGTACTAACACCACTATCTAATAATAATTAAAAACATAATAATAATAATAATAATAATAATAATAATAATAATAATAATTAGTAGCTCAGGCCCGGCTCCGAGAATGTGAAAAAATTTTTGAGCCAAAGACGAAATTTTTTTTGGCCTTTAGCAAAAGGAACATTTTTTGGGGTTTAAACAATTTAATTCCAAATGGACTTACTTTATTATTATTTGAGTTGTGTAAAAAAATTTTATATAAAAATAAGCTTACAAATGTCTCAAATAAGATTAGAACTCACAACCTTTTGGTTAGATGTCATACCCATTATCACTAGACCAAGCTAGTGGTCATGTAATTGTGTTAAAATATTGAATATACATTTATTTTTTCATAAAAGTAAATAAAAAATTTATAAAAGAAAATAAAATTTCGGGCCAACAGGGTGTCGGGTCTGTGGCCGTCGACTACCCCGCTTTACCCTATAGCCGGCTCTGTAGTAGCTGATGGATCCATGTTTCCCACTAATCTGGATGTGCATGGATGTGCACACATCAAAATAGTTCATGATGATAAAGGACGCTAGAAAAAACATTGAAAACAGCCTACCACTAAAATCGAGATAAAATGGCTAGTCTGGCTGTGAAGAAACACTAAACGACCCCGGGCAGATTACGGATAATCTGGGGGTTAAATAGATGTTTCCCACGAGGGGTTAGGTCCGGCAAAGATGGTTCTTCTGATGACCTGCAAAACAGACACCGTGAGCTCGTCACTGAGAAGGGGGGTACCTCCTTGTGACCACCCTCCGGCGTGAGAATCAGACTAGATTGCTCTAGAACATAAGTGTATATTAAGAGATTGCTAGAAAAGATAATGAGATATCAGATAATGTAATGTAATGTGTCCATACCATTCCAAGGTGTTGGAGTATTTATAGCCGAATGTAGGTTTCCAAGAAGGTACAGCCGGCTGAATAGTATTCTTGTTCTGCCAACTGTGGGCTACGCACATGCCATGCTGGTGGTTGGTGGGTAGGCAGCGGCTAATAGTGACCAGGCCGGCTGTGTACTATTCCTTTTCCACCAACTGCAGGCTATGCACGTGCTAAGACAGGTTGGTGAGTAGGCAGCGGCTGATAGTGACATTAAGTAATAGAGCATGCTGCTCGTTGTACTGTTGTCAGTGAGCTGTCGTAGCTTTGGTCAGATCTTTTGTCCATACCTCGTCAGGTACAGTACAAAAGATCCTCCAGTATCGTACGGACTGGCTCATTTGGGCGGGAGTTTTCCCGGCTTTGTGCGGGAGTATTCCCGGCTTGCTCACTCCTTCTTCAGGTGACATTACTGAATTATTTAAGAGTTAAGTGCCTTGTGCGTGTAGCCTTGCTGTGCGGGTAGCCTTCCCTGATGGCTAGTATCCGTTGCTGCGGGAACAGGCGGAGTACGTCGACCATTGAGAGGCTTTTCCTGCGGGAACAGCTTGCGTACTGCGCGTAAGGACGTCACGTCTCTGAGCATGGTGGGTCCTGCGGATCCAGTTGGTTTCTGCGCAGACGTCTCTTCAAGGTGAGTCTTGCGAGTTTAGCCTTTGCGCAGACGTCCCTGTTGAAGGTGAGTCTTGCGGGTTCAACTGCGCAGACGTCCCTCTTTGAGGTGAGTCTTGCGGGTCCAACTGGGCTCTGCTGGGACCTACCTCTTCAAGTCCCCCCAGTCCAATGTTCTTCTCATGAATTATTAATAAGTGAGGTGAAATTTTGGACTTAAGCAAAGGGTTTTGAAAAGGGTTTAGTTTTAAGGTTTTCCATGGGGATTCTTCCCGCGGAAGTCCTAATGTCACATGCAGAAATTCCCGACTTTTCTGCTTGATCTTTGGGTATGATGCGGGTAGGTCTGTAACCTCCTCGCAAGTCAGGAGCGTTGAGTTCCACTTGTGTAGATTCTCCATGAGGTTTTGGTAGTTTTAAACATAGTGATCAATTATGTTAAAACAACCAATTCCATCTTGGAGCTTCAAACAATCAAGTTCTCGACGTTCCCGCTATGCGGGGATGTTATTCCCGTTTCCGCAAGCATGGCCCAGAAGATCCTTCTTGGTTTCAATTCCCTGTGGAGTGCTAGGTATGTGAAGGTTTTCGCCTTGACACTGTACCCGCACTCGTCTTATAGTTACTTTACTTCCAAGGTATTCCTGGCTTCAATTCCCTGCGGGTGCTAAGTATGTGAAGGGTTTTGCCTTGACACTGTACCCGCACCCGTCTTATAGTTACTTGGTTGCCGAGGTATTTTTGGCTTCAATTCCCTGCAGGTGCTAAGTATGTGAAGGGTTTTGCCTTAACACTGTACTCGCACCTGTCTTATAGTTACTTGGTTGCCAAGGTAAGGGGTATAGTCCCGCTTACTTTTGAATCTTTTTTGAATCTTTTTGAATCTTTTTGAAATTTGAAGAGCTGGTGAAAGGATAAGAACAGTCCAAACTGTTGAAACGTCATCCGACTGTTTCTTCTGACAGTTTCAGGACGTGCAGGAAGTTATGGCGACGTGACAGTATATGGTCATTCCAGACGCTTTTTCAGGCGCGTGGGCACGAGTTTTCGGGCGCGTGACCGCGAAATTTACGGCACGCGTCCTGTCAACAGCTGTTGCCAGCTTGCTTTTTCCACGTGTCATAGTTTCATTGCACCAGCATTTTTCTCTCTCTTCCGCATTAAATTCATCGCATTCATTGCGATGAGTATATAAAGGGAGGAGAGGTTGCATCTCAACTCACAGTTTCACCTCTCTTCTTCTTCTAAACGATTTCCGGCGAATACTCTAACTTTTCTGTCGAGCATTCTCCTGAAATCGTTCTTCTTTACATTCAAAACATGTCTTCCGTTCATGATCTTGAGGCTACCGCCGAGGAGTCTGACGTGTATGCCGAGAATCCGTCGTCTGCTTCTGATAAGGACGATAAGAGTACTGCTGGTGAGTGCCAGTGTGCTCTTACTGTCGACCTGTACCCGTACATTGTTAGGAAGTTCATGCTCGAGCCTTTCGAGCCTGAGTTTCCTAAGCCTCATCAGACGGTGTACGATGCCCCCAAGGGCAAGATAGGGGTGTATGCCGCATTCTTCGTATATGGGAATCTCCGGTTCCCGTTGACGAAGTTTGTGTACCGTGTTTTGGAGAGACACGGTGTACATCTGACGGAGGTACACCCAATAGCGATCGCCAAGATTCGCCATTTTGAATGGGTGTGCCTCATTCTGGGCGTGGAGCCCCATGTCGACCGCCTGATGACCTTCTATTCCTGGAGGTGCATCCAGGGGTGGTATACCCTGGTCACTCGGATCAAGGGTTTGAAGATCTGCGCTACCGAGCGCAGTCTTCGGTCTTGGAAGCGAGAGTTCTTCTATATCTCCGCTCGCGTCGTCCCCATAGCGATGACGTTCAAGAACGGGAGAGCTCTCCCGAACCTTCACGCCTTCAACTACGAGGAGGCGGAATGGTTCTCCAAGATTTCCCGGGTCCAGTCTCCGGTTTACCGCTTTGCGGAGTCTGGGATGGTGATGCTCGGGATGAGCCGGGTGTGGAAAGATGCTGGGGCGGAGGCGCCACAGATTCCCATCGTCCTCGAATACGGTTTGAACTCTATCCCTTACGGTATGCTTCATCTTCTTTGCTGATTTAAAGTTTTCTTCTAACTGTTTTTCTTTTGTTTTCAGAGGGAAACGACCTACAATCGCTCCTGTATCCGCGGGAAGCTGGTAGTCCCGCTCGGATGGGTACCCGTGCTCTTGATGAGAACGAGTTGCCCATTTTGGAGCAAACGGCGGATCGGTTTGTGGAGGTCTACCCGCCGGGCCACCCGATCATGAGCGCCACGCGGCCAGGTAAGGAGTTATTTAACCCTCGCCCTGTCAATGCTCAAACCTCTGCTGGAATTCCTCTAATTTTGTCATATTCAGATGTTCCTTTCTTCACGCGGAAGAAGAAGGCTGCTGGCGGGAAGGGTAAGGCGAAGGCTGCCTTCACTGCCGATCAAGGGAATCGGTCAGAGTCGGAGACCGAGTGTAAAGAGGTGGCGGGGAACCCTGGTGGTGATGAGACCACTGTTCCGGAGGTTGAGACAGCTGTCACCTCCGGGCAACCTAGTACAACGACGGTGACCGGCGTGAAGAGGCCGGCTCCATCGGGTTCGTCCCCGCCTATTCGCACCTTCAAGCTCAAGAGGACTCGTAAGTGTAAACTTTAACTTTAACTTCATATCTTTCCGCCATTATATTTAAATATGTTGTCTTCATGCAGGCGTGGATGCAACCGCGTTCCAGGGTGGAGCGGGGAGGAGCACCTCTGGACCCATGACGGTAGGCTTGGTCAACCTACCCGAGGCGATGGCCCAGGCGACTGCGCCTGCTTCAAGTGTTGGTTCAGTTGCCCACTCGGTTGAGGCAACTGTTCCAACTGTGACGTCGTCTCCGCCGGCTGTCAGTGCCATATTCACTGATTCCTTCACTGAGCCGGCGGTGAGTTTTTCTGCGGGCTCTTCCGCAGCGGCGACCACGGTTGTGAGTTCACCTCTGGTGAGTTCACCTCCGTTGGTTTCCGCGACGGCGGCTTCAACCGTGCCTCCGGCACCGGTGACCACCTCGCCCCCGGCCGGTTCGGCAGGTATGTTTGGGGCTTCTAGCCAATCTCTGCCTCCTTCCCATCTGCCTGACCTCTTGGATGGATATCCGTTAGGTTCGGGTGATGGGTTTGGCGGCTACAGGCCTGTCATCGACCCTACAGGTGCGTAGGGTTATTTTGGCCTGTTATCTTTTTTTTTTTTTTATATATATCATCTTTTCCTAACTGCTTTTTTTTTTGCAGTGTCGGATTCGAATGAGGTGTTTGTTCCGCGGTGGAACATCCGCCGGGGAACCACCCTTCGGACGGCTGTGGATTGCGTCGAGTGGGCGCGCCACGCCGCCCCAAGTGGGGCGCTGGGGCGGCGTGGCGCGCTGGGGGAAGCTATGTCGAGCTACCAGGAGGGTATGCTGACAAACGAGCTTCGAATTCTCCTTGCCCGGATGCAGCCGCGCGTCGAGCTGCTTTGTCGTGAAAATGACAAGTTAAAGGCAGCTCGTATCCAAGAAGTAGCTCAGGCGCGGGCTATCCGGGAGGAGAACAGGAGACTCTCCGCCGTTGCTGCGGAAAAGGAGAAGGCCTTCAAGGCCCTTGAGGTTGAAGTTCAGGCCCGTCTCGAGGCCCGTTCCAAGGCTACCCAAGCTGTTAACGAACAGCTTCTGTTGGCTAAGGAAACTGCGCGGAACGCAACCGAGAGGGCCACCAAGGCTGAAGCTGTTGCGGAGCCTCTGCGCGCCGAGAATGAGGAGCTCAAAGCCAAACTAGAGAGGCTCCAGCAGGCTCATGATGCCTTGGCCATGGAAGATGCCAAGAAGCTCCAAGAGATCTTGGACCAGAGGGGGGTGCTTGACCATACTGAGTAACGTTAACCATCTTTTCGGAGGTTTTGAAAAAACTGAGAAAATTAGTTCTAGCTTTTATGCACGGATGGCGCCAATGAAGAAACACTAATCGACCCCGGGCAGATTACGGATAATTTGGGGGTTAAATAGATGTTTCCCACGAGGGGTTAGGTCCGGCAAAGATGGTTCTTCTGATGACCTGCAAAACAGACACCGTGAGCTCATCACTGAGAAGGGGGGGTACCTCCTTGTGACCATCCTCCGGCGTGAGAATCAGACTAGATTGCTCTTGAACATAAGTGTATATTAAGAGATTGCTAGAAAAGATAATGAGATATCAGATAATGTAATGTAATGTGTCCATACCATTCCAAGGTGTTGGAGTATTTATAGCCGAAGGTAAGTTTCCAAGAAGGTACAGCCGGCTGAATAGTATTCCTGTTCTGCCAACTGTGGGCTACGCACATGCCATGCTGGTGGTTGGTGGGTAGGCAGCGGCTGATAGTGACCAGGCCGGCTGTGTACTATTCCTTTTCCACCAACTGCAGGCTATGCACGTGCTACGACAGGTTGGTGAGTAGGCAGCGGCTGATAGTGACATTAAGTAATAGAGCATGCTGCACGTTGTACTGTTGTCAGTGAGCTGTCGTAGCTTTGGTCAGATCTTTTGTCCATACCTCGTCAGGTACAGTACAAAATATCCTCCAGTATCGTACGGACTGGCTCATTTGGGCGGGAGTTTTCCCGACTTGCTCACTCCTTCTACAGGTGACATTACTGAATTATTTAAGAGTTAAGTGCCTTGTGTGTGTAGCCTTGCTGTGCGGGTAGCCTTCCCTGATGGCTAGTATCCGTTGCTGCGGGAACAGGCGGAGTACGTCGACCATTGGGAGGTTTTTCCTGCGGGAACAGCTTGCGTACTGCGCGTAAGGACGTCACGTCTCTGAGCATGGTGGGTCCTGCGGATCCAGTTGGTTTCTGCGCAGACGTCTCTTCAAGGTGAGTCTTGCGAGTTTAGCCTTTGCGCAGACGTCCCTGTTGAAGGTGAGTCTTGCAGGTTCAACTGCGCAGACGTCCCTCTTTGAGGTGAGTCTTGCGGGTCCAACTGGGCTCTGCTGGGACCTACCTCTTCGCCTGATGACAACTTCGCCTAGAGCTAAGTTCGCCTGAGGCTTAACTTCGCCTAAAGCCAAGTTCGCCTGATGACAACTTCGCCTAAAGCTAAGTTCGCCTAAGGTTTAACTTCGCCTAAAGCTAAGTTCGCCTAAGGTTTAACTTCGCCTAAAGCCAAGTTCGATTAGAAAATAAATTAAAAACCTAATGAAAAATGTGTTAAGACAGTTAATGGAAATAAAATTTTTCCAAGCTGACCTGGCAGCTCGACCCCAGCCAGGGGCTCTGCCCCTTGGACCCTGCTAGGGGCTGCCGCCCCTAGAACCCGCTGCCAGGGGCGCTGCCCCCGGACCCCCGTTCGTTGTGGGTCATATAAAGATAGAAATACATTATGAGAAGTGATAGTTAATTGATACGTATACTTGTTATACAGTCAGCCGTGCACAACTGAAGAAAGGGATTACGATTAACGGTGAACGTAACCGTGTTCAGGTGAGTTTCTAGCCCCAATTATGTGTTATGTTTTCGGGGCTGTGTGCATACTCGATATGTTTGTTAATACGCTTATCCTAAGAGATAAGTGTATGCCTTATGTGAATGATATGATATGTAGGAATGATTGCTTGATGGTACGTGAACGATCTTCGGATATTGCACGTACTGTCAGGTTGTAACGCTATGTGTTAGGTAAGTATGATATGTATGCTTATGTGTATGAACGTGATAAAGTTAATAAAAGAAGGAAATGACGGTTGCATGGTTGTATGGTTACGAAAAAGGTACCGAGCCCTAATAATACTCGAGGTATGATGTATGGTTGTATGGTAACGAAGAGGGAATCGAACCCTACTAATATTCGAGAACTAGGGAACCGAACCCTACTAATATTCGAGGAAAGAGGGAAACCGAGCCCTAATAATACTCGTGGAAAGAGGGAAACCGAGCCCTAATAATACTCGAGGAAAGAGGGTACCGAGCCCTAATAATACTCGAGGAAGGAGGGTACCGAGCCCTAATAATACTCGAGGAAGGAGGGTACCGAGCCCTAATAATACTCGAGGAATGTAGGGCGTAATGCTCTTTATAACGTAAGATATGAAGGTAAGTTAATACAAAAGAAAGTAAGAAAGTAAGAAAGTATGAAAGTAAGAAAGTATGAAAGTATGAAAGTATGAATGAAAGAATATAATGTTATGTGAATGGTATGATTATGTGATTATCTAGAACTCACTCAGCGTAGCTGACTTTTAGTATGCACGCAGGTGAGTAGGATGAGGCAGCTCGCTTGAGGAGACACATGGCACTGAACAAGAGTCTGGCATCTGAAGACTTATGATGTTTTAATTTTAATGCTTTAATGTTGAAAGACAAAGGATGTTTTGAGACAAGTTATGAATTATGTAATGTTTTATGAAAGTTTTATATTCCGCGTAAATGTTTTAATTAACTCTGATATTTAGAACTGTGTTTATGAGTAAATCCAACACGAAAGTAGGGCTACCGGTAACGGGGCCTTACACTGGTTGTAAACATCCTTAAGCCATGTGTACTGGACGAGGGTTGGGGGCGATTTGGGGCGAGGAAGGGCGCAAACACCGCCCCCCAGGCGATTTTTGGGCGATTTGGGGCGGGGGCGGGGGAAACTTGTCGTCGACGAGAGTTGAATAATAATAATATTATATTAATATTACCGTTACAACGGTAATATTTAAAAAAAATTATTTAATTTAAACGATATATATATATATATATAAACATACACCCTTCTTCTTCATTTTATACACAAATCATACCCAAATTCTTACAAAAAATTAACAAAATGAATCATAGAAACAACCTGAACCAACCGAACTACCAATTCCATGGTTTCGGTCAAGCATATGGTTCGCAATCGATCCAACCGAACCAACCGAACTACCAATTCCATGGTTTCGGTCAAACTTATGGTTCGCAATCGAGCCAACCGAACCAACCGAACTTACAATGGAACTCGGTGAACCCGAACCAACCGAGCTATCCGTATCAATTTTCTGACCCGAACCTAAACATGTACGCCAACTATCTCAGCCCCCAAAACACAATGTCTCCGTTGAAATAAACGAGTTGGTCGGTCGTTTGGAAACAAATGCCTCCGTAATTGGAAACGACCTTCGAGCATCCAATAAACAACAAGAAAGGCTGAACCAGACGTTGGAATTACGTCAAATGAAATACGACTACGAATCCCTCAAAGCGGAGGGGTTTCACGATGATGCCGCATTATTGTTTCAACGACGACGTGAAAAAATGCGCGAATATTACGGATATTGGTTTCTTTTTTTTAGTTATGTTTTTTTTACTTTTTTTCTTTAGTTATGTTTTTTTATATATTTAGTTATGTTTTTTTTTTAGTTATGTATTTTTTTTGTATTTCTTTTTAATTTTAATGCTTTTTTATTTAATTATTTTAATAAATTGGTTTTTATTTAATTAGTTTAATTATAAAAAAATAATAAAAAAGACATTGTGGCCCAACTTGTAACCCCTACACCATTACACCCTAAAAATAAATTTTCACTCCATGCTGACTGGGCGCCACGTATCATAATTCGTCCCCAATTGTAGCCCATCCACTACACATGGCCTTATAATCAACTATCAACTATGTATGATAGTGATGTCAATATGCCTTTTTAATCCTAATTAAATTGAGAGCATGGAGCAACGCATGAAAGCTTATTGTTTGGTACACAGTACAAGAGGATAGCCACTTCAACAAAACATCATAATTGAATATAATTAAGCAACTAATCATCTAATCTATTAAGTTCCATAAAAAGTGCTAAAGGATCCGCATGTGTTCATAACACTCAATCAGACTAAGTTAGTTTGTCACTCATGCACCACCTCCTCTACCCACCACCACCAATCACCACCCACATCTGCGTACTCAGTCTGACTCGGTACCTACTGGCTCAGAGTCTCTTAACTACTCAAACCTCTTACTAATTGAGCATTTATTGGTGCGAAGGTTGCCAAACATCTCACCACGCAAGTTTACTTATACCACTTATATATATATTAATATTTTTTTGATAACTCCTTTCATCTTTCTAAAATTATATTCCTAAATACAAAATAACAAGGATCCCCAGACGAATTATTGATACCAAACAAAGAGGATTCCGAAAAGTATAATGATCTAAGCAAAAATTGCATGAAAAACATGAGGAAATAAGAGTTCTAAAGTAGCAAGCATTGTATGGTCAATTGGAGCAATTATGCTAACGTGCAATGGCGTCATGGCGAACAACGACTTTTAATTATAATAAAGTAGGCTTTTCAATTCAATTTCTGGGCCTCAGCCCCTATTCCCCTAATGGACAAATGTATATGCAATTTTGTTACATATTTATATCATTATATTTCTTAATTTACTCTCTTTTTATATATATCTTAACTATTTCTTGTTATATTGGACAAAAATTAGAATTACATCCTCTTGGATGTGTTATTCTACTTTTGTCTCTTTACTCAAAACCAACTGTTGGTTTGTTAATATAGTGTTTACTGTATAACATATATTAACTTCATCAAAAGATATTACAACTTGAGGTGGTTATTAACCTGGTTGAGCCAACTGCGTCGGCTCTATATTAGAAATAAACTAAACTTTCTTAGTTTCGTTTAGAAGATGAAGCAAAAACCTTTGAGTACTTGGCATATTGGAAACTATAGATGTAGGTGACTAGGTGTGCTCCCTTGAGAGTCGCTAGCCATAACTGATAATTGTGAGTGTATATATATATAGTAATGTTCTTAATACGTGTGTTCTAAAATACTGTGAGTTTTAGATGTCTGGTGCAAGTACGTAGCTCTATATAGGTTCATATTTGTTGTAATTAACTAGCTAATAGTGTGTTTAAACATGTATATGTTAATAATTCTTATCAGAAAAAAAGAAGTTTTTTTCAAAATATTGTTTCTTTCATTCTTGTATTGGATTTCACCAAATATTCTAATACTAATAAAGAATTCAATAATGAAATGAAAAGCTAAAAAAAGGGTTTTTTTTCTATTCTGAAATGTTGCTGTAGTATGTAGTAAGGATTAACTCAACTGAGTATTCAATCTTTTCTTGTCTAATGAAAGAACTGAGTTTTAGATGTATACAGAGGGAAAGCCGTGTGCAATGAAAAATGTAAGCACGGCTTGGGGAGGGATTTTGACTGATTTAACAAAGAAATTATCTACTCCATCCGACTAGTTCCGGGTTCGAATCCCGGGCAACCCATTGTCATAGTTAAATTCTATTATATGTATAGTGTATAGAAATTTTTGCGAACCTTTTTTATTAAAAAAAATGGAAATATATCCATTGGTTGACACGCGCATATAAGTCATGTTATACTGTTGAATAACAAGCCTTTGGTTTTCCATTTGAAAATTCGTGCGCTTGGGAGTCCCTGATAATTAAATAAACCAAGATTTTACCATGACTGCAATTTTAGAGAGACGCGAAAGCCCATGTTTTTACAAATAATGAGTTTCAACAAGATGATCAACAAACATAAGTAGTTATACAGCTTCTATAAGTACCATACAACATCAATATGTTTCAGCAACACCATACTTGTTCATAACATTTTATTTCATTCCAAAATATGATAACCAAAAGAGTACATCATACTTTGTGTCACACAAAGAGAAGTGACCATTATTCATTAGTACCCCAACTAAGTTGTACTTCAGTATTATTGTTTGCTAAGTAAAAACAAAAACAAATCACGAACGGGGATGTAGCATGTCCGCCCCCCTAATTATCAGCAAATCTGTCAAATAACAAATCAATACAGTTAGAAAGTTAGATTTTATTTAATAGGATGTAACAGTATAGTTTTTATTTGCAAAGCTTACCCCAACTCGCTAAGCTTCGTGTAGGACTCCGCAAAAGCTTGTAAGAAAGCATTTTGATCCTATCATTGTGAACAAAGAAAATTATGATATAACCTTTATAAAACTCATATTTTTATAATTTAATAATAAAAACATGTACTTACTGCAGCGAATTTCTCGACAAGAGGTCGAAAAGCAAGGTCCGTAACAAGGGCCTTATCAGAAGGTAACTGAATCAACCCGGCCTTGTCACCAGCTAAGATTTCTCTGGTGGGCGTTCATAAACCAAACTTAATAATCATGAATAGTGTAACTCTTTTTAACGTGACATACCAAAATTTTGAAATAAAACTCACTTGAAGTAACTATTATCAAATACCATCGGGTTGGATGTCCATGGTCCATCTTGCCCGGATCGGTCCTTGTGGGTAGATCCCTAAAACAAGTAAATGTGTAAACATAAATAGGTTGGATAACATATCAAAACATGTTTTATCTAGTAATATGTAAATGAAAACCAACCAAGGTATGACCACCGGAGAGAGCAACAATATCCTGGTCGGTGAGACCCATAGTGTTCACAAAAATGTTCCTTAACTCGTTTGAACCTAAAATAGATAAATATAAAAGTATTAAGTTATTAATTGTTAATGACAAGTCACTTTTAAAATCCAAATATAATCAATTTTTATAAACTTTAAATTTATTCACTAACCATGGCTAGGAAAAGGAAGACGACCTTCTGGAGCAGGGGCATCCATGTCCTTGGAGAATAAAAATTAACAAATTAAATCAATTATAATAAAAAAAAGTAATTATATAATTAGGAATAAAGAAATTTTACTAGCAAAGGTTAATAACTAAATAAACTACACCAATATTATGAAAACCCAACAGGTTATAATACTAGTTCATTGGTCAAAACAGTTGAACTGGATATAAAACTTGAACCGGATATAAAACTGGTTGATGTCATGATTATTTTAAAACTAATTTATATACTACACAAAATTTAAGCACTATACAATTTTTATCGGATTGAACGAATAAAAAAGAGTATTTAAAAAGTAGTAAATGAAAAATAATTAAGATATCTTTATATGGATAAGGATTTAACGTATGTTTTAAAATATTTTTACCAAAAAATTATTCTTAACTAAACCGGCCAGTCCAACAAGTGAACTAGACCATGCCACTAGTAAAAACCAGTTAGTCCAACCGGTGTCAGTTCAACACATACCGTTCTCCCAGGGTGGAAGGCAATCAATGGTCCACCGGTGATTTCAACCGCAACAATACCAGCAAGCTACATACAAATAAAAATAAACATATATTAATGTTAATGTTAATCCACATTATAACTTTATAACTTCATATAATTAAATTATATTATAATTGTAATTATTACCATATAAAAATCAGCAAATGAAACAAGTGGGAACCGTTGTTTCAATGGCTCTAGCATGTCAACAGCAATGTTAAGTCCAACATTTGGACCATGGCTTTGCTCTTCTTTATGCCTCAACGTACCAAACGGACCTCCGGTCCTTGTTTTCACATCGAATGTCGCGGCAGAGTGAAATCTGAGTATTAATATTTATATCAACATCATGAATCTCATGTTACCTTGAAGAGTTAAGAATCTAGTTTAGTCTTACGCAAGTCGGAGCATGATAGGAGCACATTGTTTCTCGATGATGAAGGCTCTAAGCTCATTCTTGGCTTGGTCGACAGTGAGCTTGTGCTCCTCGGATAGGTTCGGAAAGATCTTGGCCATCGTCTCAATCTAAAAATTAGCCAGAAAATCAAACATTTATGTAGTAGGGCCACAAGGGTGTTAATATTCAAATATCCGGAGTCTCAGATATCCAAATATTTTGGATAGCGAGTTTCAATATTCGAAATGTATCCAAAAGTTTAGATTCGGGTATCCAAACAGATATCTGAATGCTTAAAATAAATATTTAAAAATTGTAAACAAAATTGTATCGTAGTAAACGATTCATGGGAAAATCGTGATTCATGAATCATTTGAAGCTGCGTTTTTTTGTTTTGTTTTGTATAAACGATTGATTAGAGAAAGATTGACGTACCGATTAGTTGAAATAAGAATGTAGAAGTAGAGCTCAAAGAGTGAGTGAGATGAGAATGGTCACAAATTCTTACCATTTTATAGTCAAGGGGGTTTCAGTTAGAAGGTTTTAACATGAATATTGTGAGCCGTTGGATTATTAAGGTGTCTTAATTGACGGACAAGATTAACTTGAGCCTTGGGTTGACGGTTTGGATGTATAAATGAGTGAATTAAAATGGGATGTTTTAAGTTAACTTATAGGTGCGATCCCCCCTCCGAGAACTGTATATGAGACTTTCATCTCGTACAGCTCAAGCAAAAACACCCAAATACTGGTTGGAACGGATATTTAATAGAAAGTTTGAAACTTCTTACTTTCCGATTCAATCTGCTATGAAGATAAGAATAAAAAAAATCTGAAAGTTCTTCTTCTTCTTTGTGGCGATAATACCAAAATATCAAGTTGGCTCAGTTGTCTTTATCTTGATCCTTACGGGCCTCTTGAATTATCTCTTCCCTATTTTTTTTTATTTGATTTGTTTTTGTCTATCATTTTTATTATATTTGTTTTATTTATTATTTATAGGAATTCTCTTGTTAAGACCCTATGAATCGATTCAAACCTCAGATTCATACTAGAACCACGTCCTCTTCTCTTTGAAAGAAGGGGCGCTTCCGGTTCTGTCGGTGCTTGAAACAATTTTGTCTTCTCCATATTACTATATCTCTAGAGTCAATAATTTTATATGAGGAACTACTGAACTCAATCACTTGCTGCCGTTACTCTTCAGTTTTCTGTTGAGGTCTATCCTGTAGAGGTACTCAAATTGGATCAGTGATCGATTTCTAGGTTTCGTCGTAAACCTAATTGGTTACTTCCAATTACGTAAATCAATAGTTCAAACCGCACTCAAAGGTAGGGCATTTCCCATTTTTATAGGAACTTCTGTACCAGAAACAATGGTATCTCCAATTATAGCCCCCCTGGGATGTAAAATATATCTCTTCTCACCATCCCTATAGTGTATGAGACCTGTTGGAGTTATGCTCACTTTGATGTTTTAACATAAGTTTTTGAGTATTGACTATTGAGTATATGTTTCATGTTTGTGCGTTTTCTTGGATTCATTAATTTTAACATTCCTAACCCGTTCTCATAACTTTCATTCTGTTTAAAACTTTATGTTATAATTAGTTGAATAATGTATTTTTTATTTAACTTACAGTTACATATGTAAGAACCAAAAACTTA
This sequence comes from Bidens hawaiensis, assembly GCF_021521415.1. Taxonomy (NCBI): domain Eukaryota; kingdom Viridiplantae; phylum Streptophyta; class Magnoliopsida; order Asterales; family Asteraceae; genus Bidens; species Bidens hawaiensis. Next base: position 21,574 of record NW_027492698.1, on the reverse strand, counting down.
CGGTAGTAATAGGCGTCAAAAAGTTTGACTCATGATAAACAGTAAAAACATAGAGAACTAAAAATTTGTACGATAGAATTATCAAAATTACATGCATCTTTTAACCAATTTGCAGCCCGTAGGTTGTGTCTTCATAGATTACATGTTTGATGACTTGATCTTCGTAAAACACTTTTACACACGATCCCGAAAAAAGTTATTTGGGTTCATGAATTTATATGAATCAGCTCAATCTCACTATTTTAAAATCTTATTTCAATATTCATACTAGCCTGTAAGATATCTAATTACTCAGATAACCACATGATCGGTTCATAAATTTCAAAGGACTTGTATGACTAGTAAAAAAAAATGTGTCTTAAAATAAAAGCCTTTTTACAATGAATATAATTAAATATATTGATTAGGATTTTTGTGGGCCTAGAAATAACATTAAATCCAATGTTTGTTTTGTGACTTTTTGTCCCGGGAATAAAAAGCAAATTGCTTGGGATTTAATTGGGCCTTGAAATAAAAACTAAATAAGCCCTCAAGAGAATTAATCGAAAAGCAAATGGGCTGCAGTAGTGGGCTTGGCTGAATCAAGTTGGAAGTTGGAACAGCTGGGTAATTGGGAAGGCTAGATGTGATGTGAGCATAAAGCCCGGTTCCGGACCCGACCCACAGACCTGATATACCCACCCACGATTACGAACGAGTTTCTAAGAGAAATTGGATATGACCCCGAACCGAACTGGACCTATCGGAGCTGGTTGCACCTCTACCAACCAGATCATACCCGAAACCGGTTCTTACCCGCTACCTGAAAAAACTTGGTTTCCCACCTCTAGGGAATGCTAGTTTGTTTCAAAAAAGGTTCAACTGGTGGTGTAAATACCGACTTTGGTTTCGGGTTCAAACCGGTTTCGATTCGATAGATCAACAAACATTTTGTCATTAACTTTGTGTTTATTGGAACGTGAGTTATTCTTGATTAACATTAATTTGTCATCTCATATTTTGAATATGTTTTCTTGATCTGATCAATAAAAATTACCGGATGATATCATCTCATGATAATAGTTAGTGTCATGAAAACATCTCCGATTGGTGGGAATTACCTAATGGTGTCATATCACCATAGTTAATGTGGTTAGGGAATGTTTCGTGTGTGTGGTTTAGTTTAGAACGTATAATAAGTACTAGAACCACTACGGATTATGCTTATTCAATTTGTCAACATTCACATCAAATTACGAGTTTGCATTAATCAAGCTCAATTATGCACTGTCAAACAATAACATTTTGAAGTTAAAACCAGTCAATGACAATCAAATTTAACAAAAGCTAATAACCAAATTCGATCATAATACATATACACATACACATACACATACACATACACATACAAACATTGCATATACATACCAATCCACATGTATACATATGTAGGTGTATGTTTAATACACTTTCTTTATTAATTGGTATACTGCGTTCCATTAAAAAAAACCTTTATACAGCGTATAAAGAAAGTTATGTCATACGTTGAATTTAAAATTTAATAACTTTGTTGCGTACTTTTTTTTGTTTATTAATTTGAGCCAAATTGTATTAAAATTTTCGTTTTTTTTAATCTTGTATGCAAGTCTCTACAAAACATATGTCAAATCACATTTTAATTTTCTCAACCATATCTATCAATTATTTCCATTCAACTTGTCACCCAAGTTAAAATAATAAAGCTACGCATAAACTTTGTTAAGCAATATTTAACTAAGCCCATAAACTTTATTTTACATTCCCACTAATAATATATCCTTTTTATGTAAATTGTAAAGTAAAATTAAAACTCTAAAATTAAAAATAATTTATCAACTAACGCGACTCTTCAATATAAAGAGTGCGGTGGCCCAAACACAAATAAAAACGGAACACTTCGAATTAAAAAGTGCGATGACCTAAACAAAAATAAGAAAGTCGTAATTTAAAAAAAACTAACGATTTTCATTGACGAGTTGTTGTTCATGAAGTCTTCTTTTTGTTAATAGTGGTGATCACCGATCACTAAAAAGTATTTGACTTTGACTATAAAACATTCATTGTTTTGGGTGGGGGCTGCTTATTGGATAAAACATTTTTCCCAATATCAGTTGACTAATATTTGATGTTAGACTTGTTAAAAGCTTAAAGTTTAACCAAACTGATTTTCAACGTATGAGATGGTACTTGGTACAAATTTTGATACGAGTTTTGACTTTTGAGTTTAGTTTATTTAATAATCAACGAGACCATTAGTTAATAATAATAATAATATTCGTATAACATGATACAAGATTTGATTATACAATAGTTATTATAAACGTTGTGTATAATCGGTATTGACATTCCCACGTTATAACGGAAGCGTCAAATAATTAAGAAAAGCAACACGTTCAATCAACACACAAAAAACTCACATAAAGTTACAATTTGCTTAAATAATTAATACGAGACACGTAAAAGCCAATAGTTACAATTTATATAACCAAGTATCAAAGCTTGTTAAGAAATAAAATCACAAATATGCTTAAATAAGGCATCATCATTATAAACAAATTTAGGGTGCGGGAATTATAATTTGTCATCAACGCTGCCAAAAGCAGCTGGAAAGCCATCGACAACAAGACTGCAACAACTCATAAAGCAAAAGTACTGGAAACAAAAAATAAAATAAAATAGAACGAAAAGTTGACATAAAATTGTTGAACTAAGCACACTCGTTGTGGCGTGTGAATGCGCAAAAGCTATACTAAAATGTAAAGCACAACGCGACCATTAAACATGGAAAAGATTATAGTAAAAACGTTAGAAATGATATATAACAAAATTTGTAAATTATAAAAGCATAAGAAATAAAAAAGACAAAAAAACACCAACCACTAAAGGGTGCAACAAACTAGGGTGTCGAAATTGTTCGTCACTCGAACTCGCTTAGATTTTGTTAAAAATTTGTTCACTCGTTTTTTCGCTCGATTATAAACGAGCCGTTCTACTCAGTTCGGTTAAGCTCGAATATTCTTGTTTATTTTATATATAGTTATATATGCACAAATATATAATTTTCTTTTATAATTATCTTGAAATATTGAATATTAAATCTAATCACTTTCTAATTATCGAATATCTTCAAATACTTTAAATAATTAATAATTCAATTATTTAATCATTAATAAGTATAAAAATATTATATTTAGTATTCAATACTTCAATATAAATCAAGATAAGTAAAAGAATAATTATATAAAAAATATTTTTAATTTTAAATTGTTTTATATACATTATATCCAATTTCAAACTTAAATTTTATAAAGACTTAGAAATAGAAGCCAGTATTGGTTTTTTCTGAAAGCTACTACTTTATTTTCTTGTATAATATATTCAACTTCAAATTTGTTTCTTATAAAAAAATTTAAAGGTAAAAAAAGAGGAAAAAGTAATACTCGCAAACTTGCTTAATATCGCTTAAAAATGCTCGCTTAGTTTTGACTCGGTTCGATTTTGAGCCGATCGGCTAGGTTCGATTTATAAATGAGCAAGCTCTTGCTCTGTTCGGTTCGACTCGGCTCGTAAACAACCCTACAACAAACCAAATATGTGTTACAACAATCATGGCATTGTACTTTTTCTAATTATATATATATACAGTTATAGTTTTAAACATTTAGAGAAAATCATATATCCACATATACCTACAAATAACTAAATTATATATCTATCATAAGCTTGATAGTATACAACTATTCACAAGTTTAATTAAAGCACAATATATAGAGTTCAAAATACTCTCTTAAGTTGGATGAGTTGAATTTGAGCGACTCAAATCAACACGTTTACAAAATACTAATACTTTTAAGTTTTAAGTCACGTATTTGAGAGGACTCCCTATCAAGTCAACTCCAATAACTTATGTAGAGAACATGACCCCGACACACAACACAAGTCATTTAAAACATAAATATGAACAAGAAACTTCCACTACACACATGTATAATTATTGGTGCAATATCATGATAAGTAACACATAATACTCGTAATATTTTTGAGCATGGTGCATACCAAAATTTATGCACTAATGTACCACTTCTTGTACTTCACTCTCTTACTCAGTGTGTAGTAATCGCTAATTAAACGATGAAGTGAAATTATTCATTAATTTAAAATTATTCAAGATTAATTGATGATTAATTTAGGATTTTCATCAAAGTTTAGAGTCAAAACCACTTGTCTAGAAACCCTATTGAAGAAACACTAAATGGCCCCGGCAGATTACGGATAATCTTAGGGTTAAATAGATGTTTCCCACGAGGGTTAGGTCCGACAAAGATGGTTATTCTTTTCGACCTGCAAAACAGACACCGTAAGCTCGTCACTGAGAAGGGGGGTTCCTCCTTGTGACCACCCTCCGGCGTGAGAATCAGACTAGATTGCTCTGAATATAAGTGTATATTGAGAGAAATAGCTAGAGAAGATAAGATGATGATACCGTTCCAAGGTGTTGGAGTATTTATAGCCGAAGGTAGGTTTCCAAGCAGGTACGGCCAGCTGTATAATATTCCTTTTCCACCAACTACGGGCTACGTTCGTGCCACGATGGGGGTTGGTGGGTAGGCAGCGGCTGATAGTGACATTTTGTACTGGAGCGTGCTCCTTCTCGTACTATTGTCGGTGAGCTGTCACCCTGTGATTGGTTCATGGGCTGCTTTTGTCAGATCTTGTCTATTTGTCCATACCTTGGCAGGTATAGTACAAAAGATCTTCTAGAAGCATACGGACTGGCTCTTTTGGGCGGGAATATTCCCGCCCTGCTCATTCTTTCTTCAGGTGACATTGCGGAAGTATAAGAGTTAGTGCCTTATGCGTGTAGCCTTAGTGTTAGTGCGGGTAGCCTTCCTTCTTGGCTTGTACCCATAGCTGCGGGAACAGGCTGGGTACTGTACCAAGGGAGGCTTTCCTGCGGGAACAGCTGGCTTACTGCATGTAAGGTCTTCATCTCTCTGAGCATGGTGGATTCTGCGGAACCAGTTGGTCTTTGCGCAGACGTACCTCTTCAAGGTGTGTCTTGCGGGTCCAACTGGGCTTTGCGGGGACCTACCTCTTCAAGTCCCCCCAGTCCATTGTTCTTCTCATGAATTGTTAATGAGAGGAACTTTTGGACTTTAAGCAAGGGGTTTTAAAGAGGGGTTTTGGTTTTTTAAGGTTCTCCGTGGGGATTCTCCCCGCGGTTTTCCTAATGTCACTTGCAGAAAATTCCCGACTTTTTCTGCCTGATCTTTGGATATAATGCGGGTAGGTGTGTAACCTCTTCGCAAGTCGGGAGCGTTGTGTTTCACTTGTATAGATTCTCCACGGGGTATTGGTAGTTTTAGACATAGTGATCAGTTATGTTAAACAACCAATTCCACCTTGAAGCTTCAAACAATCTAGTCCTCAACGTTCCCGCCATGCGGGGGTGTTATTTCCCTTTCCGCAAGCATGATCCATAAGATCCATCTTGGGTTCAATTCCCTGCAAGTGTTGAGTATGTGAAGGGTTTCGCCTTGACACTGTACCCGCACTTGTCTTATGGTTTCTTGTTTTCCAAGGTACGGGGGTATATTCCCTCTTATTTTTGAATCTTTCTGAAATTCAAAGAGTTGGTGAAAGGATAAGGACAATCCAAACGGCTGAAGGGACGTTGGCGTCTTCTGACGGTTTCAGGACGTGCAGGGAGTTATGACGACGTGACAGCATGTGTCAATCAGGACGCTTTTTCAGGCGCGTGGGCGCGAGTTTCATGTCACGCGCCATTCTGACACCTGTTGTCAGCTTGCTTTATCCACGTGTCGCCGTTTCATTGCACCTGCGCTCTCTCTCTCCTCCGCATTAAATTCATCGCATTCATTGCGATGAGTATATAAGGGGGTAGAGGGTGCATCTCATCCCATACCTTCACTTCACTCTTTCCCTTTTAAGCGATTTCCGGCGAATACTCATCTTTTCCGGCGAGCATTCTTCTGAAACCGCTTTTTTTTTTCTTAAAAATGTCTTCTTCCACTCACGATCCTGAGGTTAACGTCGAGGAGTCTGACGTTTACCTCGAGAACCCGACGTCTACGTCCGATAAGGACGATAAGAGTACTGCTGGCGAGTGCCAGTGTACTCTTTCTGTCGATGTGTATCATTACATCGTCAAGAAGTTCATGCTGGAGCCGTACGAGCCAGAGTTTCCGGAGCCCCACCATGTACGATGCCCCAAAGGGCAAGATAGGGGTGTACGCCTCGTTCTTCATATTTGGGAATCTAAGATTCCCATTAACGAAGTTCGTATACCGTGTTTTGGAGAAACACGGTGTGCATTTGACGGAGGTGCACCCAATGGCGATCGCTAAAGTTCGCCATTTCGAATGGGTGTGCCGTATTTTGGGCATCGAGCCCCGCGTCGACCGTCTGATGACCTTCTACACCTGGAGGTGCATCCAGGGTTGGTATACCCTTGTTACCTGGATCAAGGGGTTGAAGATCTGCGCTACCGAGCGTAGTCTTTGTTCTTGGAAGCGGGAGTTTTTCTTCATCTCCGCTCGCGTCGTCCCCATCGCGATGACGTTCAAGAATGGGTGGGCGCTCCCCAACCTTCACGCCTCCAGTTACCAGGAGACGGAATGGTTCGCCAAGATCTCCCAGATCCAGACTCCGGTTTATCGCTTCGTGGAGTCTGGGATGGTGATGCTCGGTATGAGCCGCGTGTGGAAGGATGCTGGGTCTGGGACGCCGCAAATACCCATCGTCCTTGAATACGGTTTGAACTATTTCCCTTACGGTATGCTCTGTCTTTTGTGTTGGTTTAGGGTTTTTCTTCTAACATTATCTTTTTTATTTCAGAGGGGAACGACTTACAGTCGCTCTTGCATCCGCGGGAGACTGGTGGTCCCGCACGGTTGGGTACTCGTGATCTCAATGAGAACGAGTTGCCCATTCTGGAGCAAACGGCGGATAGATTCGTAGAGGTCTACCCGCCGGGCCACGAAATTTTGAGTGCCACTCGACCAGGTAAGGAGTTTTTTAATCCTCGTCCTCTTCATGTTCAAACTTCTGCTGGAATTCCTCTGATTTTGTCATCTTCTGATGAGGGATCCGCAGATGGGCCTTTCTTTGTTAGGAAGAAGAAGGCTGCTGGCGTGAAGGGCAAGGCGAAGGTTACTTCCATCGTCGACCTGGGAAATCAGTCTGATTCCGAGACTGAAAGTGAGGAGGCGGCGGGGAACCTTGGTGGTGGCGAGACCATTGTCTCGAGGTTGAGACGGCTGTCATGTAACACCCCGACCAAAGGCGGATTATACATCGGGGCGCCACATATTGTTTCATTACTCGTGACACTATTGGGTGTCAATATTTAATAAATACATTCATTCGCGCACGCGCAAAGTAAACATAAGATAACATAAATCATCATAAATCAATATATTATAAATCATAATATTCGGACAACAATAACTTGTCTTGATACATTTTAATCTAGGTCCAAAATAAAGAAAACTTCCTATGTGTCCACAAGCTCCAAAACAGCTACTGCAAACCTGAACATGTGTTAAAATAAACGTCAAACACTTGCGTGTTGGTGAGAAATCAAGTTTAATAGTTAATACATAGATAACAATAAATCTGCGCGCAACATGTGTATGTCTGGTTTTCAACAAGGGTGTAATCTGATCGGGACCAACTCTAAGATTCATAGACTGCCAGTGCTCACAATTGAGCTCACAAACAAGACAAACTGTGCATGTGTAAACAAAAGAGAAAATCATAAACGATAGTTCTCCCGTGTTCATCTAATGGTACCATGAGAACTGCGGAATAGACCGACAAGACGGTTAATGATCCACACATACAAATAAACAGCCAAGTCTACGTCCTCAACACATGGGATACTGCGCGACTAAAGTTCATAAACAAGTTTAAGACTCTAAGTTTGTATGAACACATGAACATCCCAAAACATTAAAAATAAAAAGGGATTAGGTACGAGATTACTCACTTGATAATCGGTGTGAAGATAGGTAAAGCAAGAACCAAACAAGCAAAGTTAACCTATAATTAAAGATTATTGTTTTAATGATTTGTTTTAAGTCTTGATATAAGTTAGCATAATTAATAAGTAAATTATTATATATAATATATATATATTACCCGGAAAAGCAGGGCAGAACAGGGAGGAAGACGGAGGCAGAGAGGAAGACGGCAGAGAGAGCAAGGGGCAAGAGAACAGGAGAGATTAAGTGTTTGTGTGTGATGTGTTAGGAAAAATAAGATTATTATTTATAGAGAAACCCTAGGGAACACAATCCCTAGAAAAGGGGAAAAAGATCTCAAAAAGCAAAAGATTCCAAAAGCAAAAGATATGGAAAGATATGGCAGCTGCAGAGGCAAGATAAAGCTGACAGGGAACAGTAAAAAGCATGGGCGGGTCAGATAAAGGTACTGTTCAAGCATGGAAAAAGCAGATCTCCAAAGATAATGTCAGTCACTTTTTCTGCCAACCAATGGGGTTGGTGCGCATGCTGCGCCGAAAGTAACTTTTCAGACATAAAGCAGATTAGGTCAACAGCACAAAAGATAAGACAACACAAAAGCAACGGCTAGATTTAAACAGAAGAAAACTCGAAGGGTTCAGCGCGAGAAAGCTCGAGCGCACGCGCGAGAGCGAAGGCAGACACAGAAGGTCAAGAGAGCGCGAGCGCGAAGGCAGACGGAACTAACCTTAACGCGTCGCGGAAAGAACTACATTTCTAAGCGCGCCGCGGGAAGAATCACATTTCTTAGCGCGCCGCGGGAGGAATTAAAATTCCTAGCGCGCCGCGGGAAGAACTATAATTCTTCGCGCGTCGAGGGATGAACTACGATTCTTAGCGTGCTGCGAGAAGAACTACAAATCCTTAGCGCGTCGCGGGAAGAACTACCGTTCTTCGCGCGCTGCGAGAAGAATTACAATTCTTAGCGCGCTGCGAGAAGAGTTCGTCTCGCGTATCGCTGGAATAGATGGTCTTCACGCAGGCTTCCTTGTAAGGAGTTTGGCGCGTGGAGCTGCGCAGACAACCTTAGGCGGGAAGAACCAAAGGACAAGCAAAGAGTTAGAAGAAAAGAGGGAAACAAGGCGTAAGGGCGGGACGGCGACAAGAGGGAAAAGAAGGCGGAAAGAGAGAAGAGGGACGGGACGGCGGAAAGAAAGAGAGAGAAAGAGGCGGGAAGGAAAATATATTATTATTAAAAGTAAAATATAAGTAGAAATAAATATTAAATCATAAAAGAAAGAGATCGGGTCAGAGAAACGGGTACCTGGGTCGGGTCGGAACGGGTCAGATGTCACATGTCACCTCCGAGCAACCAAGCGTTGTGACGGTGACTAGCGTGAAGAGGCCAGTTCCATCGGGTTCGTCTCCGCCTGTCAGGTCTTTCAAGATTAAGAAAACCCGTAAGTATATTTTTTGTGTACCTTTTCCGCATTTCTTTCCGCCATTGTTTTTAATATTTTGTTCTTTATGCAGGAGTGGACGTATCCGCTTTCCAGAGCGGTGCGGGAGGAAGCGGTTCAGGACCCACGACGATAGGTTTGGTCGACCTATCCGAGGCGATGACCCAGGCGGCTGCGCCTGTTTCTGGTGCTGGTTCAGTTGCTCATACTGTTGAAGCAACTGTTCCAGTTATGATGTCATCTCCGCCGGCCGTCAGTGCCATCTTCACTACATCCTTCACCGGACCGGCGGTGACATTTTCCGCGAGCACAGCTGCGGCGGCTACCACGATTGTGAGTTCATCTCAAATGAGTTCATCTCCGATGGTCTCCGCCTCCATGGCTTCTGAATTGCCGCGTTCGGCGCCAGCGACTACCTCGTCCTCGGCCGGTGCTTCAGGTATGTTTAGAGTTGGGACCTCTAGACTTACCTATGTTGATGAGGGAGTCCAACCTTTGCCTCCTTCCCATCTCCTTGACCTCTTGGATGGATATCCTTTATGTTCAGGTGATGGGTTTAGCGGCTATCGGCCTGTTGTTGACCCTACAGGTGCGTGGGGTTACTTTGTCCTTTTATCCATTCTTATCATTTTTTCCTAACTGTTTTTTGTTTTTGCAGTTTCGGATTCCAATGAGGTGTATGCTCCAAGGTGGAATATCCGCCGAGGAACAACCCTAAGGACGGCTGCGGACTGTGTCGACTGGGCGCGCCATGCCGCTCCAAGCGGTGCGTTGGGGGAGGCAATGGCTAGCTACCAGGAGGGTAGGCTGTCCAATGAGCTACGAATCCTTCTCGCTCGGATGCAGCCGCGCGTCGAGTTGCTTTGTCGTGAAAACGACAAGTTAAAGACTGCGCGTAGCCTGGAGGTGGCTCAGGCGCGTTCGCTGCGGGAGGAAAACAAGAGGCTCGCCGCCATTGCTGCGGAGAAAGAGAAGGCCTTCAAGGACCTTGAGGCCGAGATCCAAGCCCGGCATGAGGCCCGTTCCAAGGCTACCCAAGCTGTTAACGAACAGCTTAGGTTGGCTAAGGAAACTGCGCGTGATGCCACCGAAAGGGCCACCAAAGCCGAAGCCGTTGCTGAGCGTCTGCGCGCTGAGAATGAAGAGCTTAAAGCCAAATTGGAGAAGCTTCAGCAGGCTCATGAGGCTTTGGCTTTAGAAGATGCCAAGAAGCTTCAGGAGCTCTTGGATCAGAGGGCTGTGCTTGATCGCACTGAGCGCAAGCTTAAAGACGTTGAAGAGGCTGCTGCCAAGGACGTGTTGCTTGCCAACCTCAACAAGAATGAAGCCGAACGTGCCCGCGATCAAGCTCAAGCTACCCTTCAAGAAGCTCTATCTAATAGGGATTGGCTTCTACGAGAAGCGTTGCCGCAGGTATGCGTAGCTCCATAATTTCTTTGCTTTGCGCTTTTCTTTATACTTAGAAAAGTTATATATATATATATATATATATATATATATATATATATATATATATATATATTTTGTAGGTTGTGCATCGGATATTCGCGAACACATCCTATGATGATGCTATGAGCGCAGCCCTCAACGCTTCTCATGAGGATGGAGAGAAGGTCGGTTTCTTGCTTGGTCTAGGATTTGCAGAGAAGGGCATCCCGCCTTCCAACTTTCCTTTACACGATGTTGACACTGAAGCTGCCTACGACCAAGCTGTGAACCATTATTCTGCCTTCCCGCATCCGGTTGTGGAGAAGGTGAATGAAATTGCTGCTGGTGATGACGGGCTAGCTGTTCTCAAAGCTTTCCTTGAACCGCCGCAGCCAACTGATGGTGCGGGTTCAAGTGGGTTTGGAGGGAGTGGTCCCGAAGCTTGAACCTTGAGATCCCTTCCAACCGTTAGGGTAGATTTGTATTTTTGTAGGCGGGTAAATACCTAGCCATTTTGTAATGTTTGAATTTTTGTTGTGAATATAAATGTTTTGTTAACGCCTTGCCTTGTAAACATTATATGATTTGCTCATGCATATTTTAGTTTAACTTAGCAATTTTCTAAGTGTTTTGAATAAGTTAACCTTTCGACGCGTGTCAGATGATAGGTTAATGTTCTGTTTCCTCTATCATGATTGTGCGGGTAGGACCGTCACTTTCACTTAGTAGGATGACCAAACTTTACCTATATCTGACCTACGTGAAGGTTTTCCTCATTTTCCCCTTAGAAATATTTACTGTTTTTGTGTTTATGCGGGTTGTGCCGCTTTCTACACGCAACGACTTACTTCCTCCCTCACTTATTTATGCGGTGAATACCGGCATATCAGTGTGGTCAGTTCATAAGTATAAAGGTAAGGCTATCAACACAATGTGATAAGGAGAATCATTTCCATTAGAAGTGGCTCTAGGCCTTTTCTTTACAAGTTTGGAATTGATCTACATGTAACATCTGCGTAATTGAGCTCCATTCCATGTTCTTGGGATGGGGGTGACATCGAGCCTTTCGAGCCGGTATGCGCCCTTTCCCAAAACTTCTTTAATAATGTATGGCCCCTCCCAGACCGGGGCCAGCTTTCCTGGGCGCTCTTGGTTCGAAGCCTCGTTGTTACGCAGTATGTAGTCTCCGACATTGAAGTTGCAGAGTTTTACCCGCGTGTTGTAGTACTTTCGCATTTGTCGCTTGTAGTTCTCTTCACGCGTTGCGGCTACGTCTATGCGTTCTTCGGTTAGCATAAGGTCTAACCGTCTTTCCGCATCATTGTCTTCTGGTTGAGTTATGACTCTTGGTGAGGGTAGACCGATCTCGACTGGAACCATGGCTTCAGTGCCATAGGTGAGGCTGAACGGGGTTTCGCCCGTGCTTGCCTTTTTTAGCGTTCTGTTCGCCCAAAGGACGTGTGGAACTTCGTCCACCCAGCCGGATCTATGCTCCAAGAGTCTTTTCTTTATGCCGTCGACGATGCTCTTGTTTGCTCTTTCCACCTCACCATTACCCTGCGGGTGTGCCACTGAGGTAAAGGTGTGGGTGATTTGAAGTTCTTTCAGCCACTTTTGTAGCTTCTGGTCAACAAAGTTGGTGCCGTTATCGCTCACCAAATTCTGTGGAAGTCCAAAACGACAAATAATAAATTCCCAAATAAATTTTTTGATATGTTTTGCTGTTGTTTGGGCTAAGGGTTTTGCTTCTATCCACTTGGTGAAGTAGTCGATGGCTACCACTAGGATCTGAACGTTCCCTGCTGCTGTGGGAAATGGGCCTGTCACATCGATGGCCCACTTATGGAATGGCCATGAAGAAGTGACTGGAACAAGTTCGTTCTTCGGGCGATGCGTGTTGGGTGCGTAGAGCTGGCAGGACCTACATTTTCTGATGTAGGCCAGCGCATCCGTATGCATCCCCGGCCAAAAGTATCTCGCGTTGTTTAGCTTAGCTACAACTGCGCGTGGACCTGCGTGTACTCCACAGATGCCTTCGTGTACTTCCCTTAGGAGGTAATCGGCATCTTGGTCGTCAACGCATCTGAGGAGTGGGCCCAGAAAATTACGCCTGTAAAGTATGTCATCAACAAGTTGATAGTTCAGTGATTTACAGCGTATCTTTCTTGCCTGTGTCTTTGACTCTGGTAGTATACCCGCCGCAAGGTAATTTATGAATGGTGTCATCCACATTTCCGTGCCGGTTTGGATGACACAAATTTCCTTGTGCGGGACTGATGGTGCTCCAAGGAGTTCGACGCGGATGTCATTTCCCAAATGGGTGAATGCTAACGATGCAAGCTTGCTTAACGCATCCGCAGATTTGTTTTCGCTTCGCTTGATGTGCATAACTTTGCAATCGTTGAAATCGCGCATAAGGGTTTTTGCTTGTGCGAGGTACAGGGCCATTGTGTCGTTCACGGCCGTGTACGTCCCGTTTATCTGGTTGGCTACTAACATGGAATCCACGTGGGCTTCCAAGTTTTTCACCCCCATTTTACGCGCAATTCTTAACCCGGCCAATAATGCTTCGTACTCCGCTTCGTTATTCGTACTTGGGAAATCCAGCCGAATAGCGTAGTGTACTATTGGCCTGCCGGGTTAGTTAGTTTTAACCCCTCGTTGTTGGCTGCTCCATCAGTATAGAGTCGCCAGACATCATCAATGTCTTGTGCTGGAGAGGGTTGAGCCTCTTCCTGGCACTCTTTTTCCCGCAAAGCGGGGACTTCTGCAATAAAGTCGGCCAAGACCTGGCCTTTTATGGCTGGTCTTGGCTTGTACTTTATCGCGTATTCCCCCAATTCAATTGCCCATTTGGCTAGGCGCCCTGACAACTCGGGTTTGCCTAGGACGTTTGCAAGTTTGAAGTTGGTGAGAATGGTGATTGGGTGGCCTTGGAAATATCGTATTAGCCTGCGTGAAGCCTGTACAAGCGTTAAGACTAATTTTTCCAGGGTAGAGTACCGGGTTTCTACGTCTGTCAAGACGCGGCTAACATAGTAGATAGGCACCTGGATGCCTTTTCGTTATACTAGTAGGACTGCCCTGGTTGCTCTGTCTGTGGCAGAGAGGTAGAGAATTAATTCCTCCCCCACTTCTGGTGCTGTGAGTGTTGGGAGTTCGATCAAGCATGACCGAATCTCTTGAAAAGCTGCTTCCGCTTCTGGTGTCCAGCGGAAGTGTGTTTTCTTTAAGCAATTTCTCAATGTTGACACGAATGGGAACGACCTATCCGCATGGTTTGCCAAAAAGCGGTTAAGTGCAACTAGTCGTCCACTCAGTGTCTGAGCTTGTTTGATGGTAGTAGGTGATTCCATTTTCATAATGGCTTCGACCTTTTCAGGGTTCGCTCTGAAGCCATCTTTGGTAACGATGACTCCTAAGAACTTCCCTTCTTCCATCCCAAAAGAACACTTGCTCGGGTTGAGCTTCATGTTTATCTTTCTGAGCGTGTTGAAAGTTTCTTCGATGTCTTTCAACATCGCTTCTGGCTCAAGGCTTTTGATGACCAAGTCATCCATGTAAACTTCTAAGTTCCTCCTGATTTGGGCGTGGAACTCTTTGTCCATCAGGCGTTGGTACGTGGACCCAGCATTCTTAAGTTCGAATGGCATCATTTGGTAACAAAATGTGCCATCGGGCGTCCGAAACGCGGTTTTGTCCTGATTGTCAACGGCCATGTGGATTTGATGGTACCCTTTATACGCATCAAGGAAGCATTTAAGGCGAAACGGTGCTAACGAATCTACCTTAAGGTCAATTTCGGGTAACGGGTAACAATCCTTGGGGCATGCTTTGTTTAGGTCTTTAAAATCTATGCACATGCGCCATTGATTGTTGGATTTCGGTACCATGACGGGATTTGCAACCCATGTTTGATATTTACTAACGCGTACGATGCCTGCGTCAAGGAGTTCCTTGACTTGGGTTCTACACGCGTTAGCCTGTTCCGCACCCATTACGCGACGCTTTTGTATGACCGGCGTAAAAGCCGGGTCACACTTGAGCTTATGCTCCGCCTTACTTCGGGGTACACCAGTCATGTCAGCTGGTGTCCACGCGAAGATGTCAGCATTTTTTTGCAATAAGCGTTTGAGTAAGGTGCGTGTGGGATTAGTGATTGTTGGACCAATGGTAACGGCCTGGTCAGGGTATTTGCCATTGAAGGCCCATTCTTCTGGCTCGGTAATTGTCGGTTTAGCCATCTTTGGTTTGGGTTTAGATGAGACAGATGCGATGCATACCTGGGGAATACCCGTGATCATCGCGACACCCTCAGCTGTTGGCCATCCCATCATGCCATGGACCGAAGACACCACGGCATTAAATCTCGCCATCCCATCTCTCCCGAAGAGAATGTCGTATGTGTGGTGTGGCTTCCTCATTACGACGAAGTCCACGTCTTCTGTGCGGGAGTACTGCCCGTCCGTGAGAGTGACGGGGAAAGATAGGATACCCAAGGGGGTGTTTGTGCTGCCGTCGAACCCTTCCATCGAGGCGTAAACCGTTTCTAGGCGTTCTTTGTCTTCGTCGTCTAGCTTGTCGAAGAACTGCCTATATATGACCGTTGACGAAGCGCCGTTATCAGCAAGAGTGCGGGAGGTGATGTAGTGCCCCAGCTGGCTTTTGATGACTATTGGGCCTTCTTTGTTGGGTCCTCCTGGTACACGCGGGAAGCGCACTTCAGCTTCCTTCCACGCACTTGGCTCTGTTGTTTGTCGTTTTCTTCCTCTGACGTTGCCATGAACCATGTGAATGCTGATGTCGACGAGCTTCGTCCATTGCCCTTGTACCGATTGTCATTCCTCCCTCCGTTCTTGATTGACGCCACGAGGTGTGTAAGTTTTCCCTCTTTGGCGAATGTTTCGACAATATCCTTCAAAGATGTACATTCCTCTGTGGTGTGGCCTTTTTGTCCCGTGGAAGTCACAGGATTTGCTCTGATCAGCATTATGGCGCTGTCGGATTATTGGAGCCTTTGGCCATGGGAGTTTCTCGGTGGCAAATATCTCGGTGGCAAATATCTCGGTGACGCTTTTGGTGAGTGGTGTCCATATGGGATTCCGGTTCGATGAGTGCGTGTTATCCCTTCCGCCTAATAAAGGGCGAGAGCTGGATGAGGTGTCAAAGTTTACCCTTGACTGCCAAATACCAAGCTTCCTCTTTTTGTTTTGTCGGGCGGTGCGGACGTTATTTTCTCTGGTCCTCTGCGTGTAGAGATTTGTGCTCTGGGGAAGATTTCTACCCAGTTGCTTCTCCGTCTCGGCAAAGCGTTTAGCTGCCGTCATGATGGCATCCCACGTGGATGGCATGCCATCTTTACCCGTCAACGTGCGGATAAGCTCTGGGTACTCAGCGCCCTGGATGAAAGCGGCGCGAACAAGATCTTCGCTTATAGTGCCCAAACTCAGCTTCTTTGAGTTGAAGCGAGTGATAAAGTCCAGCAAAGATTCGTCTTCCTCTCGGACGCAGTTGAGGATCGTCCATTGCTCTTCAGTATATTTTCTTTGTTGACTGAAGTGTTGGCTGAACTTGTGTTGGAAGTCTGCCCAATCATAGATGTGGTGGACCGGTAGACGATCAAACCACGCTCTGGCTGCTCCGACGAGCGTCATCTGGAACATGTAACACCACGTGGGTTCCGTCCAATTGCTGACGGTTGCCCCCGCTATGAATCTGTTCAAGTGATCGTCCGGGTCAGATATGCCATCATAAGTGCCTATGTTGGACATCTGTTTGGCACTCTTCGGAGCAATTGCTTCCGCAATGTCTCTTGCAAATTTGGACGTTCCCCGCATTTGCAATAGTTGGTCTGAAAGTTTTGGAGAAGTCACGTGGGTTTCCCCCCGTGCTCTTTGGCTTGAAAGTTTCTCCAAAACTTCTTTTCGAGCGGAAGTCTGCTTATTTACGCTTCCCTTTCGCCTTATGACGAGGGTTTGCGTCACTGTCAGATTCTTCCCAATCATCATCCGAATACTCGCAATCATTGCTCATGTTGAGCTGTTGTCGAGTGCTTCCGAATTCGTCATTGGCCTGTTGGAGTGAACGTAAACGTTCATCCAACTCAGCTTGGAATTCTTTCTGACGTGCTTCCGCCCAAGCTTTAACTTGATCTAGTGTTTGGCGGGGAAGCCTCGTCTGTTGCTTCTCTACCTGGGTATCAATGAATCCCAGGGGAGGATTGTTTACTGTACTTGCCCCGGCTTGGGTAACCGGGGTAGTGTTCGTAAAAATCGTGTATTCACCGGTGTTCCCCCCAGTAGCTGGGGTTGTGGTTACCGGAGTTTCTTGGTCACTCGGTGGCCTTGGTATCGGAGTAACCTTAACCATCTTTCCAGAAGTTTTGAAAAAAATGAGAAAGAGGATTAGTTCTAGCTTAATGCACGGATGGCGCCAATGAAGAAACACTAAATGGCCCCGGCAGATTACGGATAATCTTAGGGTTAAATAGATGTTTTCCACGAGGGTTAGGTCCGGCAAAGATGGTTATTCTTTTCGACCTGCAAAACAGACACCGTAAGCTCGTCACTGAGAAGGGGGGTTCCTCCTTGTGACCACCCTCCGGCGTGAGAATCAGACTAGATTGCTCTGAATATAAGTGTATATTGAGAGAAATAGCTAGAGAAGATAAGATGATGATACCGTTCCAAGGTGTTGGAGTATTTATAGCCGAAGGTAGGTTTCCAAGCAGGTACGGCCAGCTGTATAATATTCCTTTTCCACCAACTACGGGCTACGTTCGTGCCACGATGGGGGTTGGTGGGTAGGCAGCGGCTGATAGTGACATTTTGTACTGGAGCGTGCTCCTCCTCGTACTATTGTCGGTGAGCTGTCACCCTGTGATTGGTTCATGGGCTGCTTTTGTCAGATCTTGTCTATTTGTCCATACCTTGGCAGGTATAGTACGAAAGATCTTATAGAAGCGTACGGACTGGCTCTTTTGGGCGGGAATATTCCCGCCCTGCTCATTCTTTCTTCAGGTGACATTGCTGAAGTATAAGAGTTAGTGCCTTATGCGTGTAGCCTTACTGTTAGTGCGGGTAGTCTTCCTTCTTGGCTTGTACCCATAGCTGCGAGAACAGGCTGGGTACTGTACCAAGGGAGGCTTTCCTGCGGGGAACAGCTGGCTTACTGCGTGTAAGGTCTTCATCTCTCTGAGCATGGTGGGTCCTGCGGAAGCAGTTGGTTTTTGCGCAGACGTACCTCTTCAAGGTGTGTCTTGCGGGTCCAACTGGGCTTTGCGAGGACCTACCTCTTCACCTATTTAGGACGAAACAAAGATCCACGTAATCAACATCCTATTTCACCTAATTTTTGTTCCATAAGTTCCAAAATATATATATATATATATATATATATATATATATATAAAATGATTATTTAATAAATTCTTGAAGTAATCATGCCCAACCCAAAACCTTCCATGTCATGGAATCCATTATGCTCGACAAACACCGGGCCACACCATATTGTAAATACATCCAAATCCAAGGGTAAAAGTATATAAAATTAGGCATAACATAATTATCATATTATTATAATTATATATAACAAATAGAAAGTTTGGTGTGGCAAGAGCCTTATTGGGTTACTTAGTGGTAACGAACTAATTCGTAAAGTTTGTTTTTGTTTATTTAGTTCAGTCGTTATAAGAACGCCAATTTTATGTGCATTTTTTTGTTTAAGTTCCAGGATCGACAACAATTAGCTTTTATTAACGCTCGAGTTTTACCGACTAACGTCACCCTATTGGTTCACCTCAACTTTTATACCTTTTTAATTTATATTTGGTTTTAATTCCACTACAATAACACACGTCACCGAAATCGACCGAATTTTCTTCGAATTACCGGCTCAATGTTGGAACTGACAACACTTGGGTTTTACCACAGTCCGAGTTTTACTAACATGCCCAGCGCGTTGCGCTGGGTAAAAAATAGTTATATTTATAAATTACAATTATAATTATTTGTTAACGACCAACAAACAAAAAATTTCCTAGATGCTTCGTATGAGGTGATCAAGTGGTAAAAGACCACCGTCAGCTGGCCAAATCCAGCCGTACGGAGCCCTTAGGCGCCTCCAAATTATCTTCAGTTCCGGGGTACGGGATGACCCAATGACAAAAGACCACCGCTAGCTGGCCCAATCCAGCCGTACGACGCCCTTAAACGCCTCTAAATTATCTCTAATTCCGGGGGTACGAGATGAACCAATGACAAAAGACCGCTGCTGGCTGGCCCAACCTAGTTGTACAACCCTTAAGCGACTCCAAATTATCCACCCCCGAAGACCCACTGGTGGTAAAAACCCCCACACCCTTAGGATCGAGCTGAAGACCACAAATATCATAGTTTTTATTCATTGAACCTCCCATACACTCTCCAAAACATTGTTTGTGAGGATTAAACCTGAGTCTCAATCAAGAAACCGGGTTCCTACTACTACCACATAATAATAATAATAATAATAATAATAAACAGAGAAAAGAAGCTTAAAAACAAACACATACATATACATACATCCGTATATGATCGCCTCTCTCTTTCATTCCAATTAGGCTTTGTGGTTCTCTCTCTCTCTGTTTCGTTGATCCATCCTCTTACTGTTTGTAAGTCTCTTCAATCTCAATTCATCAATCAGATCTATTTATTCTTCCGATTTTAGATCCCTAATTTTTTTCTATTAATCAATTTGCTCGAACGACGTCGTTTTAATCGCTTTTGTTGTTACAGTTTAATGCTATAATTGATTCTATCTAATCTGTGTATATGTTACGATTAGCTTACATCGATGATTTATCTAGGTTTATATGAGCTTGATCGATGAACAATTAGCTCTGGATTTGATTGATATGAGTATTACGATTCGATTTAGTTTCTGTAGTGGTTATTAGGTTAATTGAATTGAGTTTGATTGAATCAGTTGTGGATTTATGGATAGATAGGGTTTTATGGATTGGATTTGGGGGAATAGGTTATCTGTAATTATGTTTTGGTTGATTTAATTTGTGTTATTTATTGGATTAATGGTTTATTGAAATTTGAAATTAGTTTATCAATGTGTACAGTGTATGAAGTTGGCTGCTGAATAGAATTAATTATTGTTTTTTGTCTGAAGAAACTTTATTGACTTCAGATTTTGTTTCGGATTAGGTGAGTGTGTATGATTAAAGCTAATTGATTAATAAGATAAACTTTAAACATCAATTGTGCTAAACTGCTTATTTTTTTATTACAAATAATATGTGATTTGTGTTTCTGTTTGTGTTATTAGTTTTTATTGCACGGCTTGCTTTGTTCTGTATAAGTGAATGGGCAAATTATTTTAAGGATCAATTTGTGCTAAATTGCTAGTATATTTAGAATACGACTTATATGTGTTTGTGTTTGTGTTCTTATGTTATTGTTGAGCAGCTTGCCTTGTTCTATATAAGTGAATGTGCAAATTACTTATATGCGTGTTTTTTTTATTAGGTAACTATTTATTTTACAGTTTTGTTTATACTGATCTGTTTGTGTTTTTGGTTTAAGGCAATCATGAGTGATGAAGGTGAAAAGACTTGCCCACTTTGTGCTGAAGAGATGGATTTAACTGATCAGCAGCTGAAGCCTTGCAGATGTGGCTATGATGTATGTTTCAATCTATATATTTTTTTGGATGCTCATGTTAAAACTGGTTTCTGATTTCATATATTTTTTTTATCATTGAAGTTATAATGTTTTCTGGTAAACAACTAGTTTATGTTTTGTGTGAACAATTGGTATTTATTGTTTAAGTGACAAAACTCTTCAATAAGCTGTTTGGGTGCATGGTGACTTATTAAGCTATTTTTAACATAAAACAATCTTTATTTGCAGATTTGTGTATGGTGCTGGCATCACATTATGGAAATGGCTGAAAAAGATGGTACGGAAGGGAGGTGTCCAGCATGTCGTACACCTTATAACAAGGAAAAAATAGTGGGGACTGCATCAAAATGTGAAAGGTTTGGTCTTGGACATGTTTTACATTGAAAACTGTTGGCTTTTATTTGTTGCAGTGGCTGACTATGGATCTTTCTACTGTGCTATCAGATTGGTGGCTGAAATGAGTGTGGAGAAGAAACAAAAGTCTCAAAAGGGAAAACCAAAGCTTCTGAAGGTAGAAAGCATCTTAGTAGTGTGAGGGTTATACAAAGGAACCTTGTTTACATTGTGGGACTGCCTCTCAATTTAGCAGATGAAGATGTAATTTCATTCTTTCTTCTTACAAGTTCACATTCAGTTGTTTTCTATTGAATATTTGTAAACTGATTCATGTTTTATGAAACAGCTTCTGCAGCGGAAAGAATATTTTGGTCAGTATGGAAAAGTCCTTAAAGTTTCTATATCCCGGACAGCAACTGGTGCCATTCAGCATTTTGCTAACAATACTTGTAGCGTGTAAGTTCATTGTTTTTGAGTTATAATACACTTTACATTTTTAATTTATATTGATAATGTTTATGCTGTCTAGATATATTACTTACTCAAAGGAGGATGAAGCGGTTCGAAGTATACAGTCGGTACATGGGTTTGTTTTGGAGGGTAGACCTTTGAGGTTAGAATCTAATAACATGGCCTGCGAGTTTTTTTTTTTATATTTAATAAGTTAATGTATTGG